>NW_026890546.1:391000-747000 GCF_963514075.1 Conger conger
GATTGGAAGTGCCCAGGCTGAGTGGAGTGAATGTGCCCAGGCTGAGTGGAGTGGAGGTGCCCTGGCTGAGTGGAGTTGGGGTTCCCTGGCAGAGTGGGACTGGAAGTGCCAAGGCTGAGTGGAGTGAATGTGCCCAGGCTGAGTGGAGTGGAGGTGCCCAGGCCGAGTGGAGTGCAGGTTCCCAGGCAGAGTGGGACTGGAAGTGCCGAGGCGGAGTGGAGTGAATGTGCCCAGGCTGAATGGGAGTCAATGTGCCTAGACAGAGTGGAGTGAATGTGCCCGGCCGCCGGAGCCCGAAACGTGCGTTTCCCCATTGCCTTGAATGGGCGCGGAGAGAGGGGGGCACTTTTTGGCTCGTGGCGCGGTCACCGTTGCGCCAAAGCGTCAAGTGTCACACCTCCCCGTGCTCGGGGCGGCCCCTTGGAGCTAACTAGCGGGGTTTGGAGGAGCTGCGAGGCCGCCCAGGAGAACGGGTCCAAACCGCGTTCCGATCGGACGAGAATTGAGGGCGGGACACAGTTCCGCGGTTCACTTTCCGCCCGGGTAAAGGGCCTATAACTTGCGGCGGGAGGGCTTAAGAGTGGGCCCCCGCGAGTCGGGTGGAGTGCCGGGTGTGGAGAGGAGTAGCGGAGGTTCCCAGTCAGAGTGGGAGTGGAGGTTCCTGGGCAGAGTGGGACTGGAAGTGCCCAGGCTGAGTGGAGTGAATGTGCCCTGGCTGAGTGGAGTGAATGTGGCCAGGCTGAGTGGAGTGGAGGTGCCCAGGCTGAGTGGAGTGCAGGCACCCAGGCAGAGTGGGATTGGAAGTGCCCAGGCTGAGTGGAGTGAATGTGCCCAGGCTGAGTGGAGTGGAGGTGCCCAGGCTGAGTGGAGTGCTGGTTCCCAGGCAGAGTGGGATTGGAAGTGCCCAGGCTGAGTGGAGTAATGTACCCAGGCTGAGTGGAGTGCAGGTGCCCAGGCTGAGAGGAGTGCAGGTTCCCAGGCAGAGTGGGATTGGAAGTGCCCAGGCTGAGTGGAGTGAATGTGCCCAGGCTGAGTGGAGTGGAGGTGCCCAGGCTAAGTGGAGTGAATGTGCCCAGGCTGAATGGAGTGGAGGTGCCCAGGTTGAGTGGAGTGCAGGTTCCCAGGCAGAGTGGGATTGGAAGTGCCCAGGCTGAGTGGAGTGAATGTGCCTAGGCTGAGTGGAGTGGAGGTGCCCAGGCTGAATGGAGTTGGGGTTCCCTGGCAGAGTGGGACTGGAAGTGCCAACGGTGAGTGGAGTGAATGTGCCCAGGCTGAGTGGAGTGGAGGTGCCCAGGCTGAGTGGAGTTGGGGTTCCCTGGCAGAGTTGGACTGGAAGTGCCAACGCTGAGTAAAGTGAATGTGCCCAGGCTGAGTGGAGTGGAGGTGCCCAGGCTGAGTGGAGTGCTGGTTCCCAGGCAGAGTGGGATTGGAAGTGCCCAGGCTGAGTGGAGTAATGTACCCAGGCTGAGTGGAGTGCAGGTGCCCAGGCTGAGAGGAGTGCAGGTTCCCAGGCAGAGTGGGATTGGAAGTGCCCAGGCTGAGTGGAGTGAATGTGCCCAGGCTGAGTGGAGTGGAGGTGCCCAGGCCGAGTGGAGTGCAGGTTCCCAGGCAGAGTGGGACTGGAAGTGCCCAGGCGGAGTGGAGTGAATGTGCCCAGGCTGAATGGGAGTCAATGTGCCTAGACAGAGTGGAGTGAATGTGCCCGGCCGCCGGAGCCCGAAACGTGCGTTTCCCCATTGCCTTGAATGGGCGCGGAGAGAGGGGGGCGCTTTTTGGCTCGTGGCGCGGGCACCGTTGCGCCAAAGCGTCAAGTGTCACACCTCCCCGTGCTCGGGGCGGCCCCTTGGAGCTAACTGGCTGGGTCTGGAGGGGCTGCGAGGCCGCCCAGGAGAACGGGTCCAAACCGCGTTCCGATCGGACGAGAATTGAGGGCGGGACACAGTTCCGCGGTTCACTTTCCGCCCTGGCAAAGGGCCTATTACTTGCGGCGGGAGGGCTTAAGAGTGGGCCCCTGTGAGTCGGGTGGAGAGCCGGGTGTGGAGAGGAGTAGCGGAGGTTCCCAGTCAGAGTGGGAGTGGAGGTTCCTGGGCAGAGTGGGACTGGAAGTGCCCAGGCTGAGTGGAGTGAATGTGCCCTGGCTGAGTGGAGTGAATGTGGCCAGGCTGAGTGGAGTGGAGGTTCCCAGGCTGAGTGGAGTGCAGGCACCCAGGCAGAGTGGGATTGGAAGTGCCAAGGCTGAGTGGAGTGAATGTGCCCAGGCTGAGTGGAGTGGAGGTGCCCAGGCTGAGTGGAGTGCAGGTTCCAAACAGAGTGGGACTGGAAGTGCCCAGGCTGAGTGGAGTGAATGTGCCCAGGCTGAGTGGAGTGAATGTGCCCAGGCTGAGTGGAGTGAATGTGCCCAGGCTGAGTGGAGTGGAGGTGCCCAGGCTGAGTGGAGTGCAGTTTCCCAGGCAGGGTGGGATTGGAAGTGCGCAGGCTGAGTGGAGTGAATGTGCCCAGGCTGAATGGAGTGGAGGTGCCCTGGCTGAGTGGAGTGCAGGTTCCCAGGCAGAGTGGGATTGGAAGTGCCCAGGCTGAGTGGAGTGAATGTACCCAGGCTGAGTGGAGTGGAGGTGCCCAGGCTGAGTGGAGTGCAGGTTCCCAGGCAGAGTGGGATTGGAAGTGCCCAGGCTGAGTGGAGTGAATGTGCGCAGGCTGAGTGGAGTGGAGGTGCCCAGGCTGAGTGGAGTTGGGGTTCCCTGGCAGAGTGGGACTGGAAGTGCCAAGGCTGAGTGGAGTGAATGTACCCAGGCTGAGTGGAGTGGAGGTGCCCAGGCTGAGTGGAGTGCAGGTACCCTGGCAGAGTGGGATTGGAAGTGCCCAGGCTGAGTGGAGTGAATGTCCCCAGGCTGAGTGGATTGCATGCGCCCAGGCTGAGTAAAGTGCAGGTTCCCTGGCAGAGTGGGATTGGAAGTGCCCACGCTGAGTGGAGTGAATGTGCCCAGGCTGAGTGGAGTGGAGGTGCCCAGGCCGAGTGGAGTGCAGGTTCCCAGCAGAGTGGGACTGGAAGTGCCCAGGCTGAGTGGAGTGAATGTGCCCAGGCTGAGTGGAGTGAATGTGCCCAGGCAGAGTGGAGTGAATGTGCCCAGGCTGAGTGGAGTGGAGGTGCCCAGGCTGAGTGGAGTGCCGGTTCCCAGGCAGAGTGGGATTGGAAGTGCCCAGGCTGAGTGGAGTGAATGTGCCCAGGCTGAATGGAGTGGAGGTGCCCAGGCTGAGTGGAGTGCAGGCACCCAGGCAGAGTGGGATTGGAAGTGCCCAGGCTGAGTGGAGTGAATGTGCCCAGGCTGAGTGGAGTGGAGGTGCCCAGGCTGAGTGGAGTGCTGGTTCCCAGGCAGAGTGGGATTGGAAGTGCCCAGGCTGAGTGGAGTAATGTACCCAGGCTGAGTGGAGTGCAGGTGCCCAGGCTGAGAGGAGTGCAGGTTCCCAGGCAGAGTGGGATTGGAAGTGCCCAGGCTGAGTGGAGTGAATGTGCCCAGGCTGAGTGGAGTGGAGGTGCCCAGGCTGAGTGGAGTGAATGTGCCCAGGCTGAATGGAGTGGAGGTGCCCAGGTTGAGTGGAGTGCAGGTTCCCAGGCAGAGTGGGATTGGAAGTGCCCAGGCTGAGTGGAGTGAATGTGCCTAGGCTGAGTGGAGTGGAGGTGCCCAGGCTGAATGGAGTTGGGGTTCCCTGGCAGAGTGGGACTGGAAGTGCCAACGGTGAGTGGAGTGAATGTGCCCAGGCTGAGTGGAGTGGAGGTGCCCAGGCTGAGTGGAGTTGGGGTTCCCTGGCAGAGTTGGACTGGAAGTGCCAACGCTGAGTAAAGTGAATGTGCCCAGGCTGAGTGGAGTGGAGGTGCCCAGGCTGAGTGGAGTGCTGGTTCCCAGGCAGAGTGGGATTGGAAGTGCCCAGGCTGAGTGGAGTAATGTACCCAGGCTGAGTGGAGTGCAGGTGCCCAGGCTGAGAGGAGTGCAGGTTCCCAGGCAGAGTGGGATTGGAAGTGCCCAGGCTGAGTGGAGTGAATGTGCCCAGGCTGAGTGGAGTGGAGGTGCCCAGGCCGAGTGGAGTGCAGGTTCCCAGGCAGAGTGGGACTGGAAGTGCCCAGGCGGAGTGGAGTGAATGTGCCCAGGCTGAATGGGAGTCAATGTGCCTAGACAGAGTGGAGTGAATGTGCCCGGCCGCCGGAGCCCGAAACGTGCGTTTCCCCATTGCCTTGAATGGGCGCGGAGAGAGGGGGGGCGCTTTTTGGCTCGTGGCGCGGGCACCGTTGCGCCAAAGCGTCAAGTGTCACACCTCCCCGTGCTCGGGGCGGCCCCTTGGAGCTAACTGGCTGGGTCTGGAGGGGCTGCGAGGCCGCCCAGGAGAACGGGTCCAAACCGCGTTCCGATCGGACGAGAATTGAGGGCGGGACACAGTTCCGCGGTTCACTTTCCGCCCGGGCAAAGGGCCTATTACTTGCGGCGGGAGGGCTTAAGAGTGGGCCCCTGTGAGTCGGGTGGAGAGCCGGGTGTGGAGAGGAGTAGCGGAGGTTCCCAGTCAGAGTGGGAGTGGAGGTTCCTGGGCAGAGTGGGACTGGAAGTGCCCAGGCTGAGTGGAGTGAATGTGCCCTGGCTGAGTGGAGTGAATGTGGCCAGGCTGAGTGGAGTGGAGGTGCCCAGGCTGAGTGGAGTGCAGGCACCCAGGCAGAGTGGGATTGGAAGTGCCAAGGCTGAGTGGAGTGAATGTGCCCAGGCTGAGTGGAGTGGAGGTGCCCAGGCTGAGTGGAGTGCAGGTTCCAAACAGAGTGGGACTGGAAGTGCCCAGGCTGAGTGGAGTGAATGTGCCCAGGCTGAGTGGAGTGAATGTGCCCAGGCTGAGTGGAGTGAATGTGCCCAGGCTGAGTGGAGTGGAGGTGCCCAGGCTGAGTGGAGTGCAGTTTCCCAGGCAGGGTGGGATTGGAAGTGCGCAGGCTGAGTGGAGTGAATGTGCCCCGGCTGAATGGAGTGGAGGTGCCCTGGCTGAGTGGAGTGCAGGTTCCCAGGCAGAGTGGGATTGGAAGTGCCCAGGCTGAGTGGAGTGAATGTGCGCAGGCTGAGTGGAGTGGAGGTGCCCAGGCTGAGTGGAGTTGGGGTTCCCTGGCAGAGTGGGACTGGAAGTGCCAAGGCTGAGTGGAGTGAATGTACCCAGGCTGAGTGGAGTGGAGGTGCCCAGGCTGAGTGGAGTGCAGGTACCCTGGCAGAGTGGGATTGGAAGTGCCCAGGCTGAGTGGAGTGAATGTCCCCAGGCTGAGTGGATTGCATGCGCCCAGGCTGAGTAAAGTGCAGGTTCCCTGGCAGAGTGGGATTGGAAGTGCCCACGCTGAGTGGAGTGAATGTGCCCAGGCTGAGTGGAGTGGAGGTGCCCAGGCCGAGTGGAGTGCAGGTTCCCAGCAGAGTGGGACTGGAAGTGCCCAGGCTGAGTGGAGTGAATGTGCCCAGGCTGAGTGGAGTGAATGTGCCCAGGCAGAGTGGAGTGAATGTGCCCAGGCTGAGTGGAGTGGAGGTGCCCAGGCTGAGTGGAGTGCCGGTTCCCAGGCAGAGTGGGATTGGAAGTGCCCAGGCTGAGTGGAGTGAATGTGCCCAGGCTGAATGGAGTGGAGGTGCCCAGACTGAGTGGAGTGCAGGTTCCCAGGCAGAGTGGGATTGGAAGTACCCAGGCTGAGTGGAGTCAATGTACCCAGGCTGAGTGGAGTGAATGTGCCCTGGCTGAGTGGAGTGAATGTGCCCAGGCTGAGTGGAGTGAATGTGCCCAGGCTGAGTGGAGTGAATGTGCCCAGGGTGAGTGGAGTGGACTTGCCCAGGCTGAGTGGAGTGCAGGTTCCCAGGCAGAGTGGGATTGGAAGTGCCCAGGCTGAGTGGAGTGAATGTACCCAGGCTGAGTGGAGTGGAGGTGCCCAGGCTGAGTGGAGTGCAGGTTCCCAGGCAGAGTGGGATTGGAAGTGCCCAGGCTGAGTGGAGTGAATGTGCCCAGGCTGAGTGGAGTGGAGGTGCCCAGGCTGAGTGGAGTTGGAGTTCCCTGGCAGAGTGGGACTGGAAGTGCCAAGGCTGAGTGGAGTGAATGTACCCAGGCTGAGTGGAGTGGAGGTGCCCAGGCTGAGTGGAGTGAATGTGTCCAGGCTGAGTGGAGTGAATGTGCCCAGGCAGAGTGGAGTGAATGTGCCCAGGCTGAGTGGAGTGGAGGTGCCCAGGCTGAGTGGAGTGCAGTTTCCCAGGCAGAGTGGGATTGGAAGTGCCCAGGCTGAGTGGAGTGAATGTACCCAGGCTGAGTGGAGTGGAGGTGCCCAGGCTGAGTGGAGTGCAGGTTCCCAGGCAGAGTGGGATTGGAAGTGCCCAGGCTGAGTGGAGTGAATGTGCCCAGGCTGAGTGGAGTGGAGGTGCCCAGGCAGAGTGGAGTTGGGGTTCCCTGGCAGAGTGGGACTGGAAGTGCCAAGGCTGAGTGGAGTGAATGTACCCAGGCTGAGTGGAGTGGAGGTGCCCAGGCTGAGTGGAGTGCAGGTACCCTGGCAGAGTGGGATTGGAAGTGCCCAGGCTGAATGGAGTGAATGTCCCCAGGCTGAGTGGATTGCATGCGCCCAGGCTGAGTGGAGTGCAGGTTCCCTGGCAGAGTGGGATTGGAAGTTCCCACGCTGAGTGGAGTGAATGTGCCCAGGCTGAGTGGAGTGGAGGTGCCCAGGCCGAGTGGAGTGCAGGTTCCCAGAAGAGTGGGACTGGAAGTGCCAAGGCTGAGTGGAGTGAATGTACCCAGGCTGAGTGGAGTGGAGGTGCCCAGGCTGAGTGGAGTGCAGGTTCCCAGCAGAGTGGGACTGGAAGTGCCCAGGCTGAGTGGAGTGAATGTGCCCAGGCTGAGTGGAGTGGAGGTGCCCAGGCCGAGTGGAGTGCAGGCACCCAGGCAGAGTGGGATTGGAAGTGCCCAGGCTGAGTGGAGTGAATGTGCCCAGGCAGAGTGGAATGAATGTGCCCAGGCTGAGTGGAGTGTAGGTGCCCAGGCTGCATGGAGTGCAGGTTCCCAGGCAGAGTGGGATTGGAAGTGCCCAGGCTGAGTGGAGTGAATGTGCCCAGGCTGAATGGAGTGGAGGTGCCCTGGCGGAGTGGAGTGCAGGTTCCCAGGCAGAGTGGGATTGGAAGTGCCCAGGCTGAGTGGAGTGAATGTGCCCAGGCTGAATGGAGTGGAGGTGCCCAGGCTGAGTGGAGTGCAGGTTCCCAGGCAGAGTGGGATTGGAAGTGCCCAGGCTGAGTGGAGTGAATGTGCCCAGGCTGAGTGGAGTGGAGGTGTCCAGGCTGAGTGGAGTTGGGGTTCCCTGGCAGAGTGGGACTGGAAGTGCCCAGGCTGAGTGGAGTGAATGTACCCAGGCTGAGTGGAGTGGAGGTGCCCAGGCTGAGTGGAGTGCAGGTTCCCAGGCAGAGTGGGATTGGAAGTTCCCAGGCTGAGTGGAGTGAATGTGCCCAGGCTGAGTGGAGTGGAGGTGCCCAGGCTGAGTGGAGTTGGGGTTCCCTGGCAGAGTGGGACTGGAAGTGCCAAGGCTGAGTGGAGTGAATGTACCCAGGCTGAGTGGAGTGGAGGTGCCCAGGCTGAGTGGAGTGCAGGTTCCCAGGCAGAGTGGGATTGGAAGTGCCCAGGCTGAGTGGAGTGAATGTGCCCAGGCTGAGTGGAGTGGAGGTGCCCAGGCTGAGTGGAGTTGGGGTTCCCTGGAAGAGTGGGACTGGAAGTGCCAAGGCTGAGTGGAGTGAATGTACCCAGGCTGAGTGGAGTGGAGGTGCCCAGGCTGAGTGGAGTTGGGGTTCCCGGGGAGAGTGAGACTGGAAGTGCCAAGGCTGAGTGGAGTGAATGTACCCAGGCTGAGTGGAGTGGAGGTGCCCAGGCTGAGTGGAGTGCAGGTTCCAAACAGAGTGGGACTGGAAGTGCCCAGGCTGAGTGGAGTGAATGTGCCCAGGCTGAGTGGAGTGAATGTGCCCAGGCAGAGTGGAGTGAATATGCCCAGGCTGAGTGGAGTGGAGGTGCCCAGGCTGAGTGGAGTGCAGTTTCCCAGGCAGAGTGGGATTGGAAGTGCCCAGGCTGAGTGGAGTGAATGTGCCCAGGCTGAATGGAGTGGAGGTGCCCAGGCTGAGTGGAGTGCAGGTTCCCAGGCAGAGTGGGATTGGAAGTGCTCAGGCTGAGTGGAGTGAATGTACCCAGGCTGAGTGGAGTGGAGGTGCCCAGGCTGAGTGGAGTGCAGGTTCCCAGGCATAGTGGGATTGGAAGTGCCCAGGCTGAGTGGAGTGAATGTGCCCAGGCTGAGTGGAGTGGAGGTGCCCAGGCTGAGTGGAGTTGGGGTTCCCTGGCAGAGTGGGACTGGAAGTGCCAAGGCAGAGTGGAGTGAATGTACCCAGGCTGAGTGGAGTGGAGGTGCCCAGGCTGAGTGGAGTGCAGGTACCCTGGCAGAGTGGGATTGGAAGTGCCCAGGCTGAGTGGAGTGAATGTCCCCAGGCTGAGTGGATTGCATGCGCCCAGGCTGAGTGGAGTGCAGGTTCCCTGGCAGAGTGGGATTGGAAGTGCCCATGCTGAGTGGAGTGAATGTGCCCAGGCTGAGTGGAGTGGAGGTGCCCAGGCCGAGTGGAGTGCAGGTTCCCAGCAGAGTGGGACTGGAAGTGCCCAGGCTGAGTGGAGTGAATGTGCCCAGGCTGAGTGGAGTGGAGGTGCCCAGGCTGAGTGGAGTGCAGGTTCCCTGGCAGAGTGGGATTGGAAGTTCCCAGGCTGAGTGCAGTGAATGTGCCAAGGCTGAGTGGAGTGGAGGTGCCCAGGCTGAGTGGAGTTGGGGTTCCCTGGCAGAGTGGGACTGGAAGTGCCAAGGCTGAGTGGAGTGAATGTACCCAGGCTGAGTGGAGTGGAGGTGTCCAGGCAGAGTGGAGTGAATGTGCCCAGGCTGAGTGGAGTGGAGGTGCCCAGGCAGAGTGGAGTGAATGTGCCCAGGCTGAGTGGAGTGGAGGTGCCCAGGCTGAGTGGAGTGCCGGTTCCCAGGCAGAGTGGGATTGGAAGTGCCCAGGCTGAGTGGAGTGAATGTGCCCAGGCTGAATGGAGTGGAGGTGCCCAGACTGAGTGGAGTGCAGGTTCCCAGGCAGAGTGGGATTGGAAGTGCCCAGGCTGAGTGGAGTGAATGTACCCAGGCTGAGTGGAGTGAATGTGCCCTGGCTGAGTATAGTGAATGTGCCCAGGCTGAGTGGAGTGAATGTGCCCAGGCTGAGTGGAGTGAATGTGCCCAGGCTGAGTAGAGTGGACGTGCCCAGGCTGAGTGGAGTTGGGGTTCCCAGGCAGAGTGGGACTGAAAGTGCCCAGGCTGATTGGAGTGAATGTGCCCAGGCTGAATGGAGTGGAGGTGCCCAGGCTGAGTGGAGTGCAGGTTCCCTGTTAGAGTGGGATTGGAAGTGCCCAGGCTGAGTGCAGTGAATGTGCCCAGGCTGAGTGGAGTGGAGGTGCCCAGGCTGAGTGGAGTTGGGGTTCCCTGGCTGAGTGGGACTGGAAGTGCCAAGGCTGAGTGGAGTGAATGTACCCAGGCTGAGTGGAGTGGAGGTGCCCAGGCTGAGTGGAGTGCAGGTTCCCAGCAGAGTGGGACTGGATGTGCCCAGGCTGAGTGGAGTGAATGTGCCCAGGCTGAATGGTGTGGAGGTGCCCAGGCTGAGTGGAGTGCAGGTTCCCTGGCAGAGTGGGATTGGAAGTGCCCAGGCTGAGTGGAGTGGAGGTGCCCAGGCTGAGTGGAGTGCAGGTTCCCAGGCAGAGTGGGATTGGAAGTGCCCAGGCTGAGTGGAGTGAATGTGCCCAGGCTGAGTGGAGTGGAGGTGCCCAGGCTGAGTGGAGTTGGGGTTCCCTGGCAGAGTGGGACTGGAAGTGCCAAGGCTGAGTGGAGTGAATGTACCCAGGCTGAGTGGAGTGGAGGTGCCCAGGCTGAGTAGAGTTGGGGTTCCCGGGGAGAGTGGGACTGGAAGTGCCAAGGCTGAGTGGAGTGAATGTACCCAGGCTGAGTGGAGTGGAGGTGCCCAGGCTGAGTGGAGTGCAGGTTCCAAACAGAGTGGGACTGGAAGTGCCCAGGCTGAGTGGAGTGAATGTGCCCAGGCTGAGTGGAGTGAATGTGCCCAGGCAGAGTGGAGTGAATATGCCCAGGCTGAGTGGAGTGGAGGTGCCCAGGCTGAGTGGAGTGCAGTTTCCCAGGCAGAGTGGGATTGGAAGTGCCCATGCTGAGTGGAGTGAATGTGCCCAGGCTGAGTGGAGTGGAGGTGCCCAGGCCGAGTGGAGTGCAGGTTCCCAGCAGAGTGGGACTGGAAGTGCCCAGGCTGAGTGGAGTGAATGTGCCCAGGCTGAGTGGAGTGGAGGTGCCCAGGCTGAGTGGAGTGCAGGTTCCCTGGCAGAGTGGGATTGGAAGTGCCCAGGCTGAGTGCAGTGAATGTGCCAAGGCTGAGTGGAGTGGAGGTGCCCAGGCTGAGTGGAGTTGGGGTTCCCTGGCAGAGTGGGACTGGAAGTGCCAAGGCTGAGTGGAGTGAATGTACCCAGGCTGAGTGGAGTGGAGGTGTCCAGGCAGAGTGGAGTGAATGTGCCAAGGCTGAGTGGAGTGGAGGTGCCCAGGCAGAGTGGAGTGAATGTGCCCAGGCTGAGTGGAGTGGAGGTGCCCAGGCTGAGTGGAGTGCCGGTTCCCAGGCAGAGTGGGATTGGAAGTGCCCAGGCTGAGTGGAGTGAATGTGCCCAGGCTGAGTGGAGTGGAGGTGCCCAGACTGAGTGGAGTGCAGGTTCCCAGGCAGAGTGGGATTGGAAGTGCCCAGGGTGAGTGGAGTGAATGTACCCAGGCTGAGTGGAGTGAATGTGCCCTGGCTGAGTATAGTGAATGTGCCCAGGCTGAGTGGAGTGAATGTGCCCAGGCTGAGTGGAGTGAATGTGCCCAGGCTGAGTAGAGTGGACGTGCCCAGGCTGAGTGGAGTTGGGGTTCCCAGGCAGAGTGGGACTGAAAGTGCCCAGGCTGATTGGAGTGAATGTGCCCAGGCTGAATGGAGTGGAGGTGCCCAGGCTGAGTGGAGTGCAGGTTCCCTGTTAGAGTGGGATTGGAAGTGCCCAGGCTGAGTGCAGTGAATGTGCCCAGGCTGAGTGGAGTGGAGGTGCCCAGGCTGAGTGGAGTTGGGGTTCCCTGGCAGAGTGGGACTGGAAGTGCCAAGGCTGAGTGGAGTGAATGTACCCAGGCTGAGTGGAGTGGAGGTGCCCAGGCTGAGTGGAGTGCAGGTTCCCAGCAGAGTGGGACTGGATGTGCCCAGGCTGAGTGGAGTGAATGTGCCCAGGCTGAATGGAGTGGAGGTGCCCAGGCTGAGTGGAGTGCAGGTTCCCTGGCAGAGTGGGATTGGAAGTGCCCAGGCTGAGTGCAGTGAATGTGCCCAGGCTGAGTGGAGTGGAGGTGCCCAGGCTGAGTGGAGTGCTGGTTCCCAGGCAGAGTGGGACTGGAAGTGCCAAGGCTGAGTGGAGTGAATGTACCCAGGCTGAGTGGAGTGGAGGTGCCCAGGCTGAGTGGAGTGCAGGTTCCCAGCAGAGTGGGACTGGAAGTGCCCAGGCTGAGTGGAGTGAATGTGCCCAGGCTGAATGGAGTGGAGGTGCCCAGGCTGAGTGGAGTGCAGGTTCCCTGGCAGAGTGGGATTGGAAGTGCCCAGGCTGAGTGCAGTGAATGTGCCCAGGCTGAGTGGAGTGGAGGTGCCCAGGCTGAGTGGAGTGCTGGTTCCCAGGAAGAGTGGGATTGGAAGTGCCAAGGCTGAGTGGAGTGAATGTACCCAGGCTGAGTGGAGTGGAGGTGCCCAGGCTGAGTGGAGTGCAGGTTCCCAGCAGAGTGGGACTGGAAGTGCCCAGGCTGAGTGGAGTGAATGTGCCCAGGCTGAATGGAGTGGAGGTGCCCAGGCTGAGTGGAGTGCAGGTTCCCTGGCAGAGTGGGATTGGAAGTGCCCAGGCTGAGTGCAGTGAATGTGCCCAGGCTGAGTGGAGTGGAGGTGCCCAGGCTGAGTGGAGTGCTGGTTCCCAGGCAGAGTGGGACTGGAAGTGCCAAGGCTGAGTGGAGTGAATGTACCCAGGCTGAGTGGAGTGGAGGTGCCCAGGCTGAGTGGAGTGCAGGTTCCCTGGCAGAGTGGGATTGGAAGTGCCCAGGCTGAGTGGAGTGAATGTGCCCAGGCTGAGTGGAGTGGAGGTGCCCAGGCCGAGTGGAGTGCAGGTTCCCAGGCAGAGTGGGACTGGAAGTGCCCAGGCTGAGTGGAGTGAATGTGCCCAGGCTGAATGGAGTGGAGGTGCCCAGGCTGAGTGGAGTGCAGGTTCCCAGGCAGAGTGGGATTGGAAGTGCCCAGGCTGAGTGGAGTGAATGTACCCAGGCTGAGTGGAGTGGAGGTGCCCAGGCTGAGTGGAGTGCAGGTTCCCAGGCAGAGTGGGATTGGAAGTGCCCAGGCTGAGTCGAGTGAATGTGCCCAGGCTGAGTGGAGTGGAGGTGCCCAGGCTGAGTGGAGTTGGGGTTCCCTGGCAGAGTGGGACTGGAAGTGCCAAAACTGAGTGGAGTGAATGTACCCAGGCAGAGTGGAGTGGAGGTGCCCAGGCTGAGTGGAGTGCTGGTTCCCAGGCAGAGTGGGATTGGAAGTTCCCAGGCTGAGTGGAGTGAATGTCCCCAGGCTGAGTGGATTGCATGTGCCCAGGCTGAGTGGAGTGCAGGTTCCCTGGCAGAGTGGGATTGGAAGTGCCCAGGCTGAGTGGAGTGAATGTGCCCAGGCTGAGTGGAGTGGAGGTGCCCAGGCTGAGTGGAGTGCCGGTTCCCAGGCAGAGTGGGATTGGAAGTGCCCAGGCTGAGTGGAGTGAATGTGCCCAGGCTGAATGGAGTGGAGGTGCCCAGACTGAGTGGAGTGCAGGTTCCCAGGCAGAGTGGGATTGGAAGTGCCCAGGCTGAGTGGAGTGAATGTACCCAGGCTGAGTGGAGTGAATGTGCCCTGGCTGAGTGGAGTGAATGTGCCCAGGCTGAGTGGAGTGAATGTGCCCAGGCTGAGTGGAGTGAATGTGCCCAGGCTGAGTAGAGTGGACGTGCCCAGGCTGAGTGGAGTTGGGGTTCCCAGGCAGAGTGGGACTGAAAGTGCCCAGGCTGATTGGAGTGAATGTGCCCAGGCTGAATGGAGTGGAGGTGCCCAGGCTGAGTGGAGTGCAGGTTCCCTGTTAGAGTGGGATTGGAAGTGCCCAGGCTGAGTGCAGTGAATGTGCCCAGGCTGAGTGGAGTGGAGGTGCCCAGGCTGAGTGGAGTTGGGGTTCCCTGGCAGAGTGGGACTGGAAGTGCCAAGGCTGAGTGGAGTGAATGTACCCAGGCTGAGTGGAGTGGAGGTGACCAGGCTGAGTGGAGTGCAGGTTCCCTGGCAGAGTGGGATTGGAAGTGCCCAGGCTGAGTGGAGTGAATGTGCCCAGGCTGAGTGGAGTGGAGGTGCCCTGGCCGAGTGGAGTGCAGGTTCCCAGGCAGAGTGGGACTGGAAGTGCCCAGGCTGAGTGGAGTGAATGTGCCCAGGCTGAATGGAGTGGAGGTGCCCAGGCGGAGTGGAGTGCAGGTTCCCAGGCAGAGTGGGATTGGAAGTGCCCAGGCTGAGTGGAGTGAATGTTCCCAGGCTGAGTGGAGTGGAGGTGCCCAGGCTGAGTGGAGTGCAGGTTCCCAGGCAGAGTGGGATTGGAAGTGCCCAGGCTGAGTGGAGTGAATGTGCCCAGGCTGAGTGGAGTGGAGGTGCCCAGGCTGAGTGGAGTTGGAGTTCCCTGGCAGAGTGGGACTGGAAGTTCCCAGGCTGAGTGCAGTGAATGTGCCCAGGCTGAGTGGAGTGGAGGTGCCCAGGCTGAGTGGAGTTGGGGTTCCCTGGCAGAGTGGGACTGGAAGTGCCAAGGCTGAGTGGAGTGAATGTACCCAGGCTGAGTGGAGTTTAGGTGCCCAGGCTGAGTGGAGTGCAGGTTCCCAGCAGAGTGGGACTGGAAGTGCCCAGGCTGAGTGGAGTGAATGTGCCCAGGCTGAATGGAGTGGAGGTGGCCAGGCTGAGTGGAGTGCAGGTTCCCTGGCAGAGTGGGATTGGAAGTGCCCAGGCTGAGTGCAGTGAATGTGCCCAGGCTGAGTGGAGTGGAGGTGCCCAGGCTGAGTGGAGTGCTGGTTCCCAGGCAGAGTGGGACTGGAAGTGCCAAGGCTGAGTGGAGTGAATGTACCCAGGCTGAGTGGAGTGGAGGTTCCCAGGCTGAGTGGAGTGAATGTGCCCAGGCTGAGTGGAGTGGAGGTGCCCAGGCTGAGTGGAGTGAATGTGCCCAGGCTGAATGGAGTGGAGGTGCCCAGGCTGAGTGGAGTGCAGGTTCCCAGGCAGAGTGGGATTGGAAGTGCCCAGGCTGAGTGGAGTGAATGTGCCTAGGCTGAGTGGAGTGGAGGTGCCCAGGCTGAATGGAGTTGGGGTTCCCTGGCAGAGTGGGACTGGAAGTGCCAACGGTGAGTGGAGTGAATGTGCCCAGGCTGAGTGGAGTGGAGGTGCCCAGGCTGAGTGGAGTTGGGGTTCCCTGGCAGAGTTGGACTGGAAGTGCCAACGCTGAGTAAAGTGAATGTGCCCAGGCTGAGTGGAGTGGAGGTGCCCAGGCTGAGTGGAGTGCTGGTTCCCAGGCAGAGTGGGATTGGAAGTGCCCAGGCTGAGTGGAGTAATGTACCCAGGCTGAGTGGAGTGCAGGTGCCCAGGCTGAGAGGAGTGCAGGTTCCCAGGCAGAGTGGGATTAGAAGTGCCCAGGCTGAGTGGAGTGAATGTGCCCAGGCTGAGTGGAGTGGAGGTGCCCAGGCCGAGTGGAGTGCAGGTTCCCAGGCAGAGTGGGACTGGAAGTGCCCAGGCGGAGTGGAGTGAATGTGCCCAGGCTGAATGGGAGTCAATGTGCCTAGACAGAGTGGAGTGAATGTGCCCGGCCGCCGGAGCCCGAAACGTGCGTTTCCCCATTGCCTTGAATGGGCGCGGAGAGAGGGGGGCGCTTTTTGGCTCGTGGCGCGGGCACCGTTGCGCCAAAGCGTCAAGTGTCAAACCTCCCCGTGCTCGGGGCGGCCCCTTGGAGCTAACTGGCTGGGTCTGGAGGGGCTGCGAGGCCGCCCAGGAGAACGGGTCCAAACCGCGTTCCGATCGGACGAGAATTGAGGGCGGGACACAGTTCCGCGGTTCACTTTCCGCCCGGGCAAAGGGCCTATAACTTGCGGCGGGAGGGCTTAAGAGTGGGCCCCCGCGAGTCGGGTGGAGAGCCGGGTGTGGAGAGGAGTAGCGGAGGTTCCCAGTCAGAGTGGGAGTGGAGGTTCCTGGGCAGAGTGGGACTGGAAGTGCCCAGGCTGAGTGGAGTGAATGTGCCCTGGCTGAGTGGAGTGAATGTGGCCAGGCTGAGTGGAGTGCAGGTGCCCAGGCTGAGTGGAGTGCAGGCACCCAGGCAGAGTGGGATTGGAAGTGCCGAGGCGGAGTGGAGTGAATGTGCCCAGGCTGAGTGGAGTGGAGGTGCCCAGGCCGAGTGGAGTGCAGGTTCCCAGGCAGAGTGGGACTGGAAGTGCCCAGGCTGAGTGGAGTGAATGTGCCCAGGCTGAGTGGAGTGGAGGTGCCCAGGCTGAGTGGAGTTGGGGTTCCCTGGCAGAGTGGGACTGGAAGTGCCAAGGCTGAGTGGAGTGAATGTGCCCAGGCTGAGTGGAGTGGAGATGCCCAGGCCGAGTGGAGTGCAGGTTCCCAGGCAGAGTGTGACTGAAAGTGCCCAGGCTGAGTGGAGTGAATGTGCCCAGGCTGAATGGAGTGGAGGTGCCCAGGCTGAGTGGAGGTGCCCAGGCTGAGTGGAGTGCAGGTTCCCAGGCAGAGTGGGATTGGAAGTGCCCAGGCTGAGTGGAGTGAATGTGCCCAGGCTGAGTGGAGTGGAGGTGCCCAGGCTGAGTGGAGTGCTGGTTCCCAGGCAGAGTGGGACTGGAAGTTCCCAGGCTGAGTGGAGTGAATGTCCCCAGGCTGAGTGGATTGCATGTGCCCAGGCTGAGTGGAGTGCAGGTTCCCTGGCAGAGTGGGACTGGAAGTGCCCAGGCGGAGTGGAGTGAATGTGCCCAGGCTGAATGGGAGTCAATGTGCCTAGATCGAGTGGAGTGAATGTGCCCGGCCGCCGGAGCCCGAAACGTGCTTTTCCCCATTGCCTTGAATTGGCGCGGAGAGAGGGGGGCGCTTTTTGGCTCGTGGCGCGGGCACCGTTGCGCCAAAGCGTCAAGTGTCACAACTCCCCGTGCTCGGGGCGGCCCCTTGGAGCTTACTAGCTGGGTCTGGAGGGGCTGCGAGGCCGCCCAGGAGAACGGGTCCAAACCGCGTTCCGATCGGACGAGAATTGAGGGCGGGACACAGTTCCGCGGTTCACTTTCCGCCCGGGCAAAGGGCCTATAACTTGCGGCGGGAGGGCTTAAGAGTGGGCCCCCGCGAGTCGGGTGGAGAGCCGGGTGTGGAGAGGAGTAGCGGAGGTTCCCAGTCAGAGTGGGAGTGGAGGTTCCTGGGCAGAGTGGGACTGGAAGTGCCCAGGCTGAGTGGAGTGAATGTGCCCTGGCTGAGTGGAGTGAATGTGCCCAGGCTGAGTGGAGTGAATGTGCCCAGGCTGAGTGGAGTGAATGTGCCCAGGCTGACTGGAGAGAATGTGCCCAGGCTGAGTGGATTGGAGGTGCCCAGGCTGAGTGGAGTGCAGGTTCCCAGGCAGAGTGGGACTGGAAGTGCCCAGGCTGAGTGGAGTGAATGTGCCCAGGCTGAGTGGAGTGAATGTTCCCAGGCAGAATGGGAGTCAATGTGCCTAGACAGAGTGGAGTGAATGTGCCCAGGCTGAGTGCAGGACACAGTTCCGCCGTTCACTTTCCGTCCGGGCAAAGGGCCTATAACATGCGGCGGGAGGGCTTAAGAGTGGGCCCCCGCGAGTCGGGTGGAGAGCCGGGTGTGGAGAGGAGTAGCGGAGGTTCCCAGTCAGAGTGGGAGTGGAGGTTCCTGGGCAGAGTGGGACTGGAAGTGCCCAGGCTGAGTGGAGTGAATGTGCCCTGGCTGAGTGGAGTGAATGTGCCCAGGCTGAGTGGAGTGAATGTGCCCAGGCTGAGTGGAGTGAATGTGCCCAGGCTGACTGCAGAGAATGTGCCCAGGCTGAGTGGATTGGAGGTGCCCAGGCTGAGTGGAGTGCAGGTTCCCTGGCAGAGTGGGACTGGAAGTGCCCAGGCTGAGTGGAGTGAATGTGCCCAGGCTGAGTGGAGTGAATGTTCCCAGGCTGAATGGGAGTCAATGTGCCTAGACAGAGTGGAGTGAATGTGCCCAGGCTGAGTAGAGTGGAGGTGCCCAGGCTGAGTGGAGTTGGGGTTCCCAGGCAGAGAGGGACTGGAAGTGCCCTGGCTGAGTGGAGTGAATGTGCCCAGGCTGCGTGGAGTGGAGGTTCCCAGGCTGAGTGGAGTGCAGGTTCCCAGCAGAGTGGGATTGGAAGTAGCCAGGCTGAGTGGAGTGGAGGTGCCCAGGCTGAGTGGAGTGCAGGTTCCCAGGCAGAGTGGGATTGGAAGTGCCCAGGCTGAGTGGAGTGAATGTGCCCAGGCTGAGTGGAGTGGAGGTGCCCAGGCTGAGTGGAGTGAATGTGCCCAGGCTGAATGGGAGTCAATGTGCCTAGACAGAGTGGAGTGAATGTGCCCGGCCGCCGGAGCCCGAAACGTGCGTTTCCCCATTGCCTTGAATGGGCGCGGAGAGAAGGGGGCACTTTTTGGCTCGTGGCGCGGTCACTGTTGCGCCAAAGCGTCAAGTGTCACACCTCCCCGTGCTCGGGGCGGCCCCTTGGAGCTAACTGGCTGGGTCTGGAGGGGCTGCGAGGCCGCCCAGGAGAACGGGTCCAAACCGCGTTCCGATCGGACGAGAATTGAGGGCGGGACACAGTTCCGCGGTTCACATTCCGCCCGGGCAAAGGGCCTATAACTTGCGGCGGGAGGGCTTAAGAGTGGGCCCCCGCGAGTCGGGTGGAGAGCCGGGTGTGGAGAGGAGTAGCGGAGGTTCCCAGTCAGAGTGGGAGTGGAGGTTCCTGGGCAGAGTGGGACTGGAAGTGCCCAGGCTGAGTGGAGTGAATGTGCCCTGGCTGAGTGGAGTGAATGTGGCCAGGCTGAGTGGAGTGCAGGTGCCCAGGCTGAGTGGAGTGCAGGCACCCAGGCAGAGTGGGATTGGAAGTGCCCAGGCTGAGTGGAGTGAATGTGCCAAGGCTGAGTGGAGTGGAGGTGCCCAGGCCGAGTGGAGTGCAGGTTCCCAGTCAGAGTGGGACTGGAAGTGCCCAGGCAGAGTGGAGTGAATGTGCCCAGGCTGAGTGGAGTGGAGGTGCCCAGGCTGAGTGGAGTTGGGGTTCCCTGGCAGAGTGGGACTGGAAGTGCCAAGGCTGAGTGGAGTGAATGTGCCCAGACTGAGTGGAGTGGAGATGCCCAGGCCGAGTGGAGTGCAGGTTCCCAGGCAGAGTGTGACTGAAAGTGCCCAGGCTGAGTGGAGTGAATGTGCCCAGGCTGAATGGAGTGGAGGTGCCCAGGCTGAGTGGAGGTGCCCAGGCTGAGTGGAGTGCAGGTTCCCAGGCAGAGTGGGACTGGAAGTGCCCAGGCTGAGTGGAGTGAATGTCCCCAGGCTGAGTGGATTGCATGTGCCCAGGCTGAGTGGAGTGCAGGTTCCCTGGCAGAGTGGGATTGGAAGTGCCCAGGCTGAGTGGAGTGAATGTGCCCAGGCTGAGTGGAGTGGAGGTGCCCAGGCCAAGTGGAGTGCAGGTTCCCAGGCAGAGTGGGACTGGAAGTGCCCAGGCGGAGTGGAGTGAATGTGCCCAGGCTGAATGGGAGTCAATGTGCCTAGATCGAGTGGAGTGAATGTGCCCGGCCGCCGGAGCCCGAAACGTGCGTTTCCCCATTGCCTTGAATTGGCGCGGAGAGAGGGGGGCGCTTTTTGGCTCGTGGCGCGGGCACCGTTGCGCCAAAGCGTCAAGTGTCACACCTCCCCGTGCTCGGGGCGGCCCCTTGGAGCTAACTAGCTGGGTCTGGAGGGGCTGCGAGGCCGCCCAGGAGAACGGGTCCAAACCGCGTTCCGATCGGACGAGAATTGAGGGCGGGACACAGTTCCGCGGTTCACTTTCCGCCCGGGCAAAGGGCCTATAACTTGCGGCGGGAGGGCTTAAGAGTGGGCCCCCGCGAGTCGGGTGGAGAGCCGGGTGTGGAGAGGAGTAGCGGAGGTTCCCAGTCAGAGTGGGAGTGGAGGTTCCTGGGCAGAGTGGGACTGGAAGTGACCAGGCTGAGTGGAGTGAATGTGCCCTGGCTGAGTGGAGTGAATGTGCCCAGGCTGAGTGGAGTGAATGTGCCCAGGCTGAGTGGAGTGAATGTGCCCAGGCTGACTGGAGAGAATGTGCCCAGGCTGAGTGGATTGGAGGTGCCCAGGCTGAGTGGAGTGCAGGTTCCCAGGCAGAGTGGGACTGGAAGTGCCCAGGCTGAGTGGAGTGAATGTGCCCAGGCTGAGTGGAGTGAATGTTCCCAGGCTGAGTGGAGTGCAGGTGCCCAGGCTGAGTGGGATTGGAAGTGCCCAGGCTGAGTGGAGTGAATGTGCCCAGGCTGAGTGGAGTGGAGGTGCCCAGGCTGAGTGGAGTGCAGGTTCCCAGGCAGAGTGGGACTGAAAGTGCCCAGGCTGAGTGGAGTGAATGAGCCCAGGCTGAATGGAGTGGAGGTGCCCAGGCTGAGTGGAGTGCAGGTTCCCTGGCAGAGTGGGATTGGAAGTGCCCAGGCTGAGTGGAGTGAATGTGCCCAGGCTGAGTGGAGTGGAGGTGCCCAGGCTGAGTGGAGTTGGGGTTCCCTGGCAGAGTGGGACTGGAAGTGCCAAGGCTGAGTGGAGTGAAGGTACCCAGGCTGAGTGGAGTGGAGGTGCCCAGGCTGAGTGGAGTTGGGGTTCCCTGGCAGAGTGGGACTGGAAGTGCCAAGGCTGAGTGGAGTGAAGGTACCCAGGCTGAGTGGAGTGGAGGTGCCAAGGCTGAGTGGAGTGCAGGTTCCCAGCAGAGTGGGACTGGAAGTGCCCAGGCTGAGTGGAGTGAATGTGCCCAGGCTGAATGGAGTGGAGGTGCCCAGGCTGAGTGGAGGTGCCCAGGCTGAGTGGAGTGCAGGTTCCCAGGCAGAGTGGGATTGGAAGTGCCCAGGCTGAGTGGAGTAATGTACCCAGGCTGAGTGGAGTGCAGGTGCCCAGGCCGAGTGGAGTGCAGGTTCCCAGGCAGAGTGGGACTGGAAGTGCCCAGGCGGAGTGGAGTGAATGTGCCCAGGCTGAGTGGAGTGAATGTCCCCAGGCTGAGTGGATTGCATGTGCCCAGGCTGAGTGGAGTGCAGGTTCCCTGGCAGAGTGGGATTGGAAGTGCCCAGGCTGAGTGGAGTGAATGTGCCCAGGCTGACTGGAGTGGAGGTGCCCAGGCTGAGTGGAGTGCAGGTTCCCAGGCAGAGTGGGACTGGAAGTGCCCAGGCTGAGTGGAGTGAATGTGCCCAGGCTGAGTGGAGTGAATGTTCCCAGGCTGAATGGGAGTCAATGTGCCTAGACAGAGTGGAGTGAATGTGCCCAGGCTGAGTGGAGTGGAGGTGCCCAGGCTGAGTGGAGTTGGGGTTCCCAGGCAGAGAGGGACTGGAAGTGCCCTGGCTGAGTGGAGTGAATGTGCCCAGGCTGCGTGGAGTGGAGGTTCCCAGGCTGAGTGGAGTGCAGGTTCCCAGCAGAGTGGGATTGGAAGTACCTAGGCTGAGTGGAGTGGAGGTGCCCAGGCTGAGTGGAGTGCAGGTTCCCAGGCAGAGTGGGATTGGAAGTGCCCAGGCTGAGTGGAGTGAATGTGCCCAGGCTGAGTGGAGTGGAGGTGCCCAGGCTGAGTGGAGTGCAGGTTCCCAGGCAGAGTGGGACTGGAAGTGCCCAGGCTGAGTGGAGTGAATGTGCCCAGGCTGAGTGGAGTGGAGGTGCCCAGGCTGAGTGGAGTTGGGGTTCCCTGGCAGAGTGGGACTGGAAGTGTCAAGGCTGAGTGGAGTGAATGTGCCCAGGCTGAGTGGAGTGGAGATGCCTAGGCCGAGTGGAGTGCAGGTTCCCAGGCAGAGTGTGACTGAAAGTGCCCAGGCTGAGTGGAGTGAATGTGCCCAGGCTGAATGGAGTGGAGGTGCCCAGGCTGAGTGGAGGTGCCCAGGCTGAGTGGAGTGCAGGTTCCCAGGCATAGTGGGATTGGTAGTGCCCAGGCGGAGTGGAGTGAATGTGCCCAGGCTGAGTGGAGTGGAGGTGCCCAGGCTGAGTGGAGTGCTGGTTCCCAGGCAGAGTGGGACTGGAAGTTCCCAGGCTGAGTGGAGTGAATGTCCCCAGGCTGAGTGGATTGCATGTGCCCAGGCTGAGTGGAGTGCAGGTTCCCTGGCAGAGTGGTATTGGAAGTGCCCAGGCTGAGTGGAGTGAATGTGCCCAGGCTGAGTGGAGTGGAGGTGTCCAGGCCGAGTGGAGTGCAGGTTCCCAGGCAGAGTGGGACTGGAAGTGCCCAGGCGGAGTGGAGTGAATGTCCCCAGGCTGAATGGGAGTCAATGTGCCTAGACAGAGTGGAGTGAATGTGCCCTGCCGCCGGAGCCCGAAACGTGCGTTTCCCCATTGCCTTGAATGGGCGCGGAGAGAGGGGGGCGCTTTTTGGCTCGTGGCGTGGGCACCGTTGCGCCAAAGCGTCAAGTGTCACACCTCCCCGTGCTCGGGACGGCCCCTTGGAGCTAACTAGCTGGGTCTGGAGGGGCTGCGAGGCCGCCCAGGAGAACGGGTCCAAACCGCGTTCCGATCGGACGAGAATTGAGGGCGGGACACAGTTCCGCGGTTCACTTTCCGCCCGGGCAAAGGGCCTATAACTTGCGGCGGGAGGGCTTAAGAGTGGGCCCCCGCGAGTCGGGTGGAGAGCCGGGTGTGGAGAGGAGTAGCGGAGGTTCCCAGTCAGAGTGGGAGTGGAGGTTCCTGGGCAGAGTGGGACTGGAAGTGCCCAGGCTGAGTGGAGTGAATGTGCCCTGGCTGAGTGGAGTGAATGTGCCCAGGCAGAGTGGAGTGAATGTGCCCAGGCTGAGTGGAGTGGAGGTGCCCAGGCTGAGTGGAGTGCAGGTTCCCAGGCAGAGTGGGACTGGAAGTGCCCTGGCTGAGTGGAGTGAATGTGCCCAGGCTGAATGGAGTGGAGGTGCCCAGGCTGAGTGGAGTGCAGGTTCCCTGGCAGAGTGGGATTGGAAGTGCCCAGGCTGAGTGGAGTGAATGTGCCTAGGCTGAGTGGAGTGGAGGTGCCCAGGCTAAATGGAGTTGGGGTTCCCTGGCAGAGTGGGACTGGAAGTGCCAACGGTGAGTGGAGTGAATGTGCCCAGGCTGAGTGGAGTGGAGGTGCCCAGGCTGAGTGGAGTTGGGGTTCCCTGGCAGAGTGGGACTGGAAGTGCCAACGCTGAGTGGAGTGAATGTGCCCAGGCTGAGTGGAGTGGAGGTGCCCAGGCTGAGTGGAGTGCTGGTTCCCAGGCAGAGTGGGATTGGAAGTGCCCAGGCTGAGTGGAGTAATGTACCCAGGCTGAGTGGAGTGAGGTGCCCAGGCTGAGAGGAGTGCAGGTTCCCAGGCAGAGTGGGATTGGAAGTACCCAGGCTGAGTGGAGTGAATGTGCCCAGGCTGAGTGGAGTGGAGGTGCCCAGGCTGAGTGGAGTGCCGGTTCCCTGGCAGAGTGGGATTGGAAGTGCCAACGGTGAGTGGAGTGAATGTGCCCAGGCTGAGTGGAGTGGAGGTGCCCAGGCTGAGTGGAGTTGGGGTTCCCTGGCAGAGTGGGACTGGAAGTGCCAACGCTGAGTGGAGTGAATGTGCCCAGGCTGAGTGGAGTGGAGGTGCCCAGGCTGAGTGGAGTGCTGGTTCCCAGGCAGAGTGGGATTGGAAGTGCCCAGGCTGAGTGGTGTAATGTACCCAGGCTGAGTGGAGTGCAGGTGTCCAGGCTGAGAGGAGTGCAGGTTCCCAGGCAGAGTGGGATTGGAAGTACCCAGGCTGAGTGGAGTGAATGTGCCCAGGCTGAGTGGAGTGGAGGTGCCCAGGCCGAGTGGAGTGCAGGTTCCCAGGCAGAGTGGGACTGGAAGTGCCCAGGCGGAGTGGAGTGAATGTGCCCAGGCTGAATGGGAGTCAATGTGCCTAGACAGAGTGGAATGAATGTGCCCGGCCGCCGGAGCCCGAAACGTGCGTTTCCCCATTGCCTTGAATGGGCGCGGAGAGAGGGGGGCGCTTTTTGGCTCGTGGCGCGGGCACCGTTGCGCCAAAGCGTCAAGTGTCACACCTCCCCGTGCTCGGGGCGGCCCCTTGGAGCTAACTGGCTGGGTCTGGAGGGGCTGCGAGGCCGCCCAGGAGAACGGGTCCAAACCGCGTTCCGATCGGACGAGAATTGAGGGCGGGACACAGTTCCGCGGTTCACTTTCCGCCCGGGCAAAGGGCCTATAACTTGCGGCGGGAGGGCTTAAGAGTGGGCCCCCGCGAGTCGGGTGGAGAGCCGGGTGTGGAGAGGAGTAGCGGAGGTTCCCAGTCAGAGTGGGAGTGGAGGTTCCTGGGCAGAGTGGGACTGGAAGTGCCCAGGCTGAGTGGAGTGAATGTGCCCTGGCTGAGTGGAGTGCAGGTTCCCAGGCAGAGTGGGACTGGAAGTGCCCAGGCTGAGTGGAGTGAATGTGCCCAGGCTGAGTGGAGTGGAGGTGCCCAGGCCGAGTGGAGTGCAGGTTCCCAGGCAGAGTGGGACTGGAAGTGCCCAGGCGGAGTGGAGTGAATGTGCCCAGGCTGAATGGGAGTCAATGTGCCTAGACAGAGTGGAGTGAATATGCCCGGCCGCCGGAGCCCGAAACGTGCGTTTCCCCATTGCCTTGAATGGGCGCGGAGAGAGGGGGGCGCTTTTTGGCTCGTGGCGCGGGCACCGTTGCGCCAAAGCGTCAAGTGTCACACCTCCCCGTGCTCGGGGCGGCCCCTTGGAGCTAACTGGCTGGGTCTGGAGGGGCTGCGAGGCCGCCCAGGAGAACGGGTCCAAACCGCGTTCCGATCGGACGAGAATTGAGGGCGGGACACAGTTCCGCGGTTCACTTTCCGCCCGGGCAAAGGGCCTATAACTTGCGGCGGGAGGGCTTAAGAGTGGGCCCCCGCGAGTCGGGTGGAGAGCCGGGTGTGGAGAGGAGTAGCGGAGGTTCCCAGTCAGAGTGGGAGTGGAGGTTCCTGGGCAGAGTGGGACTGGAAGTGCCCAGGCTGAGTGGAGTGAATGTGCCCTGGCTGAGTGGAGTGAATGTGGCCAGGCTGAGTGGAGTGGAGGTGCCCAGGCTGAGTGGAGTGCAGGCACCCAGGCAGAGTGGGATTGGAACTGCCCATGCTGAGTGGAGTGAATGTGCCCAGGCTGAGTGGAGTGGAGGTGCCCAGGCCGAGTGGAGTGCAGGTTCCCAGGCAGAGTGGGACTGGAAGTGCCCAGGCTGAGTGGAGTGAATGTGCCCAGGCTGAGTGGAGTGGAGGTGCCCAGGCTGAGTGGAGTTGGGGTTCCCTGGCAGAGTGGGACTGGAAGTGCCAAGGCTGAGTGGAGTGAATGTGCCCAGGCTGAGTGGAGTGGAGATGCCCAGGCCGAGTGGAGTGCAGGTTCCCAGGCAGAGTGTGACTGAAAGTGCCCAGGCTGAGTGGAGTGAATGTGCCCAGGCTGAATGGAGTGGAGGTGCCCAGGCTGAGTGGAGGTGCCCAGGCTGAGTGGAGTGAATGTGCCCAGGCTGAGTGGAGTGGAGGTGCCCAGGCTGAGTGGAGTTGGGGTTCCCTGGCAGAGTGGGACTGGAAGTGCCAAGGCTGAGTGGAGTGAATGTGCCCAGGCTGAGTGGAGTGGAGGTGCCCAGGCCGAGTGGAGTGCAGGTTCCCAGGCAGAGTGGGACTGGAAGTGCCCAGGCGGAGTGGAGTGAATGTGCCCAGGCTGAATGGAGTGGAGGTGCCCAGGCTGAGTGGAGTGCAGGGTCCCTGGCAGAGTGGGATTGGAAGTGCCCAGGCTGAGTGCAGTGAATGTGCCCAGGCTGAGTGGAGTGGAGGTGCCCAGGCTGAGTGGAGTTGGGGTACCCTGGCAGAGTGGGACTGGAAGTGCCAAGGCTGAGTGGAGTGAATGTACCCAGGCTGAGTGGAGTGGAGGTGCCCAGGCTGAGTGGAGTGAATGTACCCAGGCTGAGTGGAGTGGAGGTGCCCAAGCTGAGTGGAGTGAATGTGCCCAGGCTGAGTGGAGTGAATGTGCCCAGGCAGAGTGGAGTGAATGTGCCGAGGCTGAGTGGAGTGGAGGTGCCCAGGCTGAGTGGAGTGGTGGTTCCCAGGCAGAGTGGGATTGGAAGTGCCCAGGCTGAGTGGAGTGAATGTGCCCAGGCTGAGTGGAGTGGAGGTTCCCAGGCAGAGTGGGATTGGAAGTGCCCAGGCTGGGTGGAGTGAATGTGCCCAGGCTGAGTGGAGTGAATGTGGCCAGGCTGAGTGGAGTGGAGGTGCCCAGGCCGAGTGGAGTGCAGGTTCCCAGGCAGAGTGGGACTGGAAGTGCCCAGGCTGAGTGGAGTGAATGTGCCCAGGCTGAGTGGAGTGGAGGTGCCCAGGCTGAGTGGAGGTGCCCAGGCTGAGTGGAGTGAATGTGCCCAGGCTGAGTGGAGTGGAGGTGCCCAGGCTGAGTGGAGTTGGGGTTCCCTGGCAGAGTGGGACTGGAAGTGCCAAGGCTGAGTGGAGTGAATGTGCCCAGGCTGAGTGGAGTGGAGGTGCCCAGGCCGAGTGGAGTGCAGGTTCCCAGGCAGAGTGGGACTGGAAGTGCCCAGGCGGAGTGGAGTGAATGTGCCCAGGCTGAATGGAGTGGAGGTGCCCAGGCTGAGTGGAGTGCAGGGTCCCTGGCAGAGTGGGATTGGAAGTGCCCAGGCTGAGTGCAGTGAATGTGCCCAGGCTGAGTGGAGTGGAGGTGCCCAGGCTGAGTGGAGTTGGGGTACCCTGGCAGAGTGGGACTGGAAGTGCCAAGGCTGAGTGGAGTGAATGTACCCAGGCTGAGTGGAGTGGAGGTGCCCAGGCTGAGTGGAGTGAATGTACCCAGGCTGAGTGGAGTGGAGGTGCCCAAGCTGAGTGGAGTGAATGTGCCCAGGCTGAGTGGAGTGAATGTGCCCAGGCAGAGTGGAGTGAATGTGCCGAGGCTGAGTGGAGTGGAGGTGCCCAGGCTGAGTGGAGTGGTGGTTCCCAGGCAGAGTGGGATTGGAAGTGCCCAGGCTGAGTGGAGTGAATGTGCCCAGGCTGAGTGGAGTGGAGGTTCCCAGGCAGAGTGGGATTGGAAGTGCCCAGGCTGGGTGGAGTGAATGTGCCCAGGCTGAGTGGAGTGAATGTGGCCAGGCTGAGTGGAGTGGAGGTGCCCAGGCCGAGTGGAGTGCAGGTTCCCAGGCAGAGTGGGACTGGAAGTGCCCAGGCTGAGTGGAGTGAATGTGCCCAGGCTGAGTGGAGTGGAGGTGCCCAGGCCGAGTGGAGTGCAGGTTCCCAGGAAGAGTGGGACTGGAAGTGCCCAGGCAGAGTGGAGTGAATGTGCCCAGGCTGAGTGGAGTGGAGGTGCCCAGGCTGAGTGGAGTTGGGGTTCCCTGGCAGAGTGGGACTGGAAGTGCCAAGGCTGAGTGGAGTGAATGTGCCCAGGCTGAGTGGAGTGGAGATGCCCAGGCCGAGTGGAGTGCAGGTTCCCAGGCAGAGTGTGACTGAAAGTGCCCAGGCTGAGTGGAGTGAATGTGCCCAGGCTGAATGGAGTGGAGGTGCCCAGGCTGAGTGGAGGTGCCCAGGCTGAGTGGAGTGCAGGTTCCCTGGCAGAGTGGGATTGGAAGTGCCCAGGCTCAGTCGAGTGAATGTGCCCAGGCTGAGTGGAGTGGAGGTGCCCAGGCCGAGTGGAGTGCAGGTTCCCAGGCAGAGTGGGACTGGAAGTGCCCAGGCGGAGTGGAGTGAATGTGCCCAGGCTGAATGGGAGTCAATGTGCCTAGATCGAGTGGAGTGAATGTGCCCGGCCGCCGGAGCCCGAAACGTGCGTTTCCCCATTGCCTTGAATTGGCGCGAAGAGAGGGGGGCGCTTTTTGGCTCGTGGCGCGGGCACCGTTGCGCCAAAGCGTCAAGTGTCACACCTCCCCGTGCTCGGGGCGGCCCCTTGGAGCTAACTAGCTGGGTCTGGAGGGGCTGCGAGGCCGCCCAGGAGAACGGGTCCAAACCGCGTTCCGATCGGACGAGAATTGAGGGCGGGACACAGTTCCGCGGTTCACTTTCCGCCCGGGCAAAGGGCCTATAACTTGCGGCGGGAGGGCTTAAGAGTGGGCCCCCGCGAGTCGGGTGGAGAGCCGGGTGTGGAGAGGAGTAGCGGAGGTTCCCAGTCAGAGTGGGAGTGGAGGTTCCTGGGCAGAGTGGGACTGGAAGTGACCAGGCTGAGTGGAGTGAATGTGCCCTGGCTGAGTGGAGTGAATGTGCCCAGGCTGATTGGAGTGAATGTGCCCAGGCTGAGTGGAGTGAATGTGCCCAGGCTGACTGGAGAGAATGTGCCCAGGCTGAGTGGATTGGAGGTGCCCAGGCTGAGTGGAGTGCAGGTTCCCAGGCAGAGTGGGACTGGAAGTGCCCAGGCTGAGTGGAGTGAATGTGCCCAGGCTGAGTGGAGTGAATGTTCCCAGGCTGAGTGGAATGGAGGTGCCCAGGCTGAGTGGAGTTGGGGTTCCCAGGCAGAGAGGGACTGGAAGTGCCCTGGCTGAGTGGAGTGAATGTGCCCAGGCTGAATGGGAGTCAATGTGCCTAGATCGAGTGGAGTGAATGTGCCCGGCCGCCGGAGCCCGAAACGTGCGTTTCCCCATTGCCTTGAATTGGCGCGGAGAGAGGGGGGCGCTTTTTGGCTCGTGGCGCGGGCACCGTTTCGCCAAAGCGTCAAGTGTCACACCTCCCCGTGCTCGGGGCGGCCCCTTGGAGCTAACTAGCTGGGTCTGGAGGGGCTGCGAGGCCGCCCAGGAGAACGGGTCCAAACCGCGTTCCGATCGGACGAGAATTGAGGGCGGGACACAGTTCCGCGGTTCACTTTCCGCCCGGGCAAAGGGCCTATAACTTGCGGCGGGAGGGCTTAAGAGTGGGCCCCCGCGAGTCGGGTGGAGAGCCGGGTGTGGAGAGGAGTAGCGGAGGTTCCCAGTCAGAGTGGGAGTGGAGGTTCCTGGGCAGAGTGGGACTGGAAGTGACCAGGCTGAGTGGAGTGAATGTGCCCTGGCTGAGTGGAGTGAATGTGCCCAGGCTGATTGGAGTGAATGTGCCCAGGCTGAGTGGAGTGAATGTGCCCAGGCTGACTGGAGAGAATGTGCCCAGGCTGAGTGGATTGGAGGTGCCCAGGCTGAGTGGAGTGCAGGTTCCCAGGCAGAGTGGGACTGGAAGTGCCCAGGCTGAGTGGAGTGAATGTGCCCAGGCTGAGTGGAGTGAATGTTCCCAGGCTGAGTGGAATGGAGGTGCCCAGGCTGAGTGGAGTTGGGGTTCCCAGGCAGAGAGGGACTGGAAGTGCCCTGGCTGAGTGGAGTGAATGTGCCCAGGCTGCGTGGAGTGGAGGTTCCCTGGCAGAGTGGTATTGGAAGTGCCCAGGCTGAGTGGAGTGAATGTGCCCAGGCTGAGTGGAGTGGAGGTGTCCAGGCCGAGTGGAGTGCAGGTTCCCAGGCAGAGTGGGACTGGAAGTGCCCAGGCGGAGTGGAGTGAATGTCCCCAGGCTGAATGGGAGTCAATGTGCCTAGACAGAGTGGAGTGAATGTGCCCTGCCGCCGGAGCCCGAAACGTGCGTTTCCCCATTGCCTTGAATGGGCGCGGAGAGAGGGGGGCGCTTTTTGGCTCGTGGCGTGGGCACCGTTGCGCCAAAGCGTCAAGTGTCACACCTCCCCGTGCTCGGGACGGCCCCTTGGAGCTAACTAGCTGGGTCTGGAGGGGCTGCGAGGCCGCCCAGGAGAACGGGTCCAAACCGCGTTCCGATCGGACGAGAATTGAGGGCGGGACACAGTTCCGCGGTTCACTTTCCGCCCGGGCAAAGGGCCTATAACTTGCGGCGGGAGGGCTTAAGAGTGGGCCCCCGCGAGTCGGGTGGAGAGCCGGGTGTGGAGAGGAGTAGCGGAGGTTCCCAGTCAGAGTGGGAGTGGAGGTTCCTGGGCAGAGTGGGACTGGAAGTGCCCAGGCTGAGTGGAGTGAATGTGCCCTGGCTGAGTGGAGTGAATGTGCCCAGGCAGAGTGGAGTGAATGTGCCCAGGCTGAGTGGAGTGGAGGTGCCCAGGCTGAGTGGAGTGCAGGTTCCCAGGCAGAGTGGGACTGGAAGTGCCCTGGCTGAGTGGAGTGAATGTGCCCAGGCTGAATGGAGTGGAGGTGCCCAGGCTGAGTGGAGTGCAGGTTCCCTGGCAGAGTGGGATTGGAAGTGCCCAGGCTGAGTGGAGTGAATGTGCCTAGGCTGAGTGGAGTGGAGGTGCCCAGGCTAAATGGAGTTGGGGTTCCCTGGCAGAGTGGGACTGGAAGTGCCAACGGTGAGTGGAGTGAATGTGCCCAGGCTGAGTGGAGTGGAGGTGCCCAGGCTGAGTGGAGTTGGGGTTCCCTGGCAGAGTGGGACTGGAAGTGCCAACGCTGAGTGGAGTGAATGTGCCCAGGCTGAGTGGAGTGGAGGTGCCCAGGCTGAGTGGAGTGCTGGTTCCCAGGCAGAGTGGGATTGGAAGTGCCCAGGCTGAGTGGAGTAATGTACCCAGGCTGAGTGGAGTGAGGTGCCCAGGCTGAGAGGAGTGCAGGTTCCCAGGCAGAGTGGGATTGGAAGTACCCAGGCTGAGTGGAGTGAATGTGCCCAGGCTGAGTGGAGTGGAGGTGCCCAGGCTGAGTGGAGTGCCGGTTCCCTGGCAGAGTGGGATTGGAAGTGCCAACGGTGAGTGGAGTGAATGTGCCCAGGCTGAGTGGAGTGGAGGTGCCCAGGCTGAGTGGAGTTGGGGTTCCCTGGCAGAGTGGGACTGGAAGTGCCAACGCTGAGTGGAGTGAATGTGCCCAGGCTGAGTGGAGTGGAGGTGCCCAGGCTGAGTGGAGTGCTGGTTCCCAGGCAGAGTGGGATTGGAAGTGCCCAGGCTGAGTGGTGTAATGTACCCAGGCTGAGTGGAGTGCAGGTGTCCAGGCTGAGAGGAGTGCAGGTTCCCAGGCAGAGTGGGATTGGAAGTACCCAGGCTGAGTGGAGTGAATGTGCCCAGGCTGAGTGGAGTGGAGGTGCCCAGGCCGAGTGGAGTGCAGGTTCCCAGGCAGAGTGGGACTGGAAGTGCCCAGGCGGAGTGGAGTGAATGTGCCCAGGCTGAATGGGAGTCAATGTGCCTAGACAGAGTGGAATGAATGTGCCCGGCCGCCGGAGCCCGAAACGTGCGTTTCCCCATTGCCTTGAATGGGCGCGGAGAGAGGGGGGCGCTTTTTGGCTCGTGGCGCGGGCACCGTTGCGCCAAAGCGTCAAGTGTCACACCTCCCCGTGCTCGGGGCGGCCCCTTGGAGCTAACTGGCTGGGTCTGGAGGGGCTGCGAGGCCGCCCAGGAGAACGGGTCCAAACCGCGTTCCGATCGGACGAGAATTGAGGGCGGGACACAGTTCCGCGGTTCACTTTCCGCCCGGGCAAAGGGCCTATAACTTGCGGCGGGAGGGCTTAAGAGTGGGCCCCCGCGAGTCGGGTGGAGAGCCGGGTGTGGAGAGGAGTAGCGGAGGTTCCCAGTCAGAGTGGGAGTGGAGGTTCCTGGGCAGAGTGGGACTGGAAGTGCCCAGGCTGAGTGGAGTGAATGTGCCCTGGCTGAGTGGAGTGCAGGTTCCCAGGCAGAGTGGGACTGGAAGTGCCCAGGCTGAGTGGAGTGAATGTGCCCAGGCTGAGTGGAGTGGAGGTGCCCAGGCCGAGTGGAGTGCAGGTTCCCAGGCAGAGTGGGACTGGAAGTGCCCAGGCGGAGTGGAGTGAATGTGCCCAGGCTGAATGGGAGTCAATGTGCCTAGACAGAGTGGAGTGAATATGCCCGGCCGCCGGAGCCCGAAACGTGCGTTTCCCCATTGCCTTGAATGGGCGCGGAGAGAGGGGGGCGCTTTTTGGCTCGTGGCGCGGGCACCGTTGCGCCAAAGCGTCAAGTGTCACACCTCCCCGTGCTCGGGGCGGCCCCTTGGAGCTAACTGGCTGGGTCTGGAGGGGCTGCGAGGCCGCCCAGGAGAACGGGTCCAAACCGCGTTCCGATCGGACGAGAATTGAGGGCGGGACACAGTTCCGCGGTTCACTTTCCGCCCGGGCAAAGGGCCTATAACTTGCGGCGGGAGGGCTTAAGAGTGGGCCCCCGCGAGTCGGGTGGAGAGCCGGGTGTGGAGAGGAGTAGCGGAGGTTCCCAGTCAGAGTGGGAGTGGAGGTTCCTGGGCAGAGTGGGACTGGAAGTGCCCAGGCTGAGTGGAGTGAATGTGCCCTGGCTGAGTGGAGTGAATGTGGCCAGGCTGAGTGGAGTGGAGGTGCCCAGGCTGAGTGGAGTGCAGGCACCCAGGCAGAGTGGGATTGGAACTGCCCATGCTGAGTGGAGTGAATGTGCCCAGGCTGAGTGGAGTGGAGGTGCCCAGGCCGAGTGGAGTGCAGGTTCCCAGGCAGAGTGGGACTGGAAGTGCCCAGGCTGAGTGGAGTGAATGTGCCCAGGCTGAGTGGAGTGGAGGTGCCCAGGCTGAGTGGAGTTGGGGTACCCTGGCAGAGTGGGACTGGAAGTGCCAAGGCTGAGTGGAGTGAATGTACCCAGGCTGAGTGGAGTGGAGGTGCCCAGGCTGAGTGGAGTGAATGTACCCAGGCTGAGTGGAGTGGAGGTGCCCAAGCTGAGTGGAGTGAATGTGCCCAGGCTGAGTGGAGTGAATGTGCCCAGGCAGAGTGGAGTGAATGTGCCGAGGCTGAGTGGAGTGGAGGTGCCCAGGCTGAGTGGAGTGGTGGTTCCCAGGCAGAGTGGGATTGGAAGTGCCCAGGCTGAGTGGAGTGAATGTGCCCAGGCTGAGTGGAGTGGAGGTTCCCAGGCAGAGTGGGATTGGAAGTGCCCAGGCTGGGTGGAGTGAATGTGCCCAGGCTGAGTGGAGTGAATGTGGCCAGGCTGAGTGGAGTGGAGGTGCCCAGGCCGAGTGGAGTGCAGGTTCCCAGGCAGAGTGGGACTGGAAGTGCCCAGGCTGAGTGGAGTGAATGTGCCCAGGCTGAGTGGAGTGGAGGTGCCCAGGCCGAGTGGAGTGCAGGTTCCCAGGAAGAGTGGGACTGGAAGTGCCCAGGCAGAGTGGAGTGAATGTGCCCAGGCTGAGTGGAGTGGAGGTGCCCAGGCTGAGTGGAGTTGGGGTTCCCTGGCAGAGTGGGACTGGAAGTGCCAAGGCTGAGTGGAGTGAATGTGCCCAGGCTGAGTGGAGTGGAGATGCCCAGGCCGAGTGGAGTGCAGGTTCCCAGGCAGAGTGTGACTGAAAGTGCCCAGGCTGAGTGGAGTGAATGTGCCCAGGCTGAATGGAGTGGAGGTGCCCAGGCTGAGTGGAGGTGCCCAGGCTGAGTGGAGTGCAGGTTCCCTGGCAGAGTGGGATTGGAAGTGCCCAGGCTCAGTCGAGTGAATGTGCCCAGGCTGAGTGGAGTGGAGGTGCCCAGGCCGAGTGGAGTGCAGGTTCCCAGGCAGAGTGGGACTGGAAGTGCCCAGGCGGAGTGGAGTGAATGTGCCCAGGCTGAATGGGAGTCAATGTGCCTAGATCGAGTGGAGTGAATGTGCCCGGCCGCCGGAGCCCGAAACGTGCGTTTCCCCATTGCCTTGAATTGGCGCGAAGAGAGGGGGGCGCTTTTTGGCTCGTGGCGCGGGCACCGTTGCGCCAAAGCGTCAAGTGTCACACCTCCCCGTGCTCGGGGCGGCCCCTTGGAGCTAACTAGCTGGGTCTGGAGGGGCTGCGAGGCCGCCCAGGAGAACGGGTCCAAACCGCGTTCCGATCGGACGAGAATTGAGGGCGGGACACAGTTCCGCGGTTCACTTTCCGCCCGGGCAAAGGGCCTATAACTTGCGGCGGGAGGGCTTAAGAGTGGGCCCCCGCGAGTCGGGTGGAGAGCCGGGTGTGGAGAGGAGTAGCGGAGGTTCCCAGTCAGAGTGGGAGTGGAGGTTCCTGGGCAGAGTGGGACTGGAAGTGACCAGGCTGAGTGGAGTGAATGTGCCCTGGCTGAGTGGAGTGAATGTGCCCAGGCTGATTGGAGTGAATGTGCCCAGGCTGAGTGGAGTGAATGTGCCCAGGCTGACTGGAGAGAATGTGCCCAGGCTGAGTGGATTGGAGGTGCCCAGGCTGAGTGGAGTGCAGGTTCCCAGGCAGAGTGGGACTGGAAGTGCCCAGGCTGAGTGGAGTGAATGTGCCCAGGCTGAGTGGAGTGAATGTTCCCAGGCTGAGTGGAATGGAGGTGCCCAGGCTGAGTGGAGTTGGGGTTCCCAGGCAGAGAGGGACTGGAAGTGCCCTGGCTGAGTGGAGTGAATGTGCCCAGGCTGAATGGGAGTCAATGTGCCTAGATCGAGTGGAGTGAATGTGCCCGGCCGCCGGAGCCCGAAACGTGCGTTTCCCCATTGCCTTGAATTGGCGCGGAGAGAGGGGGGCGCTTTTTGGCTCGTGGCGCGGGCACCGTTGCGCCAAAGCGTCAAGTGTCACACCTCCCCGTGCTCGGGGCGGCCCCTTGGAGCTAACTAGCTGGGTCTGGAGGGGCTGCGAGGCCGCCCAGGAGAACGGGTCCAAACCGCGTTCCGATCGGACGAGAATTGAGGGCGGGACACAGTTCCGCGGTTCACTTTCCGCCCGGGCAAAGGGCCTATAACTTGCGGCGGGAGGGCTTAAGAGTGGGCCCCCGCGAGTCGGGTGGAGAGCCGGGTGTGGAGAGGAGTAGCGGAGGTTCCCAGTCAGAGTGGGAGTGGAGGTTCCTGGGCAGAGTGGGACTGGAAGTGACCAGGCTGAGTGGAGTGAATGTGCCCTGGCTGAGTGGAGTGAATGTGCCCAGGCTGATTGGAGTGAATGTGCCCAGGCTGAGTGGAGTGAATGTGCCCAGGCTGACTGGAGAGAATGTGCCCAGGCTGAGTGGATTGGAGGTGCCCAGGCTGAGTGGAGTGCAGGTTCCCAGGCAGAGTGGGACTGGAAGTGCCCAGGCTGAGTGGAGTGAATGTGCCCAGGCTGAGTGGAGTGAATGTTCCCAGGCTGAGTGGAATGGAGGTGCCCAGGCTGAGTGGAGTTGGGGTTCCCAGGCAGAGAGGGACTGGAAGTGCCCTGGCTGAGTGGAGTGAATGTGCCCAGGCTGCGTGGAGTGGAGGTTCCCAGGCTGAGTGGAGTGCAGGTTCCCAGCAGAGTGGGATTGGAAGTACCCAGGCTGAGTGGAGTGGAGGTGCCCAGGCTGAGTGGAGTGCAGGTTCCCAGGTAGAGTGGGATTGGAAGTGCCCAGGCTGAGTGGAGTGAATGTGCCCAGGCTGAGTGGAGTGGAGGTGCCCAGGCTGAGTGGAGTTGGGGTTCCCTGGCAGAGTGGGACTGGAAGTGCCAAGGCTGAGTGGAGTGAATGTACCCAGGCTGAGTGGAGTGGAGGTGCCCAGGCTGAGTGGAGTGCTGGTTCCCAGGCAGAGTGGGATTGGATGTTCCCAGGATGAGTGGAGTGAATGTCCCCAGGCTGAGTTGATTGCATGTGCCCAGGCTGAGTGGAGTGCAGGTTCCCTGGCAGAGTGGGATTAGAAGTGCCCAGGCTGACTGGAGTGGAGGTGCCCAGGCCGAGTGGAGTGCAGGTTCCCAGGCAGAGTGGGACTGGAAGTGCCCAGGCGGAGTGGAGTGAATGTGCCCAGGCTGAATGGGAGTCAATGTGCCTGGACACAGTGGAGTGAATGTGCCCGGCCGCCGGAGCCCGAAACGTGCGTTTCCCCATTGCCTTGAATGGGCGCGGAGAGAGGGGGGCGCTTTTTGGCTCGTGGCGCGGGCACCGTTGCGCCAAAGCGTCAAGTGTCACACCTCCCCGTGCTCGGGGCGGCCCCTTGGAGCTAACTGGCTGGGTCTGGAGGGGCTGCGAGGCCGCCCAGGAGAACGGGTCCAAACCGCGTTCCGATCGGACGAGAATTGAGGGCGGGACACAGTTCCGCGGTTCACTTTCCGCCCGGGCAAAGGGCCTATAACTTGCGGCGGGAGGGCTTAAGAGTGGGCCCCCGCGAGTCGGGTGGAGAGCCGGGTGTGGAGAGGAGTAGCGGAGGTTCCCAGTCAGAGTGGGAGTGGAGGTTCCTGGGCAGAGTGGGACTGGAAGTGCCCAGGCTGAGTGGAGTGAATGTGCCCTGGCTGAGTGGAGTGCAGGTTCCCAGGCAGAGTGGGACTGGAAGTGCCCAGGCTGAGTGGAGTGAATGTGCCCAGGCTGAGTGGAGTGGAGGTGCCCAGGCCGAGTGGAGTGCAGGTTCCCAGGCAGAGTGGGACTGGAAGTGCCCAGGCGGAGTGGAGTGAATGTGCCCAGGCTGAATGGGAGTCAATGTGCCTAGACAGAGTGGAGTGAATATGCCCAGGCTGAGTGGAGTGGAGGTGCCCAGGCTGAGTAGAGTGCAGGCACCCAGGCAGAGTGGGATTGGAAGTGCCCAGGCTGAGTGGAGTGAATGTGCCCAGGCTGAGTGGAATGGAGGTGCCCAGGCCGAGTGGAGTGCAGGTTCCCAGGCAGAGTGGGACTGGAAGTGCCCAGGCTGAGTGGGAGTGAAAGTGCCCAGGCTGAGTGGGAGTGAAAGTGCCCAGGCTGAGTGGGACTGAATGAGCCCAGGCAGAGTGGAGTGGAAGTGCCCAGGCTGAGTGTAGTGAATGTACCCAGTCTGAGTGGGACTGAATGTGCCCAGGCTGAGTGGGAGTCAATGTGCCTAGGCTGAGGGGGACTGAATGCGCCCAGGCTGAGTGGAGTGAATGTGCCCAGGCTGAGTGGAGTGGAGGTGCCAAGGCTGAGTGGAGTGCAGGTTCCCAGGCAGAGTGGGATTGGAAGTGCCCAGGCTGAGTGGAGTGAATGTACCCAGGCTGAGTGGAGTGCAGGTGCCCAGGCTGAGTGGAGTGCAGGTTCCCAGGCAGAGTGGGATTGGAAGTGCCCTGGCTGAGTGAAGTGAATGTGCCCAAGGTGAATGCAGTGGAGGTGCCCAGGCTGAGTGGAGTGCAGGTTCCCACGCAGAGTGGGAGTGGAAGTGCCCAGGCTGAGTGGAGTGGCGGTGCCCAGGCCGAGTGGAGTGCAGGTTCCCAGGCAGAGTGGGACTGGAAGTGCCCAGGTTGAGTGGAGTGAATGTGCCCAGGCTGAGTGGAGTGGAGGTGCCCATGCTGAGTGGAGTTGGGGTTCCCTGGCAGAGTGGGACTGGAAGTGCCAAGGCTGAGTGGAGTGAATGTGCCCAGGCTGAGTGGAGTGGAGGTGCCAAGGCTGAGTGGAGTTGGGGTTCCCAGGCAGAGTGGGATTGGAAGTACCCAGGCTGAGTGGAGTGAATGTGCCCAGGCTGAGTGGAGTGGAGGTGCCCAGGCTGAGTGGAGTTGGGGTTCCCTGGCAGAGTGGGATTGGAAGTCCCCAGGCTGAGTGGAGTGAATGTGCCCAGGCTGAGTGGAGTGGAGGTGCCCAGGCCGAGTGGAGAGCAGGTTCCCAGGCAGAGTGGGACTGAAAGTGCCCAGGCTGAGTGGAGTGAATGTGCCCAGGCTGAGTGGAGTGAATGTTCCCAGGCTGAATGGGAGTCAATGTGCCTAGACAGAGTGGAGTGAATGTTTCCAGGCTGAGTGGAGTGGAGGTGCCCAGGCTGAGTGGAGTTGGGGTTCCCAGGCAGAGAGGGACTGGAAGTGCCCTGGCTGAGTGGAGTGAATGTGCCCAGGCTGCGTGGAGTGGAGGTTCCCAGGCTGAGTGGAGTGCAGGTTCCCAGCAGAGTGGGATTGGAAGTACCCAGGCTGAGTGGAGTGGAGGTGCCCAGGCTGAGTGGAGTGCAGGTTCCCAGGCAGAGTGGGATTGATAGTGCCCAGGCTGAGTGGAGTGAATGTGCCCAGGCTGAGTGGAGTGGAGGTGCCCAGGCTGAGTGGAGTGCAGGTTCCCAGGCAGAGTGGGATTGGAAGTGCCCAGGCTGAGTGGAGGGAATGTGCCCAGGCTGAGTGGAGTGGAGGTGCCCAGGCTGAGTGGAGTGCTGGTTCCCAGGCAGAGTGGGACTGGAAGTTCCCAGGCTGAGTGGAGTGAATGTCCCCAGGCTGAGTGGATTGCATGTGCCCAGGCTGAGTGGAGTGCAGGTTCCCTGGCAGAGTGGGATTGGAAGTGCCCAGGCTGAGTGGAGTGAATGTGCCCAGGCTGAGTGGAGTGGAGGTGCCCAGGCTGAGTGGAGTGCAGGTTCCCAGGCAGAGTGGGACTGGAAGTGCCCAGGCTGAGTGGAGTGAATGTGCCCAGGCTGAGTGGAGTGGAGGTGCCCAGGCTAAATGGAGTTGGGGTTCCCTGGCAGAGTGGGACTGGAAGTGCCAACGGTGAGTGGAGTGAATGTGCCCAGGCTGAGTGGAGTGGAGGTGCCCAGGCTGAGTGGAGTTGGGGTTCCCTGGCAGAGTGGGACTGGAAGTGCCAACGCTGAGTGGAGTGAATGTGCCCAGGCTGAGTGGAGTGGAGGTGCCCAGGCTGAGTGGAGTGCTGGTTCCCAGGCAGAGTGGGATTGGAAGTGCCCAGGCTGAGTGGAGCAATGTACCCAGGCTGAGTGGAGTGAGGTGCCCAGGCTGGGAGGAGTGCAGGTTCCCAGGCAGAGTGGGATTGGAAGTACCCAGGCTGAGTGGAGTGAATGTGCCCAGGCTGAGTGGAGTGGAGGTGCCCAGGCTGAGTGGAGTGCAGGTTCCCAGGCAGAGTGGGATTGGAAGTGCCCAGGCTGAGTGGAGGGAATGTGCCCAGGCTGAGTGGAGTGGAGGTGCCCAGGCTGAGTGGAGTGCTGGTTCCCTGGCAGAGTGGGACTGGAAGTGCCAACGGTGAGTGGAGTGAATGTGCCCAGGCTGAGTGGAGTGAATGTGCCCAGGCTGAATGGGAGTCAATGTGCCTAGACAGAGTGGAGTGAATATGCCCGGCCGCCGGAGCCCGAAACGTGCGTTTCCCCATTGCCTTGAATGGGCGCGGAGAGAGGGGGGCGCTTTTTGGCTCGTGGCGCGGGCACCGTTGCGCCAAAGCGTCAAGTGTCAAACCTCCCCGTGCTCGGGGCGGCCCCTTGGATCTAACTGGCTGGGTCTGGAGGGGCTGCGAGGCCGCCCAGGAGAACGGGTCCAAACCGCGTTCCGATCGGACGAGAATTGAGGGCGGGACACAGTTCCGCGGTTCACTTTCCGCCCGGGCAAAGGGCCTATAACTTGCGGCGGGAGGGCTTAAGAGTGGGCCCCCGCGAGTCGGGTGGAGAGCCGGGTGTGGAGAGGAGTAGCGGAGGTTCCCAGTCAGAGTGGGAGTGGAGGTTCCTGGGCAAAGTGGGACTGGAAGTGCCCAGGCTGAGTGGAGTGAATGTGCCCTGGCTGAGTGGAGTGAATGTGGCCAGGCTGAGTGGAGTGGAGGTGCCCAGGCTGAGTGGAGTGCAGGCACCCAGGCAGAGTGGGATTGGAAGTGCCAAGGCTGAGTGGAGTGAATGTGCCCAGGCTGAGTGGAGTGGAGGTGCCCAGGCTGAGTGGAGTGCAGGTTCCAAACAGAGTGGGACTGGAAGTGCCCAGGCTGAGTGGAGTGAATGTGCCCAGGCTGAGTGGAGTCAATGTGCCCAGGCTGAGTGGAGTGAATGTGCCCAGGCTGAGTGGAGTGGAGGTGCCCAGGCTGAGTGGAGTGCAGTTTCCCAGGCAGGGTGGGATTGGAAGTGCGCAGGCTGAGTGGAGTGAATGTGCCCAGGCTGAATGGAGTGGAGGTGCCCTGGCTGAGTGGAGTGCAGGTTCCCAGGCAGAGTGGGATTGGAAGTGCCCAGGCTGAGTGGAGTGAATGTACCCAGGCTGAGTGGAGTGGAGGTGCCCAGGCTGAGTGGAGTGCAGGTTCCCAGGCAGAGTGGGATTGGAAGTGCCCAGGCTGAGTGGAGTGAATGTGCGCAGGCTGAGTGGAGTGGAGGTGCCCAGGCTGAGTGGAGTTGGGGTTCCCTGGCAGAGTGGGACTGGAAGTGCCAAGGCTGAGTGGAGTGAATGTACCCAGGCTGAGTGGAGTGGAGGTGCCCAGGCTGAGTGGAGTGCAGGTACCCTGGCAGAGTGGGATTGGAAGTGCCCAGGCTGAGTGGAGTGAATGTCCCCAGGCTGAGTGGATTGCATGCGCCCAGGCTGAGTAAAGTGCTGGTTCCCTGGCAGAGTGGGATTGGAAGTGCCCACGCTGAGTGGAGTGAATGTGCCCAGGCTGAGTGGAGTGGAGGTGCCCAGGCCGAGTGGAGTGCAGGTTCCCAGCAGAGTGGGACTGGAAGTGCCCAGGCTGAGTGGAGTGAATGTGCCCAGGCTGAGTGGAGTGAATGTGCCCAGGCAGAGTGGAGTGAATGTGCCCAGGCTGAGTGGAGTGGAGGTGCCCAGGCTGAGTGGAGTGCCGGTTCCCAGGCAGAGTGGGATTGGAAGTGCCCAGGCTGAGTGGAGTGAATGTGCCCAGGCTGAATGGAGTGGAGGTGCCCAGGCTGAGTGGAGTGCAGGCACCCAGGCAGAGTGGGATTGGAAGTGCCCAGGCTGAGTGGAGTGAATGTGCCCAGGCTGAGTGGAGTGGAGGTGCCCAGGCTGAGTGGAGTGCTGGTTCCCAGGCAGAGTGGGATTGGAAGTGCCCAGGCTGAGTGGAGTAATGTACCCAGGCTGAGTGGAGTGCAGGTGCCCAGGCTGAGAGGAGTGCAGGTTCCCAGGCAGAGTGGGATTGGAAGTGCCCAGGCTGAGTGGAGTGAATGTGCCCAGGCTGAGTGGAGTGGAGGTGCCCAGGCTGAGTGGAGTGAATGTGCCCAGGCTGAATGGAGTGGAGGTGCCCAGGTTGAGTGGAGTGCAGGTTCCCAGGCAGAGTGGGATTGGAAGTGCCCAGGCTGAGTGGAGTAATGTACCCAGGCTGAGTGGAGTGAATGTGCCCAGGCTGAGTGGAGTGAATGTGCCCAGGCTGAGTGGAGTGGAGGTGCCCAGGCTGAGTGGAGTGCAGTTTCCCAGGCAGGGTGGGATTGGAAGTGCGCAGGCTGAGTGGAGTGAATGTGCCCAGGCTGAATGGAGTGGAGGTGCCCTGGCTGAGTGGAGTGCAGGTTCCCAGGCAGAGTGGGATTGGAAGTGCCCAGGCTGAGTGGAGTGAATGTACCCAGGCTGAGTGGAGTGGAGGTGCCCAGGCTGAATGGAGTTGGGGTTCCCTGGCAGAGTGGGACTGGAAGTGCCAACGGTGAGTGGAGTGAATGTGCCCAGGCTGAGTGGAGTGGAGGTGCCCAGGCTGAGTGGAGTTGGGGTTCCCTGGCAGAGTTGGACTGGAAGTGCCAACGCTGAGTAAAGTGAATGTGCCCAGGCTGAGTGGAGTGGAGGTGCCCAGGCTGAGTGGAGTGCTGGTTCCCAGGCAGAGTGGGATTGGAAGTGCCCAGGCTGAGTGGAGTAATGTACCCAGGCTGAGTGGAGTGCAGGTGCCCAGGCTGAGAGGAGTGCAGGTTCCCAGGCAGAGTGGGATTGGAAGTGCCCAGGCTGAGTGGAGTGAATGTGCCCAGGCTGAGTGGAGTGGAGGTGCCCAGGCCGAGTGGAGTGCAGGTTCCCAGCAGAGTGGGACTGGAAGTGCCCAGGCGGAGTGGAGTGAATGTGCCCAGGCTGAATGGGAGTCAATGTGCCTAGACAGAGTGGAGTGAATGTGCCCGGCCGCCGGAGCCCGAAACGTGCGTTTCCCCATTGCCTTGAATGGGCGCGGAGAGAGGGGGGCGCTTTTTGGCTCGTGGCGCGGGCACCGTTGCGCCAAAGCGTCAAGTGTCACACCTCCCCGTGCTCGGGGCGGCCCCTTGGAGCTAACTGGCTGGGTCTGGAGGGGCTGCGAGGCCGCCCAGGAGAACGGGTCCAAACCGCGTTCCGATCGGACGAGAATTGAGGGCGGGACACAGTTCCGCGGTTCACTTTCCGCCCGGGCAAAGGGCCTATTACTTGCGGCGGGAGGGCTTAAGAGTGGGCCCCTGTGAGTCGGGTGGAGAGCCGGGTGTGGAGAGGAGTAGCGGAGGTTCCCAGTCAGAGTGGGAGTGGAGGTTCCTGGGCAGAGTGGGACTGGAAGTGCCCAGGCTGAGTGGAGTGAATGTGCCCTGGCTGAGTGGAGTGAATGTGGCCAGGCTGAGTGGAGTGGAGGTGCCCAGGCTGAGTGGAGTGCAGGCACCCAGGCAGAGTGGGATTGGAAGTGCCAAGGCTGAGTGGAGTGAATGTGCCCAGGCTGAGTGGAGTGGAGGTGCCCAGGCTGAGTGGAGTGCAGGTTCCAAACAGAGTGGGACTGGAAGTGCCCAGGCTGAGTGGAGTGAATGTGCCCAGGCTGAGTGGAGTGAATGTGCCCAGGCTGAGTGGAGTGAATGTGCCCAGGCTGAGTGGAGTGGAGGTGCCCAGGCTGAGTGGAGTGCAGTTTCCCAGGCAGGGTGGGATTGGAAGTGCGCAGGCTGAGTGGAGTGAATGTGCCCAGGCTGAATGGAGTGGAGGTGCCCAGGCTGAGTGGAGTGCATGTTCCCAGGCAGAGTGGGATTGGAAGTGCCCAGGCTGAGTGGAGTGAATGTACCCAGGCTGAGTGGAGTGGAGGTGCCCAGGCTGAGTGGAGTGCAGGTTCCCAGGCAGAGTGGGATTGGAAGTGCCCAGGCTGAGTGGAGTGAATGTGCGCAGGCTGAGTGGAGTGGAGGTGCCCAGGCTGAGTGGAGTTGGGGTTCCCTGGCAGAGTGGGACTGGAAGTGCCAAGGCTGAGTGGAGTGAATGTACCCAGGCTGAGTGGAGTGGAGGTGCCCAGGCTGAGTGGAGTGCAGGTACCCTGGCAGAGTGGGATTGGAAGTGCCCAGGCTGAGTGGAGTGAATGTCCCCAGGCTGAGTGGATTGCATGCGCCCAGGCTGAGTAAAGTGCAGGTTCCCTGGCAGAGTGGGATTGGAAGTGCCCACGCTGAGTGGAGTGAATGTGCCCAGGCTGAGTGGAGTGGAGGTGCCCAGGCCGAGTGGAGTGCAGGTTCCCAGCAGAGTGGGACTGGAAGTGCCCAGGCTGAGTGGAGTGAATGTGCCCAGGCTGAGTGGAGTGAATGTGCCCAGGCAGAGTGGAGTGAATGTGCCCAGGCTGAGTGGAGTGGAGGTGCCCAGGCTGAGTGGAGTGCCGGTTCCCAGGCAGAGTGGGATTGGAAGTGCCCAGGCTGAGTGGAGTGAATGTGCCCAGGCTGAATGGAGTGGAGGTGCCCAGACTGAGTGGAGTGCAGGTTCCCAGGCAGAGTGGGATTGGAAGTACCCAGGCTGAGTGGAGTCAATGTACCCAGGCTGAGTGGAGTGAATGTGCCCTGGCTGAGTGGAGTGAATGTGCCCAGGCTGAGTGGAGTGAATGTGCCCAGGCTGAGTGGAGTGAATGTGCCCAGGGTGAGTGGAGTGGACGTGCCCAGGCTGAGTGGAGTGCAGGTTCCCAGGCAGAGTGGGATTGGAAGTGCCCAGGCTGAGTGGAGTGAATGTACCCAGGCTGAGTGGAGTGGAGGTGCCCAGGCTGAGTGGAGTGCAGGTTCCCAGGCAGAGTGGGATTGGAAGTGCCCAGGCTGAGTGGAGTGAATGTGCCCAGGCTGAGTGGAGTGGAGGTGCCCAGGCTGAGTGGAGTTGGGGTTCCCTGGCAGAGTGGGACTGGAAGTGCCAAGGCTGAGTGGAGTGAATGTACCCAGGCTGAGTGGAGTGGAGGTGCCCAGGCTGAGTGGAGTGAATGTGTCCAGGCTGAGTGGAGTGAATGTGCCCAGGCAGAGTGGAGTGAATGTGCCCAGGCTGAGTGGAGTGGAGGTGCCCAGGCTGAGTGGAGTGCAGTTTCCCAGGCAGAGTGGGATTGGAAGTTCCCAGGCTGAGTGGAGTGAATGTGCCCAGGCTGAATGGAGTGGAGGTGCCCAGGCTGAGTGGAGTGCAGGTTCCCAGGCAGAGTGGGATTGGAAGTGCCCAGGCTGAGTGGAGTGAATGTACCCAGGCTGAGTGGAGTGGAGGTGCCCAGGCTGAGTGGAGTGCAGGTTCCCAGGCAGAGTGGGATTGGAAGTGCCCAGGCTGAGTGGAGTGAATGTGCCCAGGCTGAGTGGAGTGGAGGTGCCCAGGCAGAGTGGAGTTGGGGTTCCCTGGCAGAGTGGGACTGGAAGTGCCAAGGCTGAGTGGAGTGAATGTACCCAGGCTGAGTGGAGTGGAGGTGCCCAGGCTGAGTGGAGTGCAGGTACCCTGGCAGAGTGGGATTGGAAGTGCCCAGGCTGAATGGAGTGAATGTCCCCAGGCTGAGTGGATTGCATGCGCCCAGGCTGAGTGGAGTGCAGGTTCCCTGGCAGAGTGGGATTGGAAGTGCCCACGCTGAGTGGAGTGAATGTGCCCAGGCTGAGTGGAGTGGAGGTGCCCAGGCCGAGTGGAGTGCAGGTTCCCAGAAGAGTGGGACTGGAAGTGCCAAGGCTGAGTGGAGTGAATGTACCCAGGCTGAGTGGAGTGGAGGTGCCCAGGCTGAGTGGAGTGCAGGTTCCCAGCAGAGTGGGACTGGAAGTGCCCAGGCTGAGTGGAGTGAATGTGCCCAGGCTGAGTGGAGTGGAGGTGCCCAGGCCGAGTGGAGTGCAGGCACCCAGGCAGAGTGGGATTGGAAGTGCCCAGGCTGAGTGGAGTGAATGTGCCCAGGCAGAGTGGAATGAATGTGCCCAGGCTGAGTGGAGTGTAGGTGCCCAGGCTGCATGGAGTGCAGGTTCCCAGGCAGAGTGGGATTGGAAGTGCCCAGGCTGAGTGGAGTGAATGTGCCCAGGCTGAATGGAGTGGAGGTGCCCTGGCGGAGTGGAGTGCAGGTTCCCAGGCAGAGTGGGATTGGAAGTGCCCAGGCTGAGTGGAGTGAATGTGCCCAGGCTGAATGGAGTGGAGGTGCCCAGGCTGAGTGGAGTGCAGGTTCCCAGGCAGAGTGGGATTGGAAGTGCCCAGGCTGAGTGGAGTGAATGTGCCCAGGCTGAGTGGAGTGGAGGTGTCCAGGCTGAGTGGAGTTGGGGTTCCCTGGCAGAGTGGGACTGGAAGTGCCCAGGCTGAGTGGAGTGAATGTACCCAGGCTGAGTGGAGTGGAGGTGCCCAGGCTGAGTGGAGTGCAGGTTCCCAGGCAGAGTGGGATTGGAAGTGCCCAGGCTGAGTGGAGTGAATGTGCCCAGGCTGAGTGGAGTGGAGGTGCCCAGGCTGAGTGGAGTTGGGGTTCCCTGGCAGAGTGGGACTGGAAGTGCCAAGGCTGAGTGGAGTGAATGTACCCAGGCTGAGTGGAGTGGAGGTGCCCAGGCTGAGTGGAGTTGGGGTTCCCGGGGAGAGTGGGACTGGAAGTGCCAAGGCTGAGTGGAGTGAATGTACCCAGGCTGAGTGGAGTGGAGGTGCCCAGGCTGAGTGGAGTGCAGGTTCGAAACAGAGTGGGACTGGAAGTGCCCAGGCTGAGTGGAGTGAATGTGCCCAGGCTGAGTGGAGTGAATGTGCCCAGGCAGAGTGGAGTGAATGTGCCCAGGCTGAGTGGAGTGGAGGTGCCCAGGCTGAGTGGAGTGCAGTTTCCCAGGCAGAGTGGGATTGGAAGTGCCCAGGCTGAGTGGAGTGCAGGTTCCAAACAGAGTGGGACTGGAAGTGCCCAGGCTGAGTGGAGTGAATGTGCCCAGGCTGAGTGGAGTGAATGTGCCCAGGAAGAGTGGAGTGAATGTGCCCAGGCTGAGTGGAGTGGAGGTGCCCAGGCTGAGTGGAGTGCAGTTTCCCAGGCAGAGTGGGATTGGAAGTGCCCAGGCTGAGTGGAGTGAATGTACCCAGGCTGAGTGGAGTGGAGGTGCCCAGGCTGAGTGGAGTTGGGGTTCCCGGGGAGAGTGGGACTGGAAGTGCCAAGGCTGAGTGGAGTGAATGTACCCAGGCTGAGTGGAGTGGAGGTGCCCAGGCTGAGTGGAGTGCAGGTTCGAAACAGAGTGGGACTGGAAGTGCCCAGGCTGAGTGGAGTGAATGTGCCCAGGCTGAGTGGAGTGAATGTGCCCAGGCAGAGTGGAGTGAATGTGCCCAGGCTGAGTGGAGTGGAGGTGCCCAGGCTGAGTGGAGTGCAGTTTCCCAGGCAGAGTGGGATTGGAAGTGCCCAGGCTGAGTGGAGTGCAGGTTCCAAACAGAGTGGGACTGGAAGTGCCCAGGCTGAGTGGAGTGAATGTGCCCAGGCTGAGTGGAGTGAATGTGCCCAGGAAGAGTGGAGTGAATGTGCCCAGGCTGAGTGGAGTGGAGGTGCCCAGGCTGAGTGGAGTGCAGGTTCCCAGGCAGAGTGGGATTGGAAGTGCCAAGGCTGAGTGGAGTGAATGTACCCAGGCTGAGTGGAGTGGAGGTGCCCAGGCTGAGTGGAGTTGGGGTTCCCGGGGAGAGTGGGACTGGAAGTGCCAAGGCTGAGTGGAGTGAATGTACCCAGGCTGAGTGGAGTGGAGGTGCCCAGGCTGAGTGGAGTGCAGGTTCGAAACAGAGTGGGACTGGAAGTGCCCAGGCTGAGTGGAGTGAATGTGCCCAGGCTGAGTGGAGTGAATGTGCCCAGGCAGAGTGGAGTGAATGTGCCCAGGCTGAGTGGAGTGGAGGTGCCCAGGCTGAGTGGAGTGCAGTTTCCCAGGCAGAGTGGGATTGGAAGTGCCCAGGCTGAGTGGAGTGCAGGTTCCAAACAGAGTGGGACTGGAAGTGCCCAGGCTGAGTGGAGTGAATGTGCCCAGGCTGAGTGGAGTGAATGTGCCCAGGCAGAGTGGAGTGAATGTGCCCAGGCTGAGTGGAGTGGAGGTGCCCAGGCTGAGTGGAGTGCAGTTTCCCAGGCAGAGTGGGATTGGAAGTGCCCAGGCTGAGTGGAGTGAATGTGCCCAGGCTGAATGGAGTGGAGGTGCCCAGGCTGAGTGGAGTGCAGGTTCCCAGGCAGAGTGGGATTGGAAGTGCTCAGGCTGAGTGGAGTGAATGTGCCCAGGCTGAGTGGAGTGGACGTGCCCAGGCTGAGTGGAGTTGGGGTTCCCAGGCAGAGTGGGATTGGAAGTGCCCAGGCTGAGTGGAGTTAATGTACCCAGGCTGAGTGGAGTGGAGGTGCCCAGGCTGAGTGGAGTGCAGGTTCCCTGGCAGAGTGGGATTGGAAGTGCCCAGGCTGAGTGGAGTGAATGTGCCCAGGCTGAGTGGAGTGGAGGTGCCCAGGCTGAGTGGAGTTGGGGTTCCCTGGAAGAGTGGGACTGGAAGTGCCAAGGCTGAGTGGAGTGAATGTACCCAGGCTGAGTGGAGTGGAGGTGCCCAGGCTGAGTGGAGTTGGGGTTCCCGGGGAGAGTGAGACTGGAAGTGCCAAGGCTGAGTGGAGTGAATGTACCCAGGCTGAGTGGAGTGGAGGTGCCCAGGCTGAGTGGAGTGCAGGTTCCAAACAGAGTGGGACTGGAAGTGCCCAGGCTGAGTGGAGTGAATGTGCCCAGGCTGAGTGGAGTGAATGTGCCCAGGCAGAGTGGAGTGAATATGCCCAGGCTGAGTGGAGTGCAGGTTCCCTGGCAGAGTGGGATTGGAAGTGCCCAGGCTGAGTGGAGTGAATGTGCCCAGGCTGAGTGGAGTGGAGGTGCCCAGGCTGAGTGGAGTTGGGGTTCCCTGGAAGAGTGGGACTGGAAGTGCCAAGGCTGAGTGGAGTGAATGTACCCAGGCTGAGTGGAGTGGAGGTGCCCAGGCTGAGTGGAGTTGGGGTTCCCGGGGAGAGTGAGACTGGAAGTGCCAAGGCTGAGTGGAGTGAATGTACCCAGGCTGAGTGGAGTGGAGGTGCCCAGGCTGAGTGGAGTGCAGGTTCCAAACAGAGTGGGACTGGAAGTGCCCAGGCTGAGTGGAGTGAATGTGCCCAGGCTGAGTGGAGTGAATGTGCCCAGGCAGAGTGGAGTGAATATGCCCAGGCTGAGTGGAGTGGAGGTGCCCAGGCTGAGTGGAGTGCAGTTTCCCAGGCAGAGTGGGATTGGAAGTGCCCAGGCTGAGTGGAGTGAATGTGCCCAGGCTGAATGGAGTGGAGGTGCCCAGGCTGAGTGGAGTGCAGGTTCCCAGGCAAAGTGGGATTGGAAGTGCTCAGGCTGAGTGGAGTGAATGTACCCAGGCTGAGTGGAGTGGAGGTGCCCAGGCTGAGTGGAGTGCAGTTTCCCAGGCAGAGTGGGATTGGAAGTGCCCATGCTGAGTGGAGTGAATGTGCCCAGGCTGAGTGGAGTGGAGGTGCCCAGGCCGAGTGGAGTGCAGGTTCCCAGCAGAGTGGGACTGGAAGTGCCCAGGCTGAGTGGAGTGAATGTGCCCAGGCTGAGTGGAGTGGAGGTGCCCAGGCTGAGTGGAGTGCAGGTTCCCTGGCAGAGTGGGATTGGAAGTGCCCAGGCTGAGTGCAGTGAATGTGCCAAGGCTGAGTGGAGTGGAGGTGCCCAGGCTGAGTGGAGTTGGGGTTCCCTGGCAGAGTGGGACTGGAAGTGCCAAGGCTGAGTGGAGTGAATGTACCCAGGCTGAGTGGAGTGGAGGTGTCCAGGCAGAGTGGAGTGAATGTGCCCAGGCTGAGTGGAGTGGAGGTGCCCAGGCAGAGTGGAGTGAATGTGCCCAGGCTGAGTGGAGTGGAGGTGCCCAGGCTGAGTGGAGTGCCGGTTCCCAGGCAGAGTGGGATTGGAAGTGCCCAGGCTGAGTGGAGTGAATGTGCCCAGGCTGAATGGAGTGGAGGTGCCCAGACTGAGTGGAGTGCAGGTTCCCAGGCAGAGTGGGATTGGAAGTGCCCAGGGTGAGTGGAGTGAATGTACCCAGGCTGAGTGGAGTGAATGTGCCCTGGCTGAGTATAGTGAATGTGCCCAGGCTGAGTGGAGTGAATGTGCCCAGGCTGAGTGGAGTGAATGTGCCCAGGCTGAGTAGAGTGGACGTGCCCAGGCTGAGTGGAGTTGGGGTTCCCAGGCAGAGTGGGACTGAAAGTGCCCAGGCTGATTGGAGTGAATGTGCCCAGGCTGAATGGAGTGGAGGTGCCCAGTCTGAGTGGAGTGCAGGTTCCCTGTTAGAGTGGGATTGGAAGTGCCCAGGCTGAGTGCAGTGAATGTGCCCAGGCTGAGTGGAGTGGAGGTGCCCAGGCTGAGTGGAGTTGGGGTTCCCTGGCAGAGTGGGACTGGAAGTGCCAAGGCTGAGTGGAGTGAATGTACCCAGGCTGAGTGGAGTGGAGGTGCCCAGGCTGAGTGGAGTGCAGGTTCCCAGCAGAGTGGGACTGGATGTGCCCAGGCTGAGTGGAGTGAATGTGCCCAGGCTGAATGGAGTGGAGGTGCCCAGGCTGAGTGGAGTGCAGGTTCCCTGGCAGAGTGGGATTGGAAGTGCCCAGGCTGAGTGCAGTGAATGTGCCCAGGCTGAGTGGAGTGGAGGTGCCCAGGCTGAGTGGAGTGCTGGTTCCCAGGCAGAGTGGGACTGGAAGTGCCAAGGCTGAGTGGAGTGAATGTACCCAGGCTGAGTGGAGTGGAGGTGACCAGGCTGAGTGGAGTGCAGGTTCCCTGGCAGAGTGGGATTGGAAGTGCCCAGGCTGAGTGGAGTGAATGTGCCCAGGCTGAGTGGAGTGGAGGTGCCCAGGCCGAGTGGAGTGCAGGTTCCCAGGCAGAGTGGGACTGGAAGTGCCCAGGCTGAGTGGAGTGAATGTGCCCAGGCTGAATGGAGTGGAGGTGCCCAGGCGGAGTGGAGTGCAGGTTCCCAGGCAGAGTGGGATTGGAAGTGCCCAGGCTGAGTGGAGTGAATGTACCCAGGCTGAGTGGAGTGGAGGTGCCCAGGCTGAGTGGAGTGCAGGTTCCCAGGCAGAGTGGGATTGGAAGTGCCCAGGCTGAGTGGAGTGAATGTGCCCAGGCTGAGTGGAGTGGAGGTGCCCAGGCTGAGTGGAGTTGGAGTTCCCTGGCAGAGTGGGACTGGAAGTTCCCAGGCTGAGTGCAGTCAATGTGCCCAGGCTGAGTGGAGTGGAGGTGCCCAGGCTGAGTGGAGTTGGGGTTCCCTGGCAGAGTGGGACTGGAAGTGCCAAGGCTGAGTGGAGTGAATGTACCCAGGCTGAGTGGAGTGGAGGTGCCCAGGCTGAGTGGAGTGCAGGTTCCCAGCAGAGTGGGACTGGAAGTGCCCAGGCTGAGTGGAGTGAATGTGCCCAGGCTGAATGGAGTGGAGGTGCCCAGGCTGAGTGGAGTGCAGGTTCCCTGGCAGAGTGGGATTGGAAGTGCCCAGGCTGAGTGCAGTGAATGTGCCCAGGCTGAGTGGAGTGGAGGTGCCCAGGCTGAGTGGAGTGCTGGTTCCCAGGAAGAGTGGGATTGGAAGTGCCAAGGCTGAGTGGAGTGAATGTACCCAGGCTGAGTGGAGTGGAGGTGCCCAGGCTGAGTGGAGTGCAGGTTCCCAGCAGAGTGCGACTGGAAGTGCCCAGGCTGAGTGGAGTGAATGTGCCCAGGCTGAATGGAGTGGAGGTGCCCAGGCTGAGTGGAGTGCAGGTTCCCTGGCAGAGTGGGATTGGAAGTGCCCAGGCTGAGTGCAGTGAATGTGCCCAGGCTGAGTGGAGTGGAGGTGCCCAGGCTGAGTGGAGTGCTGGTTCCCAGGCAGAGTGGGACTGGAAGTGCCAAGGCTGAGTGGAGTGAATGTACCCAGGCTGAGTGGAGTGGAGGTGCCCAGGCTGAGTGGAGTGCAGGTTCCCTGGCAGAGTGGGATTGGAATTGCCCAGGCTGAGTGGAGTGAATGTGCCCAGGCTGAGTGGAGTGGAGGTGCCCAGGCCGAGTGGAGTGCAGGTTCCCAGGCAGAGTGGGACTGGAAGTGCCCAGGCTGAGTGGAGTGAATGTGCCCAGGCTGAATGGAGTGGAGGTGCCCAGGCTGAGTGGAGTGCAGGTTCCCAGGCAGAGTGGGATTGGAAGTGCCCAGGCTGAGTGGAGTGAATGTACCCAGGCTGAGTGGAGTGGAGGTGCCCAGGCTGAGTGGAGTGCAGGTTCCCAGGCAGAGTGGGATTGGAAGTGCCCAGGCTGAGTCGAGTGAATGTGCCCAGGCTGAGTGGAGTGGAGGTGCCCAGGCTGAGTGGAGTTGGGGTTCCCTGGCAGAGTGGGACTGGAAGTGCCAAAACTGAGTGGAGTGAATGTACCCAGGCAGAGTGGAGTGGAGGTGCCCAGGCTGAGTGGAGTGCTGGTTCCCAGGCAGAGTGGGATTGGAAGTTCCCAGGCTGAGTGGAGTGAATGTCCCCAGGCTGAGTGGATTGCATGTGCCCAGGCTGAGTGGAGTGCAGGTTCCCTGGCAGAGTGGGATTGGAAGTGCCCAGGCTGAGTGGAGTGAATGTGCCCAGGCTGAGTGGAGTGGAGGTGCCCAGGCTGAGTGGAGTGCCGGTTCCCAGGCAGAGTGGGATTGGAAGTGCCCAGGCTGAGTGGAGTGAATGTGCCCAGGCTGAGTGGAGTGAATGTGCCCAGGCTGAGTAGAGTGGACGTGCCCAGGCTGAGTGGAGTTGGGGTTCCCAGGCAGAGTGGGACTGAAAGTGCCCAGGCTGATTGGAGTGAATGTGCCCAGGCTGAATGGAGTGGAGGTGCCCAGGCTGAGTGGAGTGCAGGTTCCCTGTTAGAGTGGGATTGGAAGTGCCCAGGCTGAGTGCAGTGAATGTGCCCAGGCTGAGTGGAGTGGAGGTGCCCAGGCTGAGTGGAGTTGGGGTTCCCTGGCAGAGTGGGACTGGAAGTGCCAAGGCTGAGTGGAGTGAATGTACCCAGGCTGAGTGGAGTGGAGGTGCCCAGGCTGAGTGGAGTGCAGGTTCCCAGCAGAGTGGGACTGGATGTGCCCAGGCTGAGTGGAGTGAATGTGCCCAGGCTGAATGGAGTGGAGGTGCCCAGGCTGAGTGGAGTGCAGGTTCCCTGGCAGAGTGGGATTGGAAGTGCCCAGGCTGAGTGCAGTGAATGTGCCCAGGCTGAGTGGAGTGGAGGTGCCCAGGCTGAGTGGAGTGCTGGTTCCCAGGCAGAGTGGGACTGGAAGTGCCAAGGCTGAGTGGAGTGAATGTACCCAGGCTGAGTGGAGTGGAGGTGACCAGGCTGAGTGGAGTGCAGGTTCCCTGGCAGAGTGGGATTGGAAGTGCCCAGGCTGAGTGGAGTGAATGTGCCCAGGCTGAGTGGAGTGGAGGTGCCCAGGCCGAGTGGAGTGCAGGTTCCCAGGCAGAGTGGGACTGGAAGTGCCCAGGCTGAGTGGAGTGAATGTGCCCAGGCTGAATGGAGTGGAGGTGCCCAGGCGGAGTGGAGTGCAGGTTCCCAGGCAGAGTGGGATTGGAAGTGCCCAGGCTGAGTGGAGTGAATGTACCCAGGCTGAGTGGAGTGGAGGTGCCCAGGCTGAGTGGAGTGCAGGTTCCCAGGCAGAGTGGGATTGGAAGTGCCCAGGCTGAGTGGAGTGAATGTGCCCAGGCTGAGTGGAGTGGAGGTGCCCAGGCTGAGTGGAGTTGGAGTTCCCTGGCAGAGTGGGACTGGAAGTTCCCAGGCTGAGTGCAGTCAATGTGCCCAGGCTGAGTGGAGTGGAGGTGCCCAGGCTGAGTGGAGTTGGGGTTCCCTGGCAGAGTGGGACTGGAAGTGCCAAGGCTGAGTGGAGTGAATGTACCCAGGCTGAGTGGAGTGGAGGTGCCCAGGCTGAGTGGAGTGCAGGTTCCCAGCAGAGTGGGACTGGAAGTGCCCAGGCTGAGTGGAGTGAATGTGCCCAGGCTGAATGGAGTGGAGGTGCCCAGGCTGAGTGGAGTGCAGGTTCCCTGGCAGAGTGGGATTGGAAGTGCCCAGGCTGAGTGCAGTGAATGTGCCCAGGCTGAGTGGAGTGGAGGTGCCCAGGCTGAGTGGAGTGCTGGTTCCCAGGAAGAGTGGGATTGGAAGTGCCAAGGCTGAGTGGAGTGAATGTACCCAGGCTGAGTGGAGTGGAGGTGCCCAGGCTGAGTGGAGTGCAGGTTCCCAGCAGAGTGCGACTGGAAGTGCCCAGGCTGAGTGGAGTGAATGTGCCCAGGCTGAATGGAGTGGAGGTGCCCAGGCTGAGTGGAGTGCAGGTTCCCTGGCAGAGTGGGATTGGAAGTGCCCAGGCTGAGTGCAGTGAATGTGCCCAGGCTGAGTGGAGTGGAGGTGCCCAGGCTGAGTGGAGTGCTGGTTCCCAGGCAGAGTGGGACTGGAAGTGCCAAGGCTGAGTGGAGTGAATGTACCCAGGCTGAGTGGAGTGGAGGTGCCCAGGCTGAGTGGAGTGCAGGTTCCCTGGCAGAGTGGGATTGGAAGTGCCCAGGCTGAGTGGAGTGAATGTGCCCAGGCTGAGTGGAGTGGAGGTGCCCAGGCCGAGTGGAGTGCAGGTTCCCAGGCAGAGTGGGACTGGAAGTGCCCAGGCTGAGTGGAGTGAATGTGCCCAGGCTGAATGGAGTGGAGGTGCCCAGGCTGAGTGGAGTGCAGGTTCCCAGGCAGAGTGGGATTGGAAGTGCCCAGGCTGAGTGGAGTGAATGTACCCAGGCTGAGTGGAGTGGAGGTGCCCAGGCTGAGTGGAGTGCAGGTTCCCAGGCAGAGTGGGATTGGAAGTGCCCAGGCTGAGTCGAGTGAATGTGCCCAGGCTGAGTGGAGTGGAGGTGCCCAGGCTGAGTGGAGTTGGGGTTCCCTGGCAGAGTGGGACTGGAAGTGCCAAAACTGAGTGGAGTGAATGTACCCAGGCAGAGTGGAGTGGAGGTGCCCAGGCTGAGTGGAGTGCTGGTTCCCAGGCAGAGTGGGATTGGAAGTTCCCAGGCTGAGTGGAGTGAATGTCCCCAGGCTGAGTGGATTGCATGTGCCCAGGCTGAGTGGAGTGCAGGTTCCCTGGCAGAGTGGGATTGGAAGTGCCCAGGCTGAGTGGAGTGAATGTGCCCAGGCTGAGTGGAGTGGAGGTGCCCAGGCTGAGTGGAGTGCCGGTTCCCAGGCAGAGTGGGATTGGAAGTGCCCAGGCTGAGTGGAGTGAATGTGCCCAGGCTGAATGGAGTGGAGGTGCCCAGACTGAGTGGAGTGCAGGTTCCCAGGCAGAGTGGGATTGGAAGTGCCCAGGCTGAGTGGAGTGAATGTACCCAGGCTGAGTGGAGTGAATGTGCCCTGGCTGAGTGGAGTGAATGTGCCCAGGCTGAGTGGAGTGAATGTGCCCAGGCTGAGTGGAGTGAATGTGCCCAGGCTGAGTAGAGTGGACGTGCCCAGGCTGAGTGGAGTTGGGGTTCCCAGGCAGAGTGGGACTGAAAGTGCCCAGGCTGATTGGAGTGAATGTGCCCAGGCTGAATGGAGTGGAGGTGCCCAGGCTGAGTGGAGTGCAGGTTCCCTGTTAGAGTGGGATTGGAAGTGCCCAGGCTGAGTGCAGTGAATGTGCCCAGGCTGAGTGGAGTGAATGTGCCCAGGCTGAGTGGAGTGAATGTTCCCAGGCTGAGTGGAATGGAGGTGCCCAGGCTGAGTGGAGTGCAGGTTCCCAGGCAGAGTGGGACTGGAAGTGCCCAGGTTGAGTGGAGTGAATGTGCCCAGGCTGAGTGGAGTGGAGGTGCCCATGCTGAGTGGAGTTGGGGTTCCCTGGCAGAGTGGGACTGGAAGTGCCAAGGCTGAGTGGAGTGAATGTGCCCAGGCTGAGTGGAGTGGAGGTGCCAAGGCTGAGTGGAGTTGGGGTTCCCAGGCAGAGTGGGATTGGAAGTACCCAGGCTGAGTGGAGTGAATGTGCCCAGGCTGAGTGGAGTGGAGGTGCCCAGGCTGAGTGGAGTTGGGGTTCCCTGGCAGAGTGGGATTGGAAGTGCCCAGGCTGAGTGGAGTGAATGTGCCCAGGCTGAGTGGAGTGGAGGTGCCCAGGCCGAGTGGAGTGCAGGTTCCCAGGCAGAGTGGGACTGAAAGTGCCCAGGCTGAGTGGAGTGAATGTGCCCAGGCTGAGTGGAGTGAATGTTCCCAGGCTGAATGGGAGTCAATGTGCCTAGACAGAGTGGAGTGAATGTTTCCAGGCTGAGTGGAGTGGAGGTGCCCAGGCTGAGTGGAGTTGGGGTTCCCAGGCAGAGAGGGACTGGAAGTGCCCTGGCTGAGTGGAGTGAATGTGCCCAGGCTGCGTGGAGTGGAGGTTCCCAGGCTGAGTGGAGTGCAGGTTCCCAGCAGAGTGGGATTGGAAGTACCCAGGCTGAGTGGAGTGGAGGTGCCCAGGCTGAGTGGAGTGCAGGTTCCCAGGCAGAGTGGGATTGATAGTGCCCAGGCTGAGTGGAGTGAATGTGCCCAGGCTGAGTGGAGTGGAGGTGCCCAGGCTGAGTGGAGTGCAGGTTCCCAGGCAGAGTGGGATTGGAAGTGCCCAGGCTGAGTGGAGGGAATGTGCCCAGGCTGAGTGGAGTGGAGGTGCCCAGGCTGAGTGGAGTGCTGGTTCCCAGGCAGAGTGGGACTGGAAGTTCCCAGGCTGAGTGGAGTGAATGTCCCCAGGCTGAGTGGATTGCATGTGCCCAGGCTGAGTGGAGTGCAGGTTCCCTGGCAGAGTGGGATTGGAAGTGCCCAGGCTGAGTGGAGTGAATGTGCCCAGGCTGAGTGGAGTGGAGGTGCCCAGGCTGAGTGGAGTGCAGGTTCCCAGGCAGAGTGGGACTGGAAGTGCCCAGGCTGAGTGGAGTGAATGTGCCCAGGCTGAGTGGAGTGGAGGTGCCCAGGCTAAATGGAGTTGGGGTTCCCTGGCAGAGTGGGACTGGAAGTGCCAACGGTGAGTGGAGTGAATGTGCCCAGGCTGAGTGGAGTGGAGGTGCCCAGGCTGAGTGGAGTTGGGGTTCCCTGGCAGAGTGGGACTGGAAGTGCCAACGCTGAGTGGAGTGAATGTGCCCAGGCTGAGTGGAGTGGAGGTGCCCAGGCTGAGTGGAGTGCTGGTTCCCAGGCAGAGTGGGATTGGAAGTGCCCAGGCTGAGTGGAGCAATGTACCCAGGCTGAGTGGAGTGAGGTGCCCAGGCTGGGAGGAGTGCAGGTTCCCAGGCAGAGTGGGATTGGAAGTACCCAGGCTGAGTGGAGTGAATGTGCCCAGGCTGAGTGGAGTGGAGGTGCCCAGGCTGAGTGGAGTGCAGGTTCCCTGGCAGAGTGGGATTGGAAGTGCCCAGGCTGAGTGGAGTGAATGTGCCTAGGCTGAGTGGAGTGGAGGTGCCCAGGCTAAATGGAGTTGGGGTTCCCTGGCAGAGTGGGACTGGAAGTGCCAACGGTGAGTGGAGTGAATGTGCCCAGGCTGAGTGGAGTGAATGTGCCCAGGCTGAATGGGAGTCAATGTGCCTAGACAGAGTGGAGTGAATATGCCCGGCCGCCGGAGCCCGAAACGTGCGTTTCCCCATTGCCTTGAATGGGCGCGGAGAGAGGGGGGCGCTTTTTGGCTCGTGGCGCGGGCACCGTTGCGCCAAAGCGTCAAGTGTCAAACCTCCCCGTGCTCGGGGCGGCCCCTTGGATCTAACTGGCTGGGTCTGGAGGGGCTGCGAGGCCGCCCAGGAGAACGGGTCCAAACCGCGTTCCGATCGGACGAGAATTGAGGGCGGGACACAGTTCCGCGGTTCACTTTCCGCCCGGGCAAAGGGACTATAACTTGCGGCGGGAGGGCTTAAGAGTGGGCCCCCGCGAGTCGGGTGGAGAGCCGGGTGTGGAGAGGAGTAGCGGAGGTTCCCAGTCAGAGTGGGAGTGGAGGTTCCTGGGCAAAGTGGGACTGGAAGTGCCCAGGCTGAGTGGAGTGAATGTGCCCTGGCTGAGTGGAGTGAATGTGGCCAGGCTGAGTGGAGTGGAGGTGCCCAGGCTGAGTGGAGTGCAGGCACCCAGGCAGAGTGGGATTGGAAGTGCCAAGGCTGAGTGGAGTGAATGTGCCCAGGCTGAGTGGAGTGGAGGTGCCCAGGCTGAGTGGAGTGCAGGTTCCAAACAGAGTGGGACTGGAAGTGCCCAGGCTGAGTGGAGTGAATGTGCCCAGGCTGAGTGGAGTGAATGTGCCCAGGCTGAGTGGAGTGAATGTGCCCAGGCTGAGTGGAGTGGAGGTGCCCAGGCTGAGTGGAGTGCAGTTTCCCAGGCAGGGTGGGATTGGAAGTGCGCAGGCTGAGTGGAGTGAATGTGCCCAGGCTGAATGGAGTGGAGGTGCCCTGGCTGAGTGGAGTGCAGGTTCCCAGGCAGAGTGGGATTGGAAGTGCCCAGGCTGAGTGGAGTGAATGTACCCAGGCTGAGTGGAGTGGAGGTGCCCAGGCTGAGTGGAGTGCAGGTTCCCAGGCAGAGTGGGATTGGAAGTGCCCAGGCTGAGTGGAGTGAATGTGCGCAGGCTGAGTGGAGTGGAGGTGCCCAGGCTGAGTGGAGTTGGGGTTCCCTGGCAGAGTGGGACTGGAAGTGCCAAGGCTGAGTGGAGTGAATGTACCCAGGCTGAGTGGAGTGGAGGTGCCCAGGCTGAGTGGAGTGCAGGTACCCTGGCAGAGTGGGATTGGAAGTGCCCAGGCTGAGTGGAGTGAATGTCCCCAGGCTGAGTGGATTGCATGCGCCCAGGCTGAGTAAAGTGCAGGTTCCCTGGCAGAGTGGGATTGGAAGTGCCCACGCTGAGTGGAGTGAATGTGCCCAGGCTGAGTGGAGTGGAGGTGCCCAGGCCGAGTGGAGTGCAGGTTCCCAGCAGAGTGGGACTGGAAGTGCCCAGGCTGAGTGGAGTGAATGTGCCCAGGCTGAGTGGAGTGAATGTGCCCAGGCAGAGTGGAGTGAATGTGCCCAGGCTGAGTGGAGTGGAGGTGCCCAGGCTGAGTGGAGTGCCGGTTCCCAGGCAGAGTGGGATTGGAAGTGCCCAGGCTGAGTGGAGTGAATGTGCCCAGGCTGAATGGAGTGGAGGTGCCCAGGCTGAGTGGAGTGCAGGCACCCAGGCAGAGTGGGATTGGAAGTGCCCAGGCTGAGTGGAGTGAATGTGCCCAGGCTGAGTGGAGTGGAGGTGCCCAGGCTGAGTGGAGTGCTGGTTCCCAGGCAGAGTGGGATTGGAAGTGCCCAGGCTGAGTGGAGTAATGTACCCAGGCTGAGTGGAGTGCAGGTGCCCAGGCTGAGAGGAGTGCAGGTTCCCAGGCAGAGTGGGATTGGAAGTGCCCAGGCTGAGTGGAGTGAATGTGCCCAGGCTGAGTGGAGTGGAGGTGCCCAGGCTGAGTGGAGTGAATGTGCCCAGGCTGAATGGAGTGGAGGTGCCCAGGTTGAGTGGAGTGCAGGTTCCCAGGCAGAGTGGGATTGGAAGTGCCCAGGCTGAGTGGAGTGAATGTGCCTAGGCTGAGTGGAGTGGAGGTGCCCAGGCTGAATGGAGTTGGGGTTCCCTGGCAGAGTGGGACTGGAAGTGCCAACGGTGAGTGGAGTGAATGTGCCCAGGCTGAGTGGAGTGGAGGTGCCCAGGCTGAGTGGAGTTGGGGTTCCCTGGCAGAGTTGGACTGGAAGTGCCAACGCTGAGTAAAGTGAATGTGCCCAGGCTGAGTGGAGTGGAGGTGCCCAGGCTGAGTGGAGTGCTGGTTCCCAGGCAGAGTGGGATTGGAAGTGCCCAGGCTGAGTGGAGTAATGTACCCAGGCTGAGTGGAGTGCAGGTGCCCAGGCTGAGAGGAGTGCAGGTTCCCAGGCAGAGTGGGATTGGAAGTGCCCAGGCTGAGTGGAGTGAATGTGCCCAGGCTGAGTGGAGTGGAGGTGCCCAGGCCGAGTGGAGTGCAGGTTCCCAGGCAGAGTGGGACTGGAAGTGCCCAGGCGGAGTGGAGTGAATGTGCCCAGGCTGAATGGGAGTCAATGTGCCTAGACAGAGTGGAGTGAATGTGCCCGGCCGCCGGAGCCCGAAACGTGCGTTTCCCCATTGCCTTGAATGGGCGCGGAGAGAGGGGGGCGCTTTTTGGCTCGTGGCGCGGGCACCGTTGCGCCAAAGCGTCAAGTGTCACACCTCCCCGTGCTCGGGGCGGCCCCTTGGAGCTAACTGGCTGGGTCTGGAGGGGCTGCGAGGCCGCCCAGGAGAACGGGTCCAAACCGCGTTCCGATCGGACGAGAATTGAGGGCGGGACACAGTTCCGCGGTTCACTTTCCGCCCGGGCAAAGGGCCTATTACTTGCGGCGGGAGGGCTTAAGAGTGGGCCCCTGTGAGTCGGGTGGAGAGCCGGGTGTGGAGAGGAGTAGCGGAGGTTCCCAGTCAGAGTGGGAGTGGAGGTTCCTGGGCAGAGTGGGACTGGAAGTGCCCAGGCTGAGTGGAGTGAATGTGCCCTGGCTGAGTGGAGTGAATGTGGCCAGGCTGAGTGGAGTGGAGGTGCCCAGGCTGAGTGGAGTGCAGGCACCCAGGCAGAGTGGGATTGGAAGTGCCAAGGCTGAGTGGAGTGAATGTGCCCAGGCTGAGTGGAGTGGAGGTGCCCAGGCTGAGTGGAGTGCAGGTTCCAAACAGAGTGGGACTGGAAGTGCCCAGGCTGAGTGGAGTGAATGTGCCCAGGCTGAGTGGAGTGAATGTGCCCAGGCTGAGTGGAGTGAATGTGCCCAGGCTGAGTGGAGTGGAGGTGCCCAGGCTGAGTGGAGTGCAGTTTCCCAGGCAGGGTGGGATTGGAAGTGCGCAGGCTGAGTGGAGTGAATGTGCCCAGGCTGAATGGAGTGGAGGTGCCCTGGCTGAGTGGAGTGCAGGTTCCCAGGCAGAGTGGGATTGGAAGTGCCCAGGCTGAGTGGAGTGAATGTACCCAGGCTGAGTGGAGTGGAGGTGCCCAGGCTGAGTGGAGTGCAGGTTCCCAGGCAGAGTGGGATTGGAAGTGCCCAGGCTGAGTGGAGTGAATGTGCGCAGGCTGAGTGGAGTGGAGGTGCCCAGGCTGAGTGGAGTTGGGGTTCCCTGGCAGAGTGGGACTGGAAGTGCCAAGGCTGAGTGGAGTGAATGTACCCAGGCTGAGTGGAGTGGAGGTGCCCAGGCTGAGTGGAGTGCAGGTACCCTGGCAGAGTGGGATTGGAAGTGCCCAGGCTGAGTGGAGTGAATGTCCCCAGGCTGAGTGGATTGCATGCGCCCAGGCTGAGTAAAGTGCAGGTTCCCTGGCAGAGTGGGATTGGAAGGGCCCACGCTGAGTGGAGTGAATGTGCCCAGGCTGAGTGGAGTGGAGGTGCCCAGGCCGAGTGGAGTGCAGGTTCCCAGCAGAGTGGGACTGGAAGTGCCCAGGCTGAGTGGAGTGAATGTGCCCAGGCTGAGTGGAGTGAATGTGCCCAGGCAGAGTGGAGTGAATGTGCCCAGGCTGAGTGGAGTGGAGGTGCCCAGGCTGAGTGGAGTGCCGGTTCCCAGGCAGAGTGGGATTGGAAGTGCCCAGGCTGAGTGGAGTGAATGTGCCCAGGCTGAATGGAGTGGAGGTGCCCAGACTGAGTGGAGTGCAGGTTCCCAGGCAGAGTGGGATTGGAAGTACCCAGGCTGAGTGGAGTCAATGTACCCAGGCTGAGTGGAGTGAATGTGCCCTGGCTGAGTGGAGTGAATGTGCCCAGGCTGAGTGGAGTGAATGTGCCCAGGCTGAGTGGAGTGAATGTGCCCAGGGTGAGTGGAGTGGACGTGCCCAGGCTGAGTGGAGTGCAGGTTCCCAGGCAGAGTGGGATTGGAAGTGCCCAGGCTGAGTGGAGTGAATGTACCCAGGCTGAGTGGAGTGGAGGTGCCCAGGCTGAGTGGAGTTGGGGTTCCCTGGCAGAGTGGGACTGGAAGTGCCAAGGCTGAGTGGAGTGAATGTACCCAGTTTGAGTGGAGTGGAGGTGCCCAGGCTGAGTGGAGTTGGGGTTCCCTGGCAGAGTGGGACTGGAAGTGCCAAGGCTGAGTGGAGTGAATGTACCCAGGCTGAGTGGAGTGGAGGTGCCCAGGCTGAGTGGAGTGAATGTGTCCAGGCTGAGTGGAGTGAATGTGCCCAGGCAGAGTGGAGTGAATGTGCCCAGGCTGAGTGGAGTGGAGGTGCCCAGGCTGAGTGGAGTGCAGTTTCCCAGGCAGAGTGGGATTGGAAGTGCCCAGGCTGAGTGGAGTGAATGTGCCCAGGCTGAATGGAGTGGAGGTGCCCAGGCTGAGTGGAGTGCAGGTTCCCAGGCAGAGTGGGATTGGAAGTGCCCAGGCTGAGTGGAGTGAATGTACCCAGGCTGAGTGGAGTGGAGGTGCCCAGGCTGAGTGGAGTGCAGGTTCCCAGGCAGAGTGGGATTGGAAGTGCCCAGGCTGAGTGGAGTGAATGTGCGCAGGCTGAGTGGAGTGGAGGTGCCCAGGCTGAGTGGAGTTGGGGTTCCCTGGCAGAGTGGGACTGGAAGTGCCAAGGCTGAGTGGAGTGAATGTACCCAGGCTGAGTGGAGTGGAGGTGCCCAGGCTGAGTGGAGTGCAGGTACCCTGGCAGAGTGGGATTGGAAGTGCCCAGGCTGAGTGGAGTGAATGTCCCCAGGCTGAGTGGATTGCATGCGCCCAGGCTGAGTAAAGTGCAGGTTCCCTGGCAGAGTGGGATTGGAAGGGCCCACGCTGAGTGGAGTGAATGTGCCCAGGCTGAGTGGAGTGGAGGTGCCCAGGCCGAGTGGAGTGCAGGTTCCCAGCAGAGTGGGACTGGAAGTGCCCAGGCTGAGTGGAGTGAATGTGCCCAGGCTGAGTGGAGTGAATGTGCCCAGGCAGAGTGGAGTGAATGTGCCCAGGCTGAGTGGAGTGGAGGTGCCCAGGCTGAGTGGAGTGCCGGTTCCCAGGCAGAGTGGGATTGGAAGTGCCCAGGCTGAGTGGAGTGAATGTGCCCAGGCTGAATGGAGTGGAGGTGCCCAGACTGAGTGGAGTGCAGGTTCCCAGGCAGAGTGGGATTGGAAGTACCCAGGCTGAGTGGAGTCAATGTACCCAGGCTGAGTGGAGTGAATGTGCCCTGGCTGAGTGGAGTGAATGTGCCCAGGCTGAGTGGAGTGAATGTGCCCAGGCTGAGTGGAGTGAATGTGCCCAGGGTGAGTGGAGTGGACGTGCCCAGGCTGAGTGGAGTGCAGGTTCCCAGGCAGAGTGGGATTGGAAGTGCCCAGGCTGAGTGGAGTGAATGTACCCAGGCTGAGTGGAGTGGAGGTGCCCAGGCTGAGTGGAGTTGGGGTTCCCTGGCAGAGTGGGACTGGAAGTGCCAAGGCTGAGTGGAGTGAATGTACCCAGTTTGAGTGGAGTGGAGGTGCCCAGGCTGAGTGGAGTTGGGGTTCCCTGGCAGAGTGGGACTGGAAGTGCCAAGGCTGAGTGGAGTGAATGTACCCAGGCTGAGTGGAGTGGAGGTGCCCAGGCTGAGTGGAGTGAATGTGTCCAGGCTGAGTGGAGTGAATGTGCCCAGGCAGAGTGGAGTGAATGTGCCCAGGCTGAGTGGAGTGGAGGTGCCCAGGCTGAGTGGAGTGCAGTTTCCCAGGCAGAGTGGGATTGGAAGTGCCCAGGCTGAGTGGAGTGAATGTGCCCAGGCTGAATGGAGTGGAGGTGCCCAGGCTGAGTGGAGTGCAGGTTCCCAGGCAGAGTGGGATTGGAAGTGCCCAGGCTGAGTGGAGTGAATGTACCCAGGCTGAGTGGAGTGGAGGTGCCCAGGCTGAGTGGAGTGCAGGTTCCCAGGCAGAGTGGGATTGGAAGTGCCCAGGCTGAGTGGAGTGAATGTGCCCAGGCTGAGTGGAGTGGAGGTGCCCAGGCAGAGTGGAGTTGGGGTTCCCTGGCAGAGTGGGACTGGAAGTGCCAAGGCTGAGTGGAGTGAATGTACCCAGGCTGAGTGGAGTGGAGGTGCCCAGGCTGAGTGGAGTGCAGGTACCCTGGCAGAGTGGGATTGGAAGTGCCCAGGCTGAATGGAGTGAATGTCCCCAGGCTGAGTGGATTGCATGCGCCCAGGCTGAGTGGAGTGCAGGTTCCCTGGCAGAGTGGGATTGGAAGTGCCCACGCTGAGTGGAGTGAATGTGCCCAGGCTGAGTGGAGTGGAGGTGCCCAGGCCGAGTGGAGTGCAGGTTCCCAGAAGAGTGGGACTGGAAGTGCCAAGGCTGAGTGGAGTGAATGTACCCAGGCTGAGTGGAGTGGAGGTGCCCAGGCTGAGTGGAGTGCAGGTTCCCAGCAGAGTGGGACTGGAAGTGCCCAGGCTGAGTGGAGTGAATGTGCCCAGGCTGAGTGGAGTGGAGGTGCCCAGGCCGAGTGGAGTGCAGGCACCCAGGCAGAGTGGGATTGGAAGTGCCCAGGCTGAGTGGAGTGAATGTGCCCAGGCAGAGTGGAATGAATGTGCCCAGGCTGAGTGGAGTGTAGGTGCCCAGGCTGCATGGAGTGCAGGTTCCCAGGCAGAGTGGGATTGGAAGTGCCCAGGCTGAGTGGAGTGAATGTGCCCAGGCTGAATGGAGTGGAGGTGCCCTGGCGGAGTGGAGTGCAGGTTCCCAGGCAGAGTGGGATTGGAAGTGCCCAGGCTGAGTGGAGTGAATGTGCCCAGGCTGAATGGAGTGGAGGTGCCCAGGCTGAGTGGAGTGCAGGTTCCCAGGCAGAGTGGGATTGGAAGTGCCCAGGCTGAGTGGAGTGAATGTGCCCAGGCTGAGTGGAGTGGAGGTGTCCAGGCTGAGTGGAGTTGGGGTTCCCTGGCAGAGTGGGACTGGAAGTGCCCAGGCTGAGTGGAGTGAATGTACCCAGGCTGAGTGGAGTGGAGGTGCCCAGGCTGAGTGGAGTGCAGGTTCCCAGGCAGAGTGGGATTGGAAGTGCCCAGGCTGAGTGGAGTGAATGTGCCCAGGCTGAGTGGAGTGGAGGTGCCCAGGCTGAGTGGAGTTGGGGTTCCCTGGCAGAGTGGGACTGGAAGTGCCAAGGCTGAGTGGAGTGAATGTACCCAGGCTGAGTGGAGTGGAGGTGCCCAGGCTGAGTGGAGTTGGGGTTCCCGGGGAGAGTGGGACTGGAAGTGCCAAGGCTGAGTGGAGTGAATGTACCCAGGCTGAGTGGAGTGGAGGTGCCCAGGCTGAGTGGAGTGCAGGTTCGAAACAGAGTGGGACTGGAAGTGCCCAGGCTGAGTGGAGTGAATGTGCCCAGGCTGAGTGGAGTGAATGTGCCCAGGCAGAGTGGAGTGAATGTGCCCAGGCTGAGTGGAGTGGAGGTGCCCAGGCTGAGTGGAGTGCAGTTTCCCAGGCAGAGTGGGATTGGAAGTGCCCAGGCTGAGTGGAGTGCAGGTTCCAAACAGAGTGGGACTGGAAGTGCCCAGGCTGAGTGGAGTGAATGTGCCCAGGCTGAGTGGAGTGAATGTGCCCAGGAAGAGTGGAGTGAATGTGCCCAGGCTGAGTGGAGTGGAGGTGCCCAGGCTGAGTGGAGTGCAGTTTCCCAGGCAGAGTGGGATTGGAAGTGCCCAGGCTGAGTGGAGTGAATGTGCCCAGGCTGAATGGAGTGGAGGTGCCCAGGCTGAGTGGAGTGCAGGTTCCCAGGCAGAGTGGGATTGGAAGTGCCAAGGCTGAGTGGAGTGAATGTACCCAGGCTGAGTGGAGTGGAGGTGCCCAGGCTGAGTGGAGTTGGGGTTCCCGGGGAGAGTGGGACTGGAAGTGCCAAGGCTGAGTGGAGTGAATGTACCCAGGCTGAGTGGAGTGGAGGTGCCCAGGCTGAGTGGAGTGCAGGTTCGAAACAGAGTGGGACTGGAAGTGCCCAGGCTGAGTGGAGTGAATGTGCCCAGGCTGAGTGGAGTGAATGTGCCCAGGCAGAGTGGAGTGAATGTGCCCAGGCTGAGTGGAGTGGAGGTGCCCAGGCTGAGTGGAGTGCAGTTTCCCAGGCAGAGTGGGATTGGAAGTGCCCAGGCTGAGTGGAGTGCAGGTTCCAAACAGAGTGGGACTGGAAGTGCCCAGGCTGAGTGGAGTGAATGTGCCCAGGCTGAGTGGAGTGAATGTGCCCAGGCAGAGTGGAGTGAATGTGCCCAGGCTGAGTGGAGTGGAGGTGCCCAGGCTGAGTGGAGTGAAGTTTCCCAGGCAGAGTGGGATTGGAAGTGCCCAGGCTGAGTGGAGTGAATGTGCCCAGGCTGAATGGAGTGGAGGTGCCCAGGCTGAGTGGAGTGCAGGTTCCCAGGCAGAGTGGGATTGGAAGTGCTCAGGCTGAGTGGAGTGAATGTGCCCAGGCTGAGTGGAGTGGACGTGCCCAGGCTGAGTGGAGTTGGGGTTCCCAGGCAGAGTGGGATTGGAAGTGCCCAGGCTGAGTGGAGTTAATGTACCCAGGCTGAGTGGAGTGGAGGTGCCCAGGCTGAGTGGAGTGCAGGTTCCCAGGCAGAGTGGGATTGGAAGTGCCCAGGCTGAGTGGAGTGAATGTGCCCAGGCTGAGTGGAGTGGAGGTGCCCAGGCTGAGTGGAGTTGGGGTTCCCTGGAAGAGTGGGACTGGAAGTGCCAAGGCTGAGTGGAGTGAATGTACCCAGGCTGAGTGGAGTGGAGGTGCCCAGGCTGAGTGGAGTTGGGGTTCCCGGGGAGAGTGAGACTGGAAGTGCCAAGGCTGAGTGGAGTGAATGTACCCAGGCTGAGTGGAGTGGAGGTGCCCAGGCTGAGTGGAGTGCAGGTTCCAAACAGAGTGGGACTGGAAGTGCCCAGGCTGAGTGGAGTGAATGTGCCCAGGCTGAGTGGAGTGAATGTGCCCAGGCAGAGTGGAGTGAATATGCCCAGGCTGAGTGGAGTGGAGGTGCCCAGGCTGAGTGGAGTGCAGTTTCCCAGGCAGAGTGGGATTGGAAGTGCCCAGGCTGAGTGGAGTGAATGTGCCCAGGCTGAATGGAGTGGAGGTGCCCAGGCTGAGTGGAGTGCAGGTTCCCAGGCAGAGTGGGATTGGAAGTGCTCAGGCTGAGTGGAGTGAATGTGCCCAGGAAGAGTGGAGTGAATGTGCCCAGGCTGAGTGGAGTGGAGGTGCCCAGGCTGAGTGGAGTGCAGTTTCCCAGGCAGAGTGGGATTGGAAGTGCCCAGGCTGAGTGGAGTGAATGTGCCCAGGCTGAATGGAGTGGAGGTGCCCAGGCTGAGTGGAGTGCAGGTTCCCAGGCAGAGTGGGATTGGAAGTGCCAAGGCTGAGTGGAGTGAATGTACCCAGGCTGAGTGGAGTGGAGGTGCCCAGGCTGAGTGGAGTTGGGGTTCCCGGGGAGAGTGGGACTGGAAGTGCCAAGGCTGAGTGGAGTGAATGTACCCAGGCTGAGTGGAGTGGAGGTGCCCAGGCTGAGTGGAGTGCAGGTTCGAAACAGAGTGGGACTGGAAGTGCCCAGGCTGAGTGGAGTGAATGTGCCCAGGCTGAGTGGAGTGAATGTGCCCAGGCAGAGTGGAGTGAATGTGCCCAGGCTGAGTGGAGTGGAGGTGCCCAGGCTGAGTGGAGTGCAGTTTCCCAGGCAGAGTGGGATTGGAAGTGCCCAGGCTGAGTGGAGTGCAGGTTCCAAACAGAGTGGGACTGGAAGTGCCCAGGCTGAGTGGAGTGAATGTGCCCAGGCTGAGTGGAGTGAATGTGCCCAGGCAGAGTGGAGTGAATGTGCCCAGGCTGAGTGGAGTGGAGGTGCCCAGGCTGAGTGGAGTGAAGTTTCCCAGGCAGAGTGGGATTGGAAGTGCCCAGGCTGAGTGGAGTGAATGTGCCCAGGCTGAATGGAGTGGAGGTGCCCAGGCTGAGTGGAGTGCAGGTTCCCAGGCAGAGTGGGATTGGAAGTGCTCAGGCTGAGTGGAGTGAATGTGCCCAGGCTGAGTGGAGTGGACGTGCCCAGGCTGAGTGGAGTTGGGGTTCCCAGGCAGAGTGGGATTGGAAGTGCCCAGGCTGAGTGGAGTTAATGTACCCAGGCTGAGTGGAGTGGAGGTGCCCAGGCTGAGTGGAGTGCAGGTTCCCAGGCAGAGTGGGATTGGAAGTGCCCAGGCTGAGTGGAGTGAATGTGCCCAGGCTGAGTGGAGTGGAGGTGCCCAGGCTGAGTGGAGTTGGGGTTCCCTGGAAGAGTGGGACTGGAAGTGCCAAGGCTGAGTGGAGTGAATGTACCCAGGCTGAGTGGAGTGGAGGTGCCCAGGCTGAGTGGAGTTGGGGTTCCCGGGGAGAGTGAGACTGGAAGTGCCAAGGCTGAGTGGAGTGAATGTACCCAGGCTGAGTGGAGTGGAGGTGCCCAGGCTGAGTGGAGTGCAGGTTCCAAACAGAGTGGGACTGGAAGTGCCCAGGCTGAGTGGAGTGAATGTGCCCAGGCTGAGTGGAGTGAATGTGCCCAGGCAGAGTGGAGTGAATATGCCCAGGCTGAGTGGAGTGGAGGTGCCCAGGCTGAGTGGAGTGCAGTTTCCCAGGCAGAGTGGGATTGGAAGTGCCCAGGCTGAGTGGAGTGAATGTGCCCAGGCTGAATGGAGTGGAGGTGCCCAGGCTGAGTGGAGTGCAGGTTCCCAGGCAGAGTGGGATTGGAAGTGCTCAGGCTGAGTGGAGTGAATGTACCCAGGCTGAGTGGAGTGGAGGTGCCCAGGCTGAGTGGAGTGCAGGTTCCCAGGCAGAGTGGGATTGGAAGTGCCCAGGCTGAGTGGAGTGAATGTGCCCAGGCTGAGTGGAGTGGAGGTGCCCAGGCTGAGTGGAGTTGGGGTTCCCTGGCAGAGTGGGACTGGAAGTGCCAAGGCAGAGTGGAGTGAATGTACCCAGGCTGAGTGGAGTGGAGGTGCCCAGGCTGAGTGGAGTGCAGGTACCCTGGCAGAGTGGGATTGGAAGTGCCCAGGCTGAGTGGAGTGAATGTCCCCAGGCTGAGTGGATTGCATGCGCCCAGGCTGAGTGGAGTGCAGGTTCCCTGGCAGAGTGGGATTGGAAGTGCCCATGCTGAGTGGAGTGAATGTGCCCAGGCTGAGTGGAGTGGAGGTGCCCAGGCCGAGTGGAGTGCAGGTTCCCAGCAGAGTGGGACTGGAAGTGCCCAGGCTGAGTGGAGTGAATGTGCCCAGGCTGAGTGGAGTGGAGGTGCCCAGGCTGAGTGGAGTGCAGGTTCCCTGGCAGAGTGGGATTGGAAGTTCCCAGGCTGAGTGCAGTGAATGTGCCAAGGCTGAGTGGAGTGGAGGTGCCCAGGCTGAGTGGAGTTGGGGTTCCCTGGCAGAGTGGGACTGGAAGTGCCAAGGCTGAGTGGAGTGAATGTACCCAGGCTGAGTGGAGTGGAGGTGTCCAGGCAGAGTGGAGTGAATGTGCCCAGGCTGAGTGGAGTGGAGGTGCCCAGGCAGAGTGGAGTGAATGTGCCCAGGCTGAGTGGAGTGGAGGTGCCCAGGCTGAGTGGAGTGCCGGTTCCCAGGCAGAGTGGGATTGGAAGTGCCCAGGCTGAGTGGAGTGAATGTGCCCAGGCTGAATGGAGTGGAGGTGCCCAGACTGAGTGGAGTGCAGGTTCCCAGGCAGAGTGGGATTGGAAGTGCCCAGGCTGAGTGGAGTGAATGTACCCAGGCTGAGTGGAGTGAATGTGCCCTGGCTGAGTATAGTGAATGTGCCCAGGCTGAGTGGAGTGAATGTGCCCAGGCTGAGTGGAGTGAATGTGCCCAGGCTGAGTAGAGTGGACGTGCCCAGGCTGAGTGGAGTTGGGGTTCCCAGGCAGAGTGGGACTGAAAGTGCCCAGGCTGATTGGAGTGAATGTGCCCAGGCTGAATGGAGTGGAGGTGCCCAGGCTGAGTGGAGTGCAGGTTCCCTGTTAGAGTGGGATTGGAAGTGCCCAGGCTGAGTGCAGTGAATGTGCCCAGGCTGAGTGGAGTGGAGGTGCCCAGGCTGAGTGGAGTTGGGGTTCCCTGGCTGAGTGGGACTGGAAGTGCCAAGGCTGAGTGGAGTGAATGTACCCAGGCTGAGTGGAGTGGAGGTGCCCAGGCTGAGTGGAGTGCAGGTTCCCAGCAGAGTGGGACTGGATGTGCCCAGGCTGAGTGGAGTGAATGTGCCCAGGCTGAATGGTGTGGAGGTGCCCAGGCTGAGTGGAGTGCAGGTTCCCTGGCAGAGTGGGATTGGAAGTGCCCAGGCTGAGTGGAGTGGAGGTGCCCAGGCTGAGTGGAGTGCAGGTTCCCAGGCAGAGTGGGATTGGAAGTGCCCAGGCTGAGTGGAGTGAATGTGCCCAGGCTGAGTGGAGTGGAGGTGCCCAGGCTGAGTGGAGTTGGGGTTCCCTGGCAGAGTGGGACTGGAAGTGCCAAGGCTGAGTGGAGTGAATGTACCCAGGCTGAGTGGAGTGGAGGTGCCCAGGCTGAGTGGAGTTGGGGTTCCCGGGGAGAGTGGGACTGGAAGTGCCAAGGCTGAGTGGAGTGAATGTAGCCAGGCTGAGTGGAGTGGAGGTGCCCAGGCTGAGTGGAGTGCAGGTTCCAAACAGAGTGGGACTGGAAGTGCCCAGGCTGAGTGGAGTGAATGTGCCCAGGCTGAGTGGAGTGAATGTGCCCAGGCAGAGTGGAGTGAATATGCCCAGGCTGAGTGGAGTGGAGGTGCCCAGGCTGAGTGGAGTGCAGTTTCCCAGGCAGAGTGGGATTGGAAGTGCCCATGCTGAGTGGAGTGAATGTGCCCAGGCTGAGTGGAGTGGAGGTGCCCAGGCCGAGTGGAGTGCAGGTTCCCAGCAGAGTGGGACTGGAAGTGCCCAGGCTGAGTGGAGTGAATGTGCCCAGGCTGAGTGGAGTGGAGGTGCCCAGGCTGAGTGGAGTGCAGGTTCCCTGGCAGAGTGGGATTGGAAGTGCCCAGGCTGAGTGCAGTGAATGTGCCAAGGCTGAGTGGAGTGGAGGTGCCCAGGCTGAGTGGAGTTGGGGTTCCCTGGCAGAGTGGGACTGGAAGTGCCAAGGCTGAGTGGAGTGAATGTACCCAGGCTGAGTGGAGTGGAGGTGTCCAGGCAGAGTGGAGTGAATGTGCCCAGGCTGAGTGGAGTGGAGGTGCCCAGGCAGAGTGGAGTGAATGTGCCCAGGCTGAGTGGAGTGGAGGTGCCCAGGCTGAGTGGAGTGCCGGTTCCCAGGCAGAGTGGGATTGGAAGTGCCCAGGCTGAGTGGAGTGAATGTGCCCAGGCTGAATGGAGTGGAGGTGCCCAGACTGAGTGGAGTGCAGGTTCCCAGGCAGAGTGGGATTGGAAGTGCCCAGGGTGAGTGGAGTGAATGTACCCAGGCTGAGTGGAGTGAATGTGCCCTGGCTGAGTATAGTGAATGTGCCCAGGCTGAGTGGAGTGAATGTGCCCAGGCTGAGTGGAGTGAATGTGCCCAGGCTGAGTAGAGTGGACGTGCCCAGGCTGAGTGGAGTTGGGGTTCCCAGGCAGAGTGGGACTGAAAGTGCCCAGGCTGATTGGAGTGAATGTGCCCAGGCTGAATGGAGTGGAGGTGCCCAGGCTGAGTGGAGTGCAGGTTCCCTGTTAGAGTGGGATTGGAAGTGCCCAGGCTGAGTGCAGTGAATGTGCCCAGGCTGAGTGGAGTGGAGGTGCCCAGGCTGAGTGGAGTTGGGGTTCCCTGGCAGAGTGGGACTGGAAGTGCCAAGGCTGAGTGGAGTGAATGTACCCAGGCTGAGTGGAGTGGAGGTGCCCAGGCTGAGTGGAGTGCAGGTTCCCAGCAGAGTGGGACTGGATGTGCCCAGGCTGAGTGGAGTGAATGTGCCCAGGCTGAATGGAGTGGAGGTGCCCAGGCTGAGTGGAGTGCAGGTTCCCTGGCAGAATGGGATTGGAAGTGCCCAGGCTGAGTGCAGTGAATGTGCCCAGGCTGAGTGGAGTGGAGGTGCCCAGGCTGAGTGGAGTGCTGGTTCCCAGGCAGAGTGGGACTGGAAGTGCCAAGGCTGAGTGGAGTGAATGTACCCAGGCTGAGTGGAGTGGAGGTGACCAGGCTGAGTGGAGTGCAGGTTCCCTGGCAGAGTGGGATCGGAAGTGCCCAGGCTGAGTGGAGTGAATGTGCCCAGGCTGAGTGGAGTGGAGGTGCCCAGGCCGAGTGGAGTGCAGGTTCCCAGGCAGAGTGGGACTGGAAGTGCCCAGGCTGAGTGGAGTGAATGTGCCCAGGCTGAATGGAGTGGAGGTGCCCAGGCGGAGTGGAGTGCAGGTTCCCAGGCAGAGTGGGATTGGAAGTGCCCAGGCTGAGTGGAGTGAATGTACCCAGGCTGAGTGGAGTGGAGGTGCCCAGGCTGAGTGGAGTGCAGGTTCCCAGGCAGAGTGGGATTGGAAGTGCCCAGGCTGAGTGGAGTGAATGTGCCCAGGCTGAGTGGAGTGGAGGTGCCCAGGCTGAGTGGAGTTGGAGTTCCCTGGCAGAGTGGGACTGGAAGTTCCCAGGCTGAGTGCAGTCAATGTGCCCAGGCTGAGTGGAGTGGAGGTGCCCAGGCTGAGTGGAGTTGGGGTTCCCTGGCAGAGTGGGACTGGAAGTGCCAAGGCTGAGTGGAGTGAATGTACCCAGGCTGAGTGGAGTGGAGGTGCCCAGGCTGAGTGGAGTGCAGGTTCCCAGCAGAGTGGGACTGGAAGTGCCCAGGCTGAGTGGAGTGAATGTGCCCAGGCTGAATGGAGTGGAGGTGCCCAGGCTGAGTGGAGTGCAGGTTCCCTGGCAGAGTGGGATTGGAAGTGCCCAGGCTGAGTGCAGTGAATGTGCCCAGGCTGAGTGGAGTGGAGGTGCCCAGGCTGAGTGGAGTGCTGGTTCCCAGGAAGAGTGGGATTGGAAGTGCCAAGGCTGAGTGGAGTGAATGTACCCAGGCTGAGTGGAGTGGAGGTGCCCAGGCTGAGTGGAGTGCAGGTTCCCAGCAGAGTGCGACTGGAAGTGCCCAGGCTGAGTGGAGTGAATGTGCCCAGGCTGAATGGAGTGGAGGTGCCCAGGCTGAGTGGAGTGCAGGTTCCCTGGCAGAGTGGGATTGGAAGTGCCCAGGCTGAGTGCAGTGAATGTGCCCAGGCTGAGTGGAGTGGAGGTGCCCAGGCTGAGTGGAGTGCTGGTTCCCAGGCAGAGTGGGACTGGAAGTGCCAAGGCTGAGTGGAGTGAATGTACCCAGGCTGAGTGGAGTGGAGGTGCCCAGGCTGAGTGGAGTGCAGGTTCCCTGGCAGAGTGGGATTGGAAGTGCCCAGGCTGAGTGGAGTGAATGTGCCCAGGCTGAGTGGAGTGGAGGTGCCCAGGCCGAGTGGAGTGCAGGTTCCCAGGCAGAGTGGGACTGGAAGTGCCCAGGCTGAGTGGAGTGAATGTGCCCAGGCTGAATGGAGTGGAGGTGCCCAGGCTGAGTGGAGTGCAGGTTCCCAGGCAGAGTGGGATTGGAAGTGCCCAGGCTGAGTGGAGTGAATGTACCCAGGCTGAGTGGAGTGGAGGTGCCCAGGCTGAGTGGAGTGCAGGTTCCCAGGCAGAGTGGGATTGGAAGTGCCCAGGCTGAGTCGAGTGAATGTGCCCAGGCTGAGTGGAGTGGAGGTGCCCAGGCTGAGTGGAGTTGGGGTTCCCTGGCAGAGTGGGACTGGAAGTGCCAAAACTGAGTGGAGTGAATGTACCCAGGCAGAGTGGAGTGGAGGTGCCCAGGCTGAGTGGAGTGCTGGTTCCCAGGCAGAGTGGGATTGGAAGTTCCCAGGCTGAGTGGAGTGAATGTCCCCAGGCTGAGTGGATTGCATGTGCCCAGGCTGAGTGGAGTGCAGGTTCCCTGGCAGAGTGGGATTGGAAGTGCCCAGGCTGAGTGGAGTGAATGTGCCCAGGCTGAGTGGAGTGGAGGTGCCCAGGCTGAGTGGAGTGCCGGTTCCCAGGCAGAGTGGGATTGGAAGTGCCCAGGCTGAGTGGAGTGAATGTGCCCAGGCTGAATGGAGTGGAGGTGCCCAGACTGAGTGGAGTGCAGGTTCCCAGGCAGAGTGGGATTGGAAGTGCCCAGGCTGAGTGGAGTGAATGTACCCAGGCTGAGTGGAGTGAATGTGCCCTGGCTGAGTGGAGTGAATGTGCCCAGGCTGAGTGGAGTGAATGTGCCCAGGCTGAGTGGAGTGAATGTGCCCAGGCTGAGTAGAGTGGACGTGCCCAGGCTGAGTGGAGTTGGGGTTCCCAGGCAGAGTGGGACTGAAAGTGCCCAGGCTGATTGGAGTGAATGTGCCCAGGCTGAATGGAGTGGAGGTGCCCAGGCTGAGTGGAGTGCAGGTTCCCTGTTAGAGTGGGATTGGAAGTGCCCAGGCTGAGTGCAGTGAATGTGCCCAGGCTGAGTGGAGTGGAGGTGCCCAGGCTGAGTGGAGTTGGGGTTCCCTGGCAGAGTGGGACTGGAAGTGCCAAGGCTGAGTGGAGTGAATGTACCCAGGCTGAGTGGAGTGGAGGTGACCAGGCTGAGTGGAGTGCAGGTTCCCTGGCAGAGTGGGATTGGAAGTGCCCAGGCTGAGTGGAGTGAATGTGCCCAGGCTGAGTGGAGTGGAGGTGCCCTGGCCCAGTGGAGTGCAGGTTCCCAGGCAGAGTGGGACTGGAAGTGCCCAGGCTGAGTGGAGTGAATGTGCCCAGGCTGAATGGAGTGGAGGTGCCCAGGCGGAGTGGAGTGCAGGTTCCCAGGCAGAGTGGGATTGGAAGTGCCCAGGCTGAGTGGAGTGAATGTTCCCAGGCTGAGTGGAGTGGAGGTGCCCAGGCTGAGTGGAGTGCAGGTTCCCAGGCAGAGTGGGATTGGAAGTGCCCAGGCTGAGTGGAGTGAATGTGCCCAGGCTGAGTGGAGTGGAGGTGCCCAGGCTGAGTGGAGTTGGAGTTCCCTGGCAGAGTGGGACTGGAAGTTCCCAGGCTGAGTGCAGTGAATGTGCCCAGGCTGAGTGGAGTGGAGGTGCCCAGGCTGAGTGGAGTTGGGGTTCCCTGGCAGAGTGGGACTGGAAGTGCCAAGGCTGAGTGGAGTGAATGTACCCAGGCTGAGTGGAGTTTAGGTGCCCAGGCTGAGTGGAGTGCAGGTTCCCAGCAGAGTGGGACTGGAAGTGCCCAGGCTGAGTGGAGTGAATGTGCCCAGGCTGAATGGAGTGGAGGTGGCCAGGCTGAGTGGAGTGCAGGTTCCCTGGCAGAGTGGGATTGGAAGTGCCCAGGCTGAGTGCAGTGAATGTGCCCAGGCTGAGTGGAGTGGAGGTGCCCAGGCTGAGTGGAGTGCTGGTTCCCAGGCAGAGTGGGACTGGAAGTGCCAAGGCTGAGTGGAGTGAATGTACCCAGGCTGAGTGGAGTGGAGGTTCCCAGGCTGAGTGGAGTGGAGGTGCCCAGGCTGAGTGGAGTGCAGGTTCCCAGCAGAGTGGGACTGGAAGTGCCCAGGCTGAGTGGAGTGAATGTGCCCAGGCTGAATGGAGTGGAGGTGCCCAGGCTGAGTGGAGTGCAGGTTCCCTGGCAGAGTGGGATTGGAAGTGCCCAGGCTGAGTGCAGTGAATGTGCCCAGGCTGAGTGGAGTGGAGGTGCCCAGGCCGAGTGGAGTGCAGGTTCCCAGGCAGAGTGGGACTGGAAGTGCCCAGGCGGAGTGGAGTGAATGTGCCCAGGCTGAATGGGAGTCAATGTGCCTAGACAGAGTGGAGTGAATGTGCCCGGCCGCCGGAGCCCGAATCGTGCGTTTCCCGATTGCCTTGAATGGGCGCGGAGAGAGGGGGGCGCTTTTTGGCTCGTGGCGCGGGCACCGTTGCGCCAAAGCGTCAAGTGTCACACCTCCCCGTGCTCGGGGCGGCCCCTTCGAGCTAACTGGCTGGGTCTGGAGGGGCTGCGAGGCCGCCCAGGAGAACGGGTCCAAACCGCGTTCCGATCGGACGAGAATTGAGGGCGGGACACAGTTCCGCGGTTCACTTTCCGCCCGGGCAAAGGGCCTATAACTTGCGGCGGGAGGGCTCAAGAGTGGGCCCCCGCGAGTCGGGTGGAGAGCCGGGTGTGGAGAGGAGTAGCGGAGGTTCCCAGTCAGAGTGGGAGTGGAGGTTCCTGGGCAGAGTGAGACTGGAAGTGCCCAGGCTGAGTGGAGTGAATGTGCCCTGGCTGAGTGGAGTGAATGTGCCCAGGCTGAGTGGAGTGAATGTGCCCAGGCTGAGTGGAGTGAATGTGCCCAGGCTGAGTGGAGAGAATGTGCCCAGGCTGAGTGGATTGGAGGTGCCCAGGCTGAGTGGAGTGCAGGTTCCCAGGCAGAGTGGGATTGGAAGTGCCCAGGCTGAGTGGAGTGAATGTGCCCAGGCTGAGTGGAGTGGAGGTGCCCAGGCTGAGTGGAGTGCCGGTTCCCAGGCAGAGTGGGATTGGAAGTGCCCAGGCTGAGTGGAGTGAATGTGCCCAGGCTGAGTGGAGTGGAGGTGCCCAGGCTGAGTGGAGTGCCGGTTCCCAGGCAGAGTGGGATTGGAAGTGCCCAGGCTGAGTGGAGTGAATGTGCCCAGGCTGAATGGAGTGGAGGTGCCCAGACTGAGTGGAGTGCAGGTTCCCAGGCAGAGTGGGATTGGAAGTGCCCAGGCTGAGTGGAGTGAATGTACCCAGGCTGAGTGGAGTGAATGTGCCCTGGCTGAGTGGAGTGAATGTGCCCAGGCTGAGTGGAGTGAATGTGCCCAGGCTGAGTGGAGTGAATGTGCCCAGGCTGAGTAGAGTGGACGTGCCCAGGCTGAGTGGAGTTGGGGTTCCCAGGCAGAGTGGGACTGAAAGTGCCCAGGCTGATTGGAGTGAATGTGCCCAGGCTGAATGGAGTGGAGGTGCCCAGGCTGAGTGGAGTGCAGGTTCCCTGTTAGAGTGGGATTGGAAGTGCCCAGGCTGAGTGCAGTGAATGTGCCCAGGCTGAGTGGAGTGGAGGTGCCCAGGCTGAGTGGAGTTGGGGTTCCCTGGCAGAGTGGGACTGGAAGTGACAAGGCTGAGTGGAGTGAATGTACCCAGGCTGAGTGGAGTGGAGGTGCCCAGGCTGAGTGGAGTGCAGGTTCCTAGCAGGGTGGGACTGGAAGTGCCCAGGCTGAGTGGAGTGAATGTGCCCAGGCTGAATGGAGTGGAGGTGCCCAGGCTGAGTGGAGTGCAGGTTCCCTGGCAGAGTGGGATTGGAAGTGACCAGGCTGAGTGGAGTGAATGTGCCCAGGCTGAATGGAGTGGAGGTGCCCAGACTGAGTGGAGTGCAGGTTCCCAGGCAGAGTGGGACTGGAAGTGCCAAGGCTGAGTGGAGTGAATGTACCCAGGCTGAGTGGAGTGGAGGTGACCAGGCTGAGTGGAGTGCAGGTTCCCTGGCAGAGTGGGATTGGAAGTGCCCAGGCTGAGTGGAGTGGAGGTGCCCAGGCCGAGTGGAGTGCAGGTTCCCAGGCAGAGTGGGACTGGAAGTGCCCAGGCTGAGTGGAGTGAATGTGCCCAGGCTGAATGGAGTGGAGGTGCCCAGGCGGAGTGGAGTGCAGGTTCCCAGGCAGAGTGGGATTGGAAGTGCCCAGGCTGAGTGGAGTGAATGTTCCCAGGCTGAGTGGAATGGAGGTGCCCAGGCTGAGTGGAGTGCAGGTTCCCAGGCAGAGTGGGATTGGAAGTGCCCAGGCTGAGTGGAGTGAATGTGCCCAGGCTGAGTGGAGTGGAGGTGCCCAGGCTGAGTGGAGTTGGAGTTCCCTGGCAGAGTGGGACTGGAAGTTCCCAGGCTGAGTGCAGTCAATGTGCCTAGGCTGAGTGGAGTGGAGGTGCCTAGGCTGAGTGGAGTTGGGGTTCCCTGGCAGAGTGGGACTGGAAGTGCCAAGGCTGAGTGGAGTGAATGTACCCAGGCTGAGTGGAGTGGAAGTGCCCAGGCTGAGTGGAGTGCAGATTCCCAGCAGAGTGGGACTGGAAGTGCCCAGGCTGAGTGGAGTGAATGTGCCCAGGCTGAATGGAGTGGAGGTGCCCAGGCTGAGTGGAGTGCAGGTTCCCTGGCAGAGTGGGATTGGAAGTGCCCAGGCTGAGTGCAGTGAATGTGCCCAGGCTGAGTGGAATGGAGGTGCCCAGGCTGAGTGGAGTGCTGGTTCCCAGACAGAGTGGGACTGGAAGTGCCAAGGCTGAGTGGAGTGAATGTACCCAGGCTGAGTGGAGTGGAGGTGCCCAGGCTGAGTGGAGTGGAGGTGCCCAGGCTGAGTGGAGTGCAGGTTCCCAGCAGAGTGGGACTGGAAGTGCCCAGGCTGAGTGGAGTGAATGTGCCCAGGCTGAGTGGAGTGGAGGTGCCCTGGCTGAGTGGAGTGCAGGTTCCCTGGCAGAGTGGGATTGGAAGTGCCCAGGCTGAGTGCAGTGAATGTGCCCAGGCTGAGTGGAGTGGAGGTGCCCAGGCTGAGTGGAGTGCTGGTTCCCAGGCAGAGTGGGACTGGAAGTGCCAAGGCAGAGTGGAGTGAATGTACCCAGGCTGAGTGGAGTGGAGGTGCCCAGGCTGAGTGGAGTGCAGGTACCCTGGCAGAGTGGGATTGGAAGTGCCCAGGCTGAGTGGAGTGAATGTCCCCAGGCTGAGTGGATTGCATGCGCCCAAGCTGAGTGGAGTGCAGGTTCCCTGGCAGAGTGGGATTGGAAGTGCCCATGCTGAGTGGAGTGAATGTGCCCAGGCTGAGTGGAGTGGAGGTGCCCAGGCCGAGTGGAGTGCAGGTTCCCAGCAGAGTGGGACTGGAAGTGCCCAGGCTGAGTGGAGTGAATGTGCCCAGGCTGAGTGGAGTGGAGGTGCCCAGGCTGAGTGGAGTGCAGGTTCCCTGGCAGAGTGGGATTGGAAGTGCCCAGGCTGAGTGCAGTGAATGTGCCAAGGCTGAGTGGAGTGGAGGTGCCCAGGCTGAGTGGAGTTGGGGTTCCCTGGCAGAGTGGGACTGGAAGTGCCAAGGCTGAGTGGAGTGAATGTACCCAGGCTGAGTGGAGTGGAGGTGCCCAGGCTGAGTGGAGTTGGGGTTCCCGGGGAGAGTGGGACTGGAAGTGCCAAGGCTGAGTGGAGTGAATGTACCCAGGCTGAGTGGAGTGGAGGTGCCCAGGCTGAGTGGAGTGCAGGTTCCAAACAGAGTGGGACTGGAAGTGCCCAGGCTGAGTGGAGTGCAGGTTCCCTGGCAGAGTGGGATTGGAAGTGCCCAGGCTGAGTGCAGTGAATGTGCCAAGGCTGAGTGGAGTGGAGGTGCCCAGGCTGAGTGGAGTTGGGGTTCCCTGGCAGAGTGGGACTGGAAGTGCCAAGGCTGAGTGGAGTGAATGTACCCAGGCTGAGTGGAGTGGAGGTGTCCAGGCAGAGTGGAGTGAATGTGCCCAGGCTGAGTGGAGTGGAGGTGCCCAGGCAGAGTGGAGTGAATGTGCCCAGGCTGAGTGGAGTGGAGGTGCCCAGGCTGAGTGGAGTGCCGGTTCCCAGGCAGAGTGGGATTGGAAGTGCCCAGGCTGAGTGGAGTGAATGTGCCCAGGCTGAATGGAGTGGAGGTGCCCAGACTGAGTGGAGTGCAGGTTCCCAGGCAGAGTGGGATTGGAAGTGCCCAGGGTGAGTGGAGTGAATGTACCCAGGCTGAGTGGAGTGAATGTGCCCTGGCTGAGTATAGTGAATGTGCCCAGGCTGAGTGGAGTGAATGTGCCCAGGCTGAGTGGAGTGAATGTGCCCAGGCTGAGTAGAGTGGACGTGCCCAGGCTGAGTGGAGTTGGGGTTCCCAGGCAGAGTGGGACTGAAAGTGCCCAGGCTGATTGGAGTGAATGTGCCCAGGCTGAATGGAGTGGAGGTGCCCAGACTGAGTGGAGTGCAGGTTCCCAGGCAGAGTGGGATTGGAAGTGCCCAGGCTGAGTGGAGTGAATGTACCCAGGCTGAGTGGAGTGAATGTGCCCTGGCTGAGTGGAGTGAATGTGCCCAGGCTGAGTGGAGTGAATGTGCCCAGGCTGAGTGGAGTGAATGTGCCCAGGCTGAGTGGAGTGAATGTGCCCAGGCTGAGTAGAGTGGACGTGCCCAGGCTGAGTGGAGTGGAAGTGCCCAGGCTGAGTGGAGTGCAGGTTCCCAGCAGAGTGGGACTGGAAGTGCCCAGGCTGAGTGGAGTGAATGTGCCCAGGCTGAATGGAGTGGAGGTGCCCAGGCTGAGTGGAGTGCAGGTTCCCTGGCAGAGTGGGATTGGAAGTGCCCAGGCTGAGTGCAGTGAATGTGCCCAGGCTGAGTGGAGTGGAGGTGCCCAGGCTGAGTGGAGTGCTGGTTCCCAGGCAGAGTGGGACTGGAAGTGCCAAGGCTGAGTGGAGTGAATGTACCCAGGCTGAGTGGAGTGGAGGTGCCCAGGCTGAGTGGAGTGGAGGTGCCCAGGCTGAGTGGAGTGCAGGTTCCCAGCAGAGTGGGACTGGAAGTGCCCAGGCTGAGTGGAGTGAATGTGCCCAGGCTGAATGGAGTGGAGGTGCCCAGGCTGAGTGGAGTGCAGGTTCCCTGGCAGAGTGGGATTGGAAGTGCCCAGGCTGAGTGCAGTGAATGTGCCCAGGCTGAGTGGAGTGGAGGTGCCCAGGCTGAGTGGAGTGCTGGTTCCCAGGCAGAGTGGGACTGGAAGTGCCAAGGCTGAGTGGAGTGAATGTACCCAGGCTGAGTGGAGTGGAGGTGCCCAGGCTGAGTGGAGTGGAGGTGCCCAGGCTGAGTGGAGTGCAGGTTCCCAGCAGAGTGGGACTGGAAGTGCCCAGGCTGAGTGGAGTGAATGTGCCCAGGCTGAGTGGAGTGGAGGTGCCCAGGCTGAGTGGAGTGCAGGTTCCCTGGCAGAGTGGGATTGGAAGTGCCCAGGCTGAGTGCAGTGAATGTGCCCAGGCTGAGTGGAGTGGAGGTGCCCAGGCTGAGTGGAGTGCTGGTTCCCAGGCAGAGTGGGACTGGAAGTGCCAAGGCTGAGTGGAGTGAATGTACCCAGGCTGAGTGGAGTGGAGGTGCCCAGGCTGAGTGGAGTGCAGGTTCCCAGCAGAGTGGGACTGGAAGTGCCCAAGCTGAGTGGAGTGAATGTGCCCAGGCTGAATGGAGTGGAGGTGCCCAGGCTGAGTGGAGTGCAGGTTCCCTGGCAGAGTGGGATTGGAAGTGCCCAGGCTGAGTGCAGTGAATGTGCCCAGGCTGAGTGGAGTGGAGGTGCCCAGGCTGAGTGGAGTGCTGGTTCCCAGGCAGAGTGGGACTGGAAGTGCCAAGGCTGAGTGGAGTGAATGTACCCAGGCTGAGTGGAGTGGAGGTGCCCAGGCTGAGTGGAGTGCAGGTTCCCTGGCAGAGTGGGATTGGAAGTGCTCAGGCTGAGTGGAGTGAATGTGCCCAGGCTGAGTGGAGTGGACGTGCCCAGGCTGAGTGGAGTTGGGGTTCCCAGGCAGAGTGGGATTGGAAGTGCCCAGGCTGAGTGGAGTTAATGTACCCAGGCTGAGTGGAGTGGAGGTGCCCAGGCTGAGTGGAGTGCAGGTTCCCAGGCAGAGTGGGATTGGAAGTGCCCAGGCTGAGTGGAGTGAATGTGCCCAGGCTGAGTGGAGTGGAGGTGCCCAGGCTGAGTGGAGTTGGGGTTCCCTGGAAGAGTGGGACTGGAAGTGCCAAGGCTGAGTGGAGTGAATGTACCCAGGCTGAGTGGAGTGGAGGTGCCCAGGCTGAGTGGAGTTGGGGTTCCCGGGGAGAGTGAGACTGGAAGTGCCAAGGCTGAGTGGAGTGAATGTACCCAGGCTGAGTGGAGTGGAGGTGCCCAGGCTGAGTGGAGTGCAGGTTCCAAACAGAGTGGGACTGGAAGTGCCCAGGCTGAGTGGAGTGAATGTGCCCAGGCTGAGTGGAGTGAATGTGCCCAGGCAGAGTGGAGTGAATATGCCCAGGCTGAGTGGAGTGGAGGTGCCCAGGCTGAGTGGAGTGCAGTTTCCCAGGCAGAGTGGGATTGGAAGTGCCCAGGCTGAGTGGAGTGAATGTGCCCAGGCTGAATGGAGTGGAGGTGCCCAGGCTGAGTGGAGTGCAGGTTCCCAGGCAGAGTGGGATTGGAAGTGCTCAGGCTGAGTGGAGTGAATGTACCCAGGCTGAGTGGAGTGGAGGTGCCCAGGCTGAGTGGAGTGCAGGTTCCCAGGCAGAGTGGGATTGGAAGTGCCCAGGCTGAGTGGAGTGAATGTGCCCAGGCTGAGTGGAGTGGAGGTGCCCAGGCTGAGTGGAGTTGGGGTTCCCTGGCAGAGTGGGACTGGAAGTGCCAAGGCAGAGTGGAGTGAATGTACCCAGGCTGAGTGGAGTGGAGGTGCCCAGGCTGAGTGGAGTGCAGGTACCCTGGCAGAGTGGGATTGGAAGTGCCCAGGCTGAGTGGAGTGAATGTCCCCAGGCTGAGTGGATTGCATGCGCCCAGGCTGAGTGGAGTGCAGGTTCCCTGGCAGAGTGGGATTGGAAGTGCCCATGCTGAGTGGAGTGAATGTGCCCAGGCTGAGTGGAGTGGAGGTGCCCAGGCCGAGTGGAGTGCAGGTTCCCAGCAGAGTGGGACTGGAAGTGCCCAGGCTGAGTGGAGTGAATGTGCCCAGGCTGAGTGGAGTGGAGGTGCCCAGGCTGAGTGGAGTGCAGGTTCCCTGGCAGAGTGGGATTGGAAGTTCCCAGGCTGAGTGCAGTGAATGTGCCAAGGCTGAGTGGAGTGGAGGTGCCCAGGCTGAGTGGAGTTGGGGTTCCCTGGCAGAGTGGGACTGGAAGTGCCAAGGCTGAGTGGAGTGAATGTACCCAGGCTGAGTGGAGTGGAGGTGTCCAGGCAGAGTGGAGTGAATGTGCCCAGGCTGAGTGGAGTGGAGGTGCCCAGGCAGAGTGGAGTGAATGTGCCCAGGCTGAGTGGAGTGGAGGTGCCCAGGCAGAGTGGGACTGGAAGTGCCCAGGCTGAGTGGAGTGAATGTGCCCAGGCTGAGTGGAGTGCAGGTTCCCAGGCAGAGTGGGATTGGAAGTGCCCAGGCTGAGTGGAGTGAATGTGCCCAGGCTGAGTGGAGTGGAGTTGCCCAGGCTGAGTGGAGTTGGGGTTCCCTGGAAGAGTGGGACTGGAAGTGCCAAGGCTGAGTGGAGTGAATGTACCCAGGCTGAGTGGAGTGGAGGTGCCCAGGCTGAGTGGAGTTGGGGTTCCCGGGGAGAGTGAGACTGGAAGTGCCAAGGCTGAGTGGAGTGAATGTACCCAGGCTGAGTGGAGTGGAGGTGCCCAGGCTGAGTGGAGTGCAGGTTCCAAACAGAGTGGGACTGGAAGTGCCCAGGCTGAGTGGAGTGAATGTGCCCAGGCTGAGTGGAGTGAATGTGCCCAGGCAGAGTGGAGTGAATATGCCCAGGCTGAGTGGAGTGGAGGTGCCCAGGCTGAGTGGAGTGCAGTTTCCCAGGCAGAGTGGGATTGGAAGTGCCCAGGCTGAGTGGAGTGAATGTGCCCAGGCTGAATGGAGTGGAGGTGCCCAGGCTGAGTGGAGTGCAGGTTCCCAGGCAGAGTGGGATTGGAAGTGCTCAGGCTGAGTGGAGTGAATGTACCCAGGCTGAGTGGAGTGGAGGTGCCCAGGCTGAGTGGAGTGCAGGTTCCCAGGCAGAGTGGGATTGGAAGTGCCCAGGCTGAGTGGAGTGAATGTGCCCAGGCTGAGTGGAGTGGAGGTGCCCAGGCTGAGTGGAGTTGGGGTTCCCTGGCAGAGTGGGACTGGAAGTGCCAAGGCAGAGTGGAGTGAATGTACCCAGGCTGAGTGGAGTGGAGGTGCCCAGGCTGAGTGGAGTGCAGGTACCCTGGCAGAGTGGGATTGGAAGTGCCCAGGCTGAGTGGAGTGAATGTCCCCAGGCTGAGTGGATTGCATGCGCCCAGGCTGAGTGGAGTGCAGGTTCCCTGGCAGAGTGGGATTGGAAGTGCCCATGCTGAGTGGAGTGAATGTGCCCAGGCTGAGTGGAGTGGAGGTGCCCAGGCCGAGTGGAGTGCAGGTTCCCAGCAGAGTGGGACTGGAAGTGCCCAGGCTGAGTGGAGTGAATGTGCCCAGGCTGAGTGGAGTGGAGGTGCCCAGGCTGAGTGGAGTGCAGGTTCCCTGGCAGAGTGGGATTGGAAGTGCCCAGGCTGAGTGCAGTGAATGTGCCAAGGCTGAGTGGAGTGGAGGTGCCCAGGCTGAGTGGAGTTGGGGTTCCCTGGCAGAGTGGGACTGGAAGTGCCAAGGCTGAGTGGAGTGAATGTACCCAGGCTGAGTGGAGTGGAGGTGTCCAGGCAGAGTGGAGTGAATGTGCCCAGGCTGAGTGGAGTGGAGGTGCCCAGGCAGAGTGGAGTGAATGTGCCCAGGCTGAGTGGAGTGGAGGTGCCCAGGCTGAGTGGAGTGCCGGTTCCCAGGCAGAGTGGGATTGGAAGTGCCCAGGCTGAGTGGAGTGAATGTGCCCAGGCTGAATGGAGTGGAGGTGCCCAGACTGAGTGGAGTGCAGGTTCCCAGGCAGAGTGGGATTGGAAGTGCCCAGGCTGAGTGGAGTGAATGTACCCAGGCTGAGTGGAGTGAATGTGCCCTGGCTGAGTATAGTGAATGTGCCCAGGCTGAGTGGAGTGAATGTGCCCAGGCTGAGTGGAGTGAATGTGCCCAGGCTGAGTAGAGTGGACGTGCCCAGGCTGAGTGGAGTTGGGGTTCCCAGGCAGAGTGGGACTGAAAGTGCCCAGGCTGATTGGAGTGAATGTGCCCAGGCTGAATGGAGTGGAGGTGCCCAGGCTGAGTGGAGTGCAGGTTCCCTGTTAGAGTGGGATTGGAAGTGCCCAGGCTGAGTGCAGTGAATGTGCCCAGGCTGAGTGGAGTGGAGGTGCCCAGGCTGAGTGGAGTTGGGGTTCCCTGGCTGAGTGGGACTGGAAGTGCCAAGGCTGAGTGGAGTGAATGTACCCAGGCTGAGTGGAGTGGAGGTGCCCAGGCTGAGTGGAGTGCAGGTTCCCAGCAGAGTGGGACTGGATGTGCCCAGGCTGAGTGGAGTGAATGTGCCCAGGCTGAATAGTGTGGAGGTGCCCAGGCTGAGTGGAGTGCAGGTTCCCTGGCAGAGTGGGATTGGAAGTGCCCAGGCTGAGTGGAGTGGAGGTGCCCAGGCTGAGTGGAGTGCAGGTTCCCAGGCAGAGTGGGATTGGAAGTGCCCAGGCTGAGTGGAGTGAATGTGCCCAGGCTGAGTGGAGTGGAGGTGCCCAGGCTGAGTGGAGTTGGGGTTCCCTGGCAGAGTGGGACTGGAAGTGCCAAGGCTGAGTGGAGTGAATGTACCCAGGCTGAGTGGAGTGGAGGTGCCCAGGCTGAGTGGAGTTGGGGTTCCCGGGGAGAGTGGGACTGGAAGTGCCAAGGCTGAGTGGAGTGAATGTACCCAGGCTGAGTGGAGTGGAGGTGCCCAGGCTGAGTGGAGTGCAGGTTCCAAACAGAGTGGGACTGGAAGTGCCCAGGCTGAGTGGAGTGAATGTGCCCAGGCTGAGTGGGACTGAATGCGCCCAGGCTGAGTGGAGTGAATGTGCCCAGGCTGAGTGGAGTGAATGTACCCAGGCTGAGTGGAATGGAGGTGCCCAGGCTGAGTGGAGTGCAGGTTCCCAGGCAGAGTGGGATTGGAAGTGCCCAGGCTGAGTGGAGTGAATGTGCCCAGGCTGAGTGGAGTGGAGGTGCCCAGGCTGAGTGGAGTTGGAGTTCCCTGGCAGAGTGGGACTGGAAGTTCCCAGGCTGAGTGCAGTCAATGTGCCTAGGCTGAGTAGAGTGGAGGTGCCTAGGCTGAGTGGAGTGCAGGTTCCCTGGCAGAGTGGGACTGGAAGTGCCAAGGCTGAGTGGAGTGAATGTACCCAGGCTGAGTGGAGTGGAAGTGCCCAGGCTGAGTGGAGTGCAGGTTCCCAGCAGAGTGGGACTGGAAGTGCCCAGGCTGAGTGGAGTGAATGTGCCCAGGCTGAATGGAGTGGAGGTGCCCAGGCTGAGTGGAGTGCAGGTTCCCTGGCAGAGTGGGATTGGAAGTGCCCAGGCTGAGTGCAGTGAATGTGCCCAGGCTGAGTGGAGTGGAGGTGCCCAGGCTGAGTGGAGTGCTGGTTCCCAGGCAGAGTGGGACTGGAAGTGCCAAGGCTGATTGGAGTGAATGTACCCAGGCTGAGTGGAGTGGAGGTGCCCAGGCTGAGTGGAGTGGAGGTGCCCAGGCTGAGTGGAGTGCAGGTTCCCAGCAGAGTGGGACTGGAAGTGCCCAGGCTGAGTGGAGTGAATGTGCCCAGGCTGAGTGGAGTGGAGGTGCCCTGGCTGAGTGGAGTGCAGGTTCCCTGGCAGAGTGGGATTGGAAGTGCCCAGGCTGAGTGCAGTGAATGTGCCCAGGCTGAGTGGAGTGGAGGTGCCCAGGCTGAGTGGAGTGGAGGTACCCTGGCAGAGTGGGATTGGAAGTGCCCAGGCTGAGTGGAGTGAATGTCCCCAGGCTGAGTGGATTGCATGCGCCCAGGCTGAGTGGAGTGCAGGTTCCCTGGCAGAGTGGGATTGGAAGTGCCCATGCTGAGTGGAGTGAATGTGCCCAGGCTGAGTGGAGTGGAGGTGCCCAGGCCGAGTGGAGTGCAGGTTCCCAGCAGAGTGGGACTGGAAGTGCCCAGGCTGAGTGGAGTGAATGTGCCCAGGCTGAGTGGAGTGGAGGTGCCCAGGCTGAGTGGAGTGCATATTCCCTGGCAGAGTGGGATTGGAAGTGCCCAGGCTGAGTGGAGTGAATGTGCCCAGGCTGAATGGAGTGGAAGTTGCCCAGACTGAGTGGAGTGCAGGTTCCCAGGCAGAGTGGGATTGGAAGTGCCCAGGCTGAGTGGAGTGAATGTACCCAGGCTGAGTGGAGTGAATGTGCCCTGGCTGAGTATAGTGAATGTGCCCAGGCTGAGTGGAGTGAATGTGCCCAGGCTGAGTGGAGTGAATGTGCCCAGGCTGAGTAGAGTGGACGTGCCCAGGCTGAGTGGAGTTGGGGTTCCCAGGCAGAGTGGGACTGAAAGTGCCCAGGCTGATTGGAGTGAATGTGCCCAGGCTGAATGGAGTGGAGGTGCCCAGGCTGAGTGGAGTGCAGGTTCCCTGTTAGAGTGGGATTGGAAGTGCCCAGGCTGAGTGCAGTGAATGTGCCCAGGCTGAGTGGAGTGGAGGTGCCCAGGCTGAGTGGAGTTGGGGTTCCCTGGCTGAGTGGGACTGGAAGTGCCAAGGCTGAGTGGAGTGAATGTACCCAGGCTGAGTGGAGTGGAGGTGCCCAGGCTGAGTGGAGTGCAGGTTCCCAGCAGAGTGGGACTGGATGTGCCCAGGCTGAGTGGAGTGAATGTGCCCAGGCTGAATGGTGTGGAGGTGCCCAGGCTGAGTGGAGTGCAGGTTCCCTGGCAGAGTGGGATTGGAAGTGCCCAGGCTGAGTGGAGTGGAGGTGCCCAGGCTGAGTGGAGTGCAGGTTCCCAGGCAGAGTGGGATTGGAAGTGCCCAGGCTGAGTGGAGTGAATGTGCCCAGGCTGAGTGGAGTGGAGGTGCCCAGGCTGAGTGGAGTTGGGGTTCCCGGGGAGAGTGGGACTGGAAGTGCCAAGGCTGAGTGGAGTGAATGTACCCAGGCTGAGTGGAGTGGAGGTGCCCAGGCTGAGTGGAGTGCAGGTTCCAAACAGAGTGGGACTGGAAGTGCCCAGGCTGAGTGGAGTGAATGTGCCCAGGCTGAGTGGAGTGAATGTGCCCAGGCAGAGTGGAGTGAATATGCCCAGGCTGAGTGGAGTGGAGGTGCCCAGGCTGAGTGGAGTGCAGTTTCCCAGGCAGAGTGGGATTGGAAGTGCCCATGCTGAGTGGAGTGAATGTGCCCAGGCTGAGTGGAGTGGAGGTGCCCAGGCCGAGTGGAGTGCAGGTTCCCAGCAGAGTGGGACTGGAAGTGCCCAGGCTGAGTGGAGTGAATGTGCCCAGGCTGAGTGGAGTGGAGGTGCCCAGGCTGAGTGGAGTGCAGGTTCCCTGGCAGAGTGGGATTGGAAGTGCCCAGGCTGAGTGCAGTGAATGTGCCAAGGCTGAGTGGAGTGGAGGTGCCCAGGCTGAGTGGAGTTGGGGTTCCCTGGCAGAGTGGGACTGGAAGTGCCATGGCTGAGTGGAGTGAATGTACCCAGGCTGAGTGGAGTGGAGGTGTCCAGGCAGAGTGGAGTGAATGTGCCCAGGCTGAGTGGAGTGGAGGTGCCCAGGCAGAGTGGAGTGAATGTGCCCAGGCTGAGTGGAGTGGAGGTGCCCAGGCTGAGTGGAGTGCCGGTTCCCAGGCAGAGTGGAGTTGGAGTTCCCTGGCAGAGTGGGACTGGAAGTGCCAAGGCTGAGTGGAGTGAATGTACCCAGGCTGAGTGGAGTGGAGGTTCCCTGGCAGAGTGGGATTGGAAGTGCCCAGGCTGAGTGCAGTGAATGTGCCCAGGCTGAGTGGAGTGGAGGTGCCCAGGCTGAGTGGAGTTGGGGTTCCCTGGCAGAGTGGGACTGGAAGTGCCAAGGCTGAGTGGAGTGAATGTACCCAGGCTGAGTGGAGTGGAGGTGCCCAGGCTGAGTGGAGTGCAGGTTCCCAGCAGAGTGGGACTGGAAGTGCCCAGGCTGAGTGGAGTGAATGTGCCCAGGCTGAATGGAGTGGAGGTGCCCAGGCTGACTGGAGTGCAGGTTCCCTGGCAGAGTGGGATTGGAAGTGCCCAGGCTGAGTGCAGTGAATGTGCCCAGGCTGAGTGGAGTGGAGGTGCCCAGGCTGAGTGGAGTGCTGGTTCCCAGGCAGAGTGGGACTGGAAGTGCCAAGGCTGAGTGGAGTGAATGTACCCAGGCTGAGTGGAGTGGAGGTGACCAGGCTGAGTGGAGTGCAGGTTCCCTGGCAGAGTGGGATTGGAAGTGCCCAGGCTGAGTGGAGTGAATGTGCCCAGGCTGAGTGGAGTGGAGGTGCCCAGGCCGAGTGGAGTGCAGGTTCCCAGGCAGAGTGGGACTGGAAGTGCCCAGGCTGAGTGGAGTGAATGTGCCCAGGCTGAATGGAGTGGAGGTGCCCAGGCGGAGTGGAGTGCAGGTTCCCAGGCAGAGTGGGATTGGAAGTGCCCAGGCTGAGTGGAGTGAATGTTCCCAGGCTGAGTGGAGTGGAGGTGCCCAGGCTGAGTGGAGTGCAGGTTCCCAGGCAGAGTGGGATTGGAAGTGCCCAGGCTGAGTGGAGTGAATGTACCCAGGCTGAGTGGAGTGGAGGTGCCCAGGCTGAGTGGAGTTGGAGTTCCCTGGCAGAGTGGGACTGGAAGTTCCCAGGCTGAGTGCAGTGAATGTGCCCAGGCTGAGTGGAGTGAATGTGCCCAGGCTGAATGGAGTGGAGGTGCCCAGGCTGAGTGGAGTGCAGGTTCCCAGGCAGAGTGGGATTGGAAGTGCCCAGGCTGAGTGGAGTGAATGTACCCAGGCTGAGTGGAGTGGAGGTGCCCAGGCTGAGTGGAGTGCAGGTTCCCAGGCAGAGTGGGATTGGAAGTGCCCAGGCAGAGTCGAGTGAATGTGCCCAGGCTGAGTGGAGTGGAGGTGCCCAGGCTGAGTGGAGTTGGGGTTCCCTGGCAGAGTGGGACTGGAAGTGCCAAAACTGAGTGGAGTGAATGTACCCAGGCAGAGTGGAGTGGAGGTGCCCAGGCTGAGTGGAGTGCTGGTTCCCAGGCAGAGTGGGATTGGAAGTTCCCAGGCTGAGTGGAGTGAATGTCCCCAGGCTGAGTGGATTGCATGTGCCCAGGCTGAGTGGAGTGCAGGTTCCCTGGCAGAGTGGGATTGGAAGTGCCCAGGCTGAGTGGAGTGAATGTGCCCAGGCTGAGTGGAGTGGAGGTGCCCAGGCCGAGTGGAGTGCAGGTTCCCAGGCAGAGTGGGACTGGAAGTGCCCAGGCGGAGTGGAGTGAATGTGCCCAGGCTGAATGGGAGTCAATGTGCCTAGACAGAGTGGAGTGAATGTGCCCGGCCGCCGGAGCCCGAATCGTGCGTTTCCCCATTGCCTTGAATGGGCGCGGAGAGAGGGGGGCGCTTTTTGGCTCGTGGCGCGGGCACCGTTGCGCCAAAGCGTCAAGTGTCACACCTCCCCGTTCTCGGGGCGGCCCCTTCGAGCTAACTGGCTGGGTCTGGAGGGGCTGCGAGGCCGCCCAGGAGAACGGGTCCAAACCGCGTTCCGATCGGACGAGAATTGAGGGCGGGACACAGTTCCGCGGTTCACTTTCCGCCCGGGCAAAGGGCCTATAACTTGCGGCGGGAGGGCTCAAGAGTGGGCCCCCGCGAGTCGGGTGGAGAGCCGGGTGTGGAGAGGAGTAGCGGAGGTTCCCAGTCAGAGTGGGAGTGGAGGTTCCTGGGCAGAGTGGGACTGGAAGTGCCCAGGCTGAGTGGAGTGAATGTGCCCTGGCTGAGTGGAGTGAATGTGCCCAGGCTCAGTGGAGTGAATGTGCCCAGGCTGAGTGGAGTGAATGTGCCCAGGCTGAGTGGAGAGAATGTGCCCAGGCTGAGTGGATTGGAGGTGCCCAGGCTGAGTGGAGTGCAGGTTCCCAGGCAGAGTGGGATTGGAAGTGCCCAGGCTGAGTGGAGTGAATGTGCCCAGGCTGAGTGGAGTGGAGGTGCCCAGGCTGAGTGGAGTGCCGGTTCCCAGGCAGAGTGGGATTGGAAGTGCCCAGGCTGAGTGGAGTGAATGTGCCCAGGCTGAATGGAGTGGAGGTGCCCAGACTGAGTGGAGTGCAGGTTCCCAGGCAGAGTGGGATTGGAAGTGCCCAGGCTGAGTGGAGTGAATGTACCCAGGCTGAGTGGAGTGAATGTGCCCTGGCTGAGTGGAGTGAATGTGCCCAGGCTGAGTGGAGTGAATGTGCCCAGGCTGAGTGGAGTGAATGTGCCCAGGCTGAGTAGAGTGGACGTGCCCAGGCTGAGTGGAGTTGGGGTTCCCAGGCAGAGTGGGACTGAATGTGCCCAGGCTGATTGGAGTGAATGTGCCCAGGCTGAATGGAGTGGAGGTGCCCAGGCTGAGTGGAGTGCAGGTTCCCTGTTAGAGTGGGATTGGAAGTGCCCAGGCTGAGTGCAGTGAATGTGCCCAGGCTGAGTGGAGTGGAGGTGCCCAGGCTGAGTGGAGTTGGGGTTCCCTGGCAGAGTGGGACTGGAAGTGACAAGGCTGAGTGGAGTGAATGTACCCAGGCTGAGTGGAGTGGAGGTGCCCAGGCTGAGTGGAGTGCAGGTTCCCAGCAGAGTGGGACTGGAAGTGCCCAGGCTGAGTGGAGTGAATGTGCCCAGGCTGAATGGAGTGGAGGTGCCCAGGCTGAGTGTAGTGCAGGTTCCCTGGCAGAGTGGGATTGGAAGTGCCCAGGCTGAGTGCAGTGAATGTGCCCAGGCTGAGTGGAGTGGAGGTGCCCAGGCTGAGTGGAGTGCTGGTTCCCAGGCAGAGTGGGACTGGAAGTGCCAAGGCTGAGTGGAGTGAATGTACCCAGGCTGAGTGGAGTGGAGGTGACCAGGCTGAGTGGAGTGCAGGTTCCCTGGCAGAGTGGGATTGGAAGTGCCCAGGCTGAGTGGAGTGAATGTGCCCAGGCTGAGTGAAGTGGAGGTGCCCAGGCCGAGTGGAGTGCAGGTTCCCAGGCAGAGTGGGACTGGAAGTGCCCAGGCTGAGTGGAGTGAATGTGCCCAGGCTGAATGGAGTGGAGGTGCCCAGGCGGAGTGGAGTGCAGGTTCCCAGGCAGAGTGGGATTGGAAGTGCCCAGGCTGAGTGGAGTGAATGTTCCCAGGCTGAGTGGAATGGAGGTGCCCAGGCTGAGTGGAGTGCAGGTTCCCAGGCAGAGTGGGATTGGAAGTGCCCAGGCTGAGTGGAGTGAATGTGCCCAGGCTGAGTGGAGTGGAGGTGCCCTGGCTGAGTGGAGTTGGAGTTCCCTGGCAGAGTGGGACTGGAAGTTCCCAGGCTGAGTGCAGTCAATGTGCCTAAGCTGAGTGGAGTGGAGGTGCCTAGGCTGAGTGGAGTTGGGGTTCCCTGGCAGAGTGGGACTGGAAGTGCCAAGGCTGAGTGGAGTGAATGTACCCAGGCTGAGTGGAGTGGAAGTGCCCAGGCTGAGTGGAGTGCAGGTTCCCAGCAGAGTGGGACTGGAAGTGCCCAGGCTGAGTGGAGTGAATGTGCCCAGGCTGAATGGAGTGGAGGTGCCCAGGCTGAGTGGAGTGCAGGTTCCCTGGCAGAGTGGGATTGGAAGTGCCCAGGCTGAGTGCAGTGAATGTGCCCAGGCTGAGTGGAGTGGAGGTGCCCAGGCTGAGTGGAGTGCTGGTTCCCAGGCAGAGTGGGACTGGAAGTGCCAAGGCTGAGTGGAGTGAATGTACCCAGGCTGAGTGGAGTGGAGGTGCCCAGGCTGAGTGGAGTGGAGGTGCCCAGGCTGAGTGGAGTGCAGGTTCCCAGCAGAGTGGGACTGGAAGTGCCCAGGCTGAGTGGAGTGAATGTGCCCAGGCTGAGTGGAGTGGAGGTGCCCAGGCTGAGTGGAGTGCAGGTTCCCTGGCAGAGTGGGATTGGAAGTGCCCAGGCTGAGTGCAGTGAATGTTCCCAGGCTGAGTGGAGTGGAGGTGCCCAGGCTGAGTGGAGTGCTGGTTCCCAGGCAGAGTGGGACTGGAAGTGCCAAGGCTGAGTGGAGTGAATGTACCCAGGCTGAGTGGAGTGGAGGTGCCCAGGCTGAGTGGAGTGCAGGTTCCCAGCAGAGTGGGACTGGAAGTGCCCAAGCTGAGTGGAGTGAATGTGCCCAGGCTGAATGGAGTGGAGGTGCCCAGGCTGAGTGGAGTGCAGGTTCCCTGGCAGAGTGGGATTGGAAGTGCCCAGGCTGAGTGCAGTGAATGTGCTCAGGCTGAGTGGAGTGGAGGTGCCCAGGCTGAGTGGAGTGCTGGTTCCCAGGCAGAGTGGGACTGGAAGTGCCAAGGCTGAGTGGAGTGAATGTACCCAGGCTGAGTGGAGTGGAGGTGCCCAGGCTGAGTGGAGTGCAGGTTCCCTGGCAGAGTGGGAATTGGAAGTGCCCAGGCTGAGTGGAGTGAATGTGCCCAGGCTGAGTGGAGTGGAGGTGCCCAGGCCGAGTGGAGTGCAGGTTCCCAGGCAGAGTGGGACTGGAAGTGCCCAGGCTGAGTGGAGTGAATGTGCCCAGGCTGAGTGGAGTGCAGGTTCCCAGGCAGAGTGGGATTGGAAGTGCCCAGGCTGAGTGGAGTGAATGTGCCCAGGCTGAGTGGAGTGGAGGTGCCCAGGCTGAGTGGAGTTGGGGTTCCCTGGAAGAGTGGGACTGGAAGTGCCAAGGCTGAGTGGAGTGAATGTACCCAGGCTGAGTGGAGTGGAGGTGCCCAGGCTGAGTGGAGTTGGGGTTCCCGGGGAGAGTGAGACTGGAAGTGCCAAGGCTGAGTGGAGTGAATGTACCCAGGCTGAGTGGAGTGGAGGTGCCCAGGCTGAGTGGAGTGCAGGTTCCAAACAGAGTGGGACTGGAAGTGCCCAGGCTGAGTGGAGTGAATGTGCCCAGGCTGAGTGGAGTGAATGTGCCCAGGCAGAGTGGAGTGAATATGCCCAGGCTGAGTGGAGTGGAGGTGCCCAGGCTGAGTGGAGTGCAGGTTCCCAGGCAGAGTGGGATTGGAAGTGCTCAGGCTGAGTGGAGTGAATGTACCCAGGCTGAGTGGAGTGGAGGTGCCCAGGCTGAGTGGAGTGCAGGTTCCCAGGCAGAGTGGGATTGGAAGTGCCCAGGCTGAGTGGAGTGAATGTGCCCAGGCTGAGTGGAGTGGAGGTGCCCAGGCTGAGTGGAGTTGGGGTTCCCTGGCAGAGTGGGACTGGAAGTGCCCAGGCTGAGTGGAGTGAATGTACCCAGGCTGAGTGGAGTGGAGGTGCCCAGGCTGAGTGGAGTGCAGGTACCCTGGCAGAGTGGGATTGGAAGTGCCCAGGCTGAGTGGAGTGAATGTCCCCAGGCTGAGTGGCTTGCATGCGCCCAGGCTGAGTGGAGTGCAGGTTCCCTGGCAGAGTGGGATTGGAAGTGCCCATGCTGAGTGGAGTGAATGTGCCCAGGCTGAGTGGAGTGGAGGTGCCCAGGCCGAGTGGAGTGCAGGTTCCCAGCAGAGTGGGACTGGAAGTGCCCAGGCTGAGTGGAGTGAATGTGCCCAGGCTGAGTGGAGTGGTGGTGCCCAGGCTGAGTGGAGTGCAGGTTCCCTGGCAGAGTGGGATTGGAAGTGCCCAGGCTGAGTGCAGTGAATGTGCCAAGGCTGAGTGGAGTGGAGGTGCCCAGGCTGAGTGGAGTTGGGGTTCCCTGGCAGAGTGGGACTGGAAGTGCCAAGGCTGAGTGGAGTGAATGTACCCAGGCTGAGTGGAGTGGAGGTGTCCAGGCAGAGTGGAGTGAATGTGCCCAGGCTGAGTGGAGTGGAGGTGCCCAGGCAGAGTGGAGTGAATATGCCCAGGCTGAGTGGAGTGGAGGTGCCCAGGCTGAGTGGAGTGCCGGTTCCCAGGCAGAGTGGGATTGGAAGTGCCCAGGCTGAGTGGAGTGAATGTGCCCAGGCTGAATGGAGTGGAGGTGCCCAGACTGAGTGGAGTGCAGGTTCCCAGGCAGAGTGGGATTGGAAGTGCCCAGGCTGAGTGGAGTGAATGTACCCAGGCTGAGTGGAGTGAATGTGCCCTGGCTGAGTATAGTGAATGTGCCCAGGCTGAGTGGAGTGAATGTGCCCAGGCTGAGTGGAGTGAATGTGCCCAGGCTGAGTAGAGTGGACGTGCCCAGGCTGAGTGGAGTTGGGGTTCCCAGGCAGAGTGGGACTGAAAGTGCCCAGGCTGATTGGAGTGAATGTGCCCAGGCTGAATGGAGTGGAGGTGCCCAGGCTGAGTGGAGTGCAGGTTCCCTGTTAGAGTGGGATTGGAAGTGCCCAGGCTGAGTGCAGTGAATGTGCCCAGGCTGAGTGGAGTGGAGGTGCCCAGGCTGAGTGGAGTTGGGGTTCCCTGGCTGAGTGGGACTGGAAGTGCCAAGGCTGAGTGGAGTGAATGTACCCAGGTTGAGTGGAGTGGAGGTGCCCAGGCTGAGTGGAGTGCAGGTTCCCAGCAGAGTGGGACTGGATGTGCCCAGGCTGAGTGGAGTGAATGTGCCCAGGCTGAATGGTGTGGAGGTGCCCAGGCTGAGTGGAGTGCAGGTTCCCTGGCAGAGTGGGATTGGAAGTGCCCAGGCTGAGTGGAGTGGAGGTTCCCAGGCTGAGTGGAGTGCAGGTTCCCAGGCAGAGTGGGATTGGAAGTGCCCAGGCTGAGTGGAGTGAATGTGCCCAGGCTGAGTGGAGTGGAGGTGCCCAGGCTGAGTGGAGTTGGGGTTCCCTGGCAGAGTGGGACTGGAAGTGCCAAGGCTGAGTGGAGTGAATGTACCCAGGCTGAGTGGAGTGGAGGTGCCCAGGCTGAGTGGAGTTGGGGTTCCCGGGGAGAGTGGGACTGGAAGTGCCAAGGCTGAGTGGAGTGAATGTACCCACGCTGAGTGGAGTGGAGGTGCCCAGGCTGAGTGGAGTGCAGGTTCCAAACAGAGTGGGACTGGAAGTGCCCAGGCTGAGTGGAGTGAATGTGCCCAGGCTGAGTGGAGTGAATGTGCCCAGGCAGAGTGGAGTGAATATGCCCAGGCTGAGTGGAGTGGAGGTGCCCAGGCTGAGTGGAGTGCAGTTTCCCAGGCAGAGTGGGATTGGAAGTGCCCATGCTGAGTGGAGTGAATGTGCCCAGGCTGAGTGGAGTGGAGGTGCCCAGGCCGAGTGGAGTGCAGGTTCCCAGCAGAGTGGGACTGGAAGTGCCCAGGCTGAGTGGAGTGAATGTGCCCAGGCTGAGTGGAGTGGAGGTGCCCAGGCTGAGTGGAGTGCAGGTTCCCTGGCAGAGTGGGATTGGAAGTGCCCAGGCTGAGTGCAGTGAATGTGCCAAGGCTGAGTGGAGTGGAGGTGCCCAGGCTGAGTGGAGTTGGGGTTCCCTGGCAGAGTGGGACTGGAAGTGCCAAGGCTGAGTGGAGTGAATGTACCCAGGCTGAGTGGAGTGGAGGTGTCCAGGCAGAGTGGAGTGAATGTGCCCAGGCTGAGTGGAGTGGAGGTGCCCAGGCAGAGTGGAGTGAATGTGCCCAGGCTGAGTGGAGTGGAGGTGCCCAGGCTGAGTGGAGTGCCGGTTCCCAGGCAGAGTGGGATTGGAAGTGCCCAGGCTGAGTGGAGTGAATGTGCCCAGGCTGAATGGAGTGGAGGTGCCCAGACTGAGTGGAGTGCAGGTTCCCAGGCAGAGTGGGATTGGAAGTGCCCAGGGTGAGTGGAGTGAATGTACCCAGGCTGAGTGGAGTGAATGTGCCCTGGCTGAGTATAGTGAATGTGCCCAGGCTGAGTGGAGTGAATGTGCCCAGGCTGAGTGGAGTGAATGTGCCCAGGCTGAGTAGAGTGGACGTGCCCAGGCTGAGTGGAGTTGGGGTTCCCAGGCAGAGTGGGACTGAAAGTGCCCAGGCTGATTGGAGTGAATGTGCCCAGGCTGAATGGAGTGGAGGTGCCCAGGCTGAGTGGAGTGCAGGTTCCCTGTTAGAGTGGGATTGGAAGTGCCCAGGCTGAGTGCAGTGAATGTGCCCAGGCTGAGTGGAGTGGAGGTGCCCAGGCTGAGTGGAGTTGGGGTTCCCTGGCAGAGTGGGACTGGAAGTGCCAAGGCTGAGTGGAGTGAATGTACCCAGGCTGAGTGGAGTGGAGGTGCCCAGGCTGAGTGGAGTGCAGGTTCCCAGCAGAGTGGGACTGGATGTGCCCAGGCTGAGTGGAGTGAATGTGCCCAGGCTGAATGGAGTGGAGGTGCCCAGGCTGAGTGGAGTGCAGGTTCCCTGGCAGAGTGGGATTGGAAGAGCCCAGGCTGAGTGCAGTGAATGTGCCCAGGCTGAGTGGAGTGGAGGTGCCCAGGCTGAGTGGAGTGCTGGTTCCCAGGCAGAGTGGGACTGGAAGTGCCAAGGCTGAGTGGAGTGAATGTACCCAGGCTGAGTGGAGTGGAGGTGACCAGGCTGAGTGGAGTGCAGGTTCCCTGGCAGAGTGGGATTGGAAGTGCCCAGGCTGAGTGGAGTGAATGTGCCCAGGCTGAGTGGAGTGGAGGTGCCCAGGCCGAGTGGAGTGCAGGTTCCCAGGCAGAGTGGGACTGGAAGTGCCCAGGCTGAGTGGAGTGAATGTGCCCAGGCTGAATGGAGTGGAGGTGCCCAGGCGGAGTGGAGTGCAGGTTCCCAGGCAGAGTGGGATTGGAAGTGCCCAGGCTGAGTGGAGTGAATGTACCCAGGCTGAGTGGAGTGGAGGTGCCCAGGCTGAGTGGAGTGCAGGTTCCCAGGCAGAGTGGGATTGGAAGTGCCCAGGCTGAGTGGAGTGAATGTGCCCAGGCTGAGTGGAGTGGAGGTGCCCAGGCTGAGTGGAGTTGGAGTTCCCTGGCAGAGTGGGACTGGAAGTTCCCAGGCTGAGTGCAGTGAATGTGCCCAGGCTGAGTGGAGTGGAGGTGCCCAGGCTGAGTGGAGTTGGGGTTCCCTGGCAGAGTGGGACTGGAAGTGCCAAGGCTGAGTGGAGTGAATGTACCCAGGCTGAGTGGAGTGGAGGTGCCCAGGCTGAGTGGAGTGCAGGTTCCCAGCAGAGTGGGACTGGAAGTGCCCAGGCTGAGTGGAGTGAATGTGCCCAGGCTGAATGGAGTGGAGGTGCCCAGGCTGAGTGGAGTGCAGGTTCCCTGGCAGAGTGGGATTGGAAGTGCCCAGGCTGAGTGCAGTGAATGTGCCCAGGCTGAGTGGAGTGGAGGTGCCCAGGCTGAGTGGAGTGCAGGTTCCCAGGCAGAGTGGGACTGGAAGTGCCAAGGCTGAGTGGAGTGAATGTACCCAGGCTGAGTGGAGTGGAGGTGCCCAGGCTGAGTGGAGTGGAGGTGCCCAGGCTGAGTGGAGTGCAGGTTCCCAGCAGAGTGGGACTGGAAGTGCCAAGGCTGAGTGGAGTGAATGTACCCAGGCTGAGTGGAGTGGAGGTTCCCTGGCAGAGTGGGATTGGAAGTGCCCAAGGCTGAGTGCAGTGAATGTGCCCAGGCTGAGTGGAGTGGAGGTGCCCAGGCTGAGTGGAGTGCTGGTTCCCAGGCAGAGTGGGACTGGAAGTGCCAAGGCTGAGTGGAGTGAATGTACCCAGGCTGAGTGGAGTGGAGGTGCCCAGGCTGAGTGGAGTGCAGGTTCCCTGGCAGAGTGGGATTGGAAGTGCCCATGCTGAGTGGAGTGAATGTGCCCAGGCTGAGTGGAGTGGAGGTGCCCAGGCTGAGTGGAGTGAATGTGCCCAGGCTGAGTGGAGTGGAGGTGCCCAGGCTGAGTGGAGTGCTGGTTCCCAGGCAGAGTGGGACTGGAAGTGCCAAGGCTGAGTGGAGTGAATGTACCCAGGCTGAGTGGAGTGGAGGTGCCCAGGCTGAGTGGAGTGCAGGTTCCCTGGCAGAGTGGGATTGGAAGTGCCCATGCTGAGTGGAGTGAATGTGCCCAGGCTGAGTGGAGTGGAGGTGCCCAGGCCGAGTGGAGTGCAGGTTCCCAGGCAGAGTGGGACTGGAAGTGCCCAGGCTGAGTGGAGTGAATGTGCCCAGGCTGAGTGGAGTGGAGGTGCCCAGGCTGAGTGGAGTGCAGGTTCCCAGGCAGAGTGGGATTGGAAGTGCCCAGGCTGAGTGGAGTGAATGTACCCAGGCTGAGTGGAGTGGAGGTGCCCAGGCTGAGTGGAGTGCAGGTTCCCAGGCAGAGTGGGATTGGAAGTGCCCAGGCTGAGTCGAGTGAATGTGCCCAGGCTGAGTGGAGTTGAGGTGCCCAGGCTGAGTGGAGTTGGGGTTCCCTGGCAGAGTGGGACTGGAAGTGCCAAAACTGAGTGGAGTGAATGTACCCAGGCAGAGTGGAGTGGAGGTGCCCAGGCTGAGTGGAGTGCTGGTTCCCAGGCAGAGTGGGATTGGAAGTTCCCAGGCTGAGTGGAGTGAATGTCCCCAGGCTGAGTGGATTGCATGTGCCCAGGCTGAGTGGAGTGCAGGTTCCCTGGCAGAGTGGGATTGGAAGTGCCCAGGCTGAGTGGAGTGAATGTGCCCAGGCTGAGTGGAGTGGAGGTGCCCAGGCTGAGTGGAGTGCCGGTTCCCAGGCAGAGTGGGATTGGAAGTGCCCAGGCTGAGTGGAGTGAATGTGCCCAGGCTGAATGGAGTGGAGGTGCCCAGACTGAGTGGAGTGCAGGTTCCCAGGCAGAGTGGGATTGGAAGTGCCCAGGCTGAGTGGAGTGAATGTACCCAGGCTGAGTGGAGTGAATGTGCCCTGGCTGAGTGGAGTGAATGTGCCCAGGCTGAGTGGAGTGAATGTGCCCAGGCTGAGTGGAGTGAATGTGCCCAGGCTGAGTAGAGTGGACGTGCCCAGGCTGAGTGGAGTTGGGGTTCCCAGGCAGAGTGGGACTGAAAGTGCCCAGGCTGATTGGAGTGAATGTGCCCAGGCTGAATGGAGTGGAGGTGCCCAGGCTGAGTGGAGTGCAGGTTCCCTGTTAGAGTGGGATTGGAAGTGCCCAGGCTGAGTGCAGTGAATGTGCCCAGGCTGAGTGGAGTGGAGGTGCCCAGGCTGAGTGGAGTTGGGGTTCCCTGGCAGAGTGGGACTGGAAGTGCCAAGGCTGAGTGGAGTGAATGTACCCAGGCTGAGTGGAGTGGAGGTGCCCAGGCTGAGTGGAGTTCAGGTTCCCAGCAGAGTGGGACTGGAAGTGCCCAGGCTGAGTGGAGTGAATGTGCCCAGGCTGAATGGAGTGGAGGTGCCCAGGCTGACTGGAGTGCAGGTTCCCTGGCAGAGTGGGATTGGAAGTGCCCAGGCTGAGTGCAGTGAATGTGCCCAGGCTGAGTGGAGTGGAGGTGCCCAGGCTGAGTGGAGTGCTGGTTCCCAGGCAGAGTGGGACTGGAAGTGCCAAGGCTGAGTGGAGTGAATGTACCCAGGCTGAGTGGAGTGGAGGTGACCAGGCTGAGTGGAGTGCAGGTTCCCTGGCAGAGTGGGATTGGAAGTGCCCAGGCTGAGTGGAGTGAATGTGCCCAGGCTGAGTGGAGTGGAGGTGCCCAGGCCGAGTGGAGTGCAGGTTCCCAGGCAGAGTGGGACTGGAAGTGCCCAGGCTGAGTGGAGTGAATGTGCCCAGGCTGAATGGAGTGGAGGTGCCCAGGCGGAGTGGAGTGCAGGTTCCCAGGCAGAGTGGGATTGGAAGTGCCCAGGCTGAGTGGAGTGAATGTTCCCAGGCTGAGTGGAGTGGAGGTGCCCAGGCTGAGTGGAGTGCAGGTTCCCAGGCAGAGTGGGATTGGAAGTGCCCAGGCTGAGTGGAGTGAATGTGCCCAGGCTGAGTGGAGTGGAGGTGCCCAGGCTGAGTGGAGTTGGAGTTCCCTGGCAGAGTGGGACTGGAAGTTCCCAGGCTGAGTGCAGTGAATGTGCCCAGGCTGAGTGGAGTGGAGGTGCCCAGGCTGAGTGGAGTTGGGGTTCCCTGGCAGAGTGGGACTGGAAGTGCCAAGGCTGAGTGGAGTGAATGTACCCAGGCTGAGTGGAGTTTAGGTGCCCAGGCTGAGTGGAGTGCAGGTTCCCAGCAGAGTGGGACTGGAAGTGCCCAGGCTGAGTGGAGTGAATGTGCCCAGGCTGAATGGAGTGGAGGTGGCCAGGCTGAGTGGAGTGCAGGTTCCCTGGCAGAGTGGGATTGGAAGTGCCCAGGCTGAGTGCAGTGAATGTGCCCAGGCTGAGTGGAGTGGAGGTGCCCAGGCTGAGTGGAGTGCTGGTTCCCAGGCAGAGTGGGACTGGAAGTGCCAAGGCTGAGTGGAGTGAATGTACCCAGGCTGAGTGGAGTGGAGGTTCCCAGGCTGAGTGGAGTGGAGGTGCCCAGGCTGAGTGGAGTGCAGGTTCCCAGCAGAGTGGGACTGGAAGTGCCCAGGCTGAGTGGAGTGAATGTGCCCAGGCTGAATGGAGTGGAGGTGCCCAGGCTGAGTGGAGTGCAGGTTCCCTGGCAGAGTGGGATTGGAAGTGCCCAGGCTGAGTGCAGTGAATGTGCCCAGGCTGAGTGGAGTGGAGGTGCCCAGGCTGAGTGGAGTGCTGGTTCCCAGGCAGAGTGGGACTGGAAGTGCCAAGGCTGAGTGGAGTGAATGTACCCAGGCTGAGTGGAGTGGAGGTGCCCAGGCTGAGTGGAGTGCAGGTTCCCAGCAGAGTGGGACTGGAAGTGCCCAGGCTGAGTGGAGTGAATGTGCCCAGGCTGAATGGAGTGGAGGTGCCCAGGCTGAGTGGAGTGCAGGTTCCCTGGCAGAGTGGGATTGGAAGTGCCCAGGCTGAGTGCAGTGAATGTGCCCAGGCTGAGTGGAGTGGAGGTGCCCAGGCTGAGTGGAGTGCTGGTTCCCAGGCAGAGTGGGACTGGAAGTGCCAAGGCTGAGTGGAGTGAATGTACCCAGGCTGAGTGGAGTGGAGGTGCCCAGGCTGAGTGGAGTGCAGGTTCCCTGGCAGAGTGGGATTGGAAGTGCCCAGGCTGAGTGGAGTGAATGTGCCCAGGCTGAGTGGAGTGGAGGTGCCCAGGCCGAGTGGAGTGCAGGTTCCCAGGCAGAGTGGGACTGGAAGTGCCCAGGCTGAGTGGAGTGAATGTGCCCAGGCTGAATGGAGTGGAGGTGCCCAGGCTGAGTGGAGTGCAGGTTCCCAGGCAGAGTGGGATTGGAAGTGCCCAGGCTGAGTGGAGTGAATGTACCCAGGCTGAGTGGAGTGGAGGTGCCCAGGCTGAGTGGAGTGCAGGTTCCCAGGCAGAGTGGGATTGGAAGTGCCCAGGCTGAGTCGAGTGAATGTGCCCAGGCTGAGTGGAGTGGAGGTGCCCAGGCTGAGTGGAGTTGGGGTTCCCTGGCAGAGTGGGACTGGAAGTGCCAAAACTGAGTGGAGTGAATGTACCCAGGCAGAGTGGAGTGGAGGTGCCCAGGCTGAGTGGAGTGCTGGTTCCCAGGCAGAGTGGGATTGGAAGTTCCCAGGCTGAGTGGAGTGAATGTCCCCAGGCTGAGTGGATTGCATGTGCCCAGGCTGAGTGGAGTGCAGGTTCCCTGGCAGAGTGGGATTGGAAGTGCCCAGGCTGAGTGGAGTGAATGTGCCCAGGCTGAGTGGAGTGGAGGTGCCCAGGCCGAGTGGAGTGCAGGTTCCCAGGCAGAGTGGGACTGGAAGTGCCCAGGCGGAGTGGAGTGAATGTGCCCAGGCTGAATGGGAGTCAATGTGCCTAGACAGAGTGGAGTGAATGTGCCCGGCCGCCGGAGCCCGAATCGTGCGTTTCCCCATTGCCTTGAATGGGCGCGGAGAGAGGGGGGCGCTTTTTGGCTCGTGGCGCGGGCACCGTTGCGCCAAAGCGTCAAGTGTCACACCTCCCCGTGCTCGGGGCGGCCCCTTCGAGCTAACTGGCTGGGTCTGGAGGGGCTGCGAGGCCGCCCAGGAGAACGGGTCCAAACCGCGTTCCGATCGGACGAGAATTGAGGGCGGGACACAGTTCCGCGGTTCACTTTCCGCCCGGGCAAAGGGCCTATAACTTGCGGCGGGAGGGCTCAAGAGTGGGCCCCCGCGAGTCGGGTGGAGAGCCGGGTGTGGAGAGGAGTAGCGGAGGTTCCCAGTCAGAGTGGGAGTGGAGGTTCCTGGGCAGAGTGGGACTGGAAGTGCCCAGGCTGAGTGGAGTGAATGTGCCCTGGCTGAGTGGAGTGAATGTGCCCAGGCTGAGTGGAGTGAATGTGCCCAGGCTGAGTGGAGTGAATGTGCCCAGGCTGAGTGGAGAGAATGTGCCCAGGCTGAGTGGATTGGAGGTGCCCAGACTGAGTGGAGTGCAGGTTCCCAGGCAGAGTGGGATTGGAACTGCCCAGGCTGAGTGGAGTGAATGTACCCAGGCTGAGTGGAGTGGAGGTGCCCAGGCTGAGTGGAGTTGGAGTTCCCTGGCAGAGTGGGACTGGAAGTTCCCAGGCTGAGTGCAGTGAATGTGCCCAGGCTGAGTGGAGTGGAGGTGCCCAGGCTGAGTGGAGTTGGGGTTCCCTGGCAGAGTGGGACTGGAAGTGCCAAGGCTGAGTGGAGTGAATGTACCCAGGCTGAGTGGAGTTTAGGTGCCCAGGCTGAGTGGAGTGCAGGTTCCCAGCAGAGTGGGACTGGAAGTGCCCAGGCTGAGTGGAGTGAATGTGCCCAGGCTGAATGGAGTGGAGGTGGCCAGGCTGAGTGGAGTGCAGGTTCCCTGGCAGAGTGGGATTGGAAGTGCCCAGGCTGAGTGCAGTGAATGTGCCCAGGCTGAGTGGAGTGGAGGTGCCCAGGCTGAGTGGAGTGCTGGTTCCCAGGCAGAGTGGGACTGGAAGTGCCAAGGCTGAGTGGAGTGAATGTACCCAGGCTGAGTGGAGTGGAGGTTCCCAGGCTGAGTGGAGTGGAGGTGCCCAGGCTGAGTGGAGTGCAGGTTCCCAGCAGAGTGGGACTGGAAGTGCCCAGGCTGAGTGGAGTGAATGTGCCCAGGCTGAATGGAGTGGAGGTGCCCAGGCTGAGTGGAGTGCAGGTTCCCTGGCAGAGTGGGATTGGAAGTGCCCAGGCTGAGTGCAGTGAATGTGCCCAGGCTGAGTGGAGTGGAGGTGCCCAGGCTGAGTGGAGTGCTGGTTCCCAGGCAGAGTGGGACTGGAAGTGCCAAGGCTGAGTGGAGTGAATGTACCCAGGCTGAGTGGAGTGGAGGTGCCCAGGCTGAGTGGAGTGCAGGTTCCCAGCAGAGTGGGACTGGAAGTGCCCAGGCTGAGTGGAGTGAATGTGCCCAGGCTGAATGGAGTGGAGGTGCCCAGGCTGAGTGGAGTGCAGGTTCCCTGGCAGAGTGGGATTGGAAGTGCCCAGGCTGAGTGCAGTGAATGTGCCCAGGCTGAGTGGAGTGGAGGTGCCCAGGCTGAGTGGAGTGCTGGTTCCCAGGCAGAGTGGGACTGGAAGTGCCAAGGCTGAGTGGAGTGAATGTACCCAGGCTGAGTGGAGTGGAGGTGCCCAGGCTGAGTGGAGTGCAGGTTCCCTGGCAGAGTGGGATTGGAAGTGCCCAGGCTGAGTGGAGTGAATGTGCCCAGGCTGAGTGGAGTGGAGGTGCCCAGGCCGAGTGGAGTGCAGGTTCCCAGGCAGAGTGGGACTGGAAGTGCCCAGGCTGAGTGGAGTGAATGTGCCCAGGCTGAATGGAGTGGAGGTGCCCAGGCTGAGTGGAGTGCAGGTTCCCAGGCAGAGTGGGATTGGAAGTGCCCAGGCTGAGTGGAGTGAATGTACCCAGGCTGAGTGGAGTGGAGGTGCCCAGGCTGAGTGGAGTGCAGGTTCCCAGGCAGAGTGGGATTGGAAGTGCCCAGGCTGAGTCGAGTGAATGTGCCCAGGCTGAGTGGAGTGGAGGTGCCCAGGCTGAGTGGAGTTGGGGTTCCCTGGCAGAGTGGGACTGGAAGTGCCAAAACTGAGTGGAGTGAATGTACCCAGGCAGAGTGGAGTGGAGGTGCCCAGGCTGAGTGGAGTGCTGGTTCCCAGGCAGAGTGGGATTGGAAGTTCCCAGGCTGAGTGGAGTGAATGTCCCCAGGCTGAGTGGATTGCATGTGCCCAGGCTGAGTGGAGTGCAGGTTCCCTGGCAGAGTGGGATTGGAAGTGCCCAGGCTGAGTGGAGTGAATGTGCCCAGGCTGAGTGGAGTGGAGGTGCCCAGGCCGAGTGGAGTGCAGGTTCCAAGGCAGAGTGGGACTGGAAGTGCCCAGGCGGAGTGGAGTGAATGTGCCCAGGCTGAATGGGAGTCAATGTGCCTAGACAGAGTGGAGTGAATGTGCCCGGCCGCCGGAGCCCGAATCGTGCGTTTCCCCATTGCCTTGAATGGGCGCGGAGAGAGGGGGGCGCTTTTTGGCTCGTGGCGCGGGCACCGTTGCGCCAAAGCGTCAAGTGTCACACCTCCCCGTGCTCGGGGCGGCCCCTTCGAGCTAACTGGCTGGGTCTGGAGGGGCTGCGAGGCCGCCCAGGAGAACGGGTCCAAACCGCGTTCCGATCGGACGAGAATTGAGGGCGGGACACAGTTCCGCGGTTCACTTTCCGCCCGGGCAAAGGGCCTATAACTTGCGGCGGGAGGGCTCAAGAGTGGGCCCCCGCGAGTCGGGTGGAGAGCCGGGTGTGGAGAGGAGTAGCGGAGGTTCCCAGTCAGAGTGGGAGTGGAGGTTCCTGGGCAGAGTGGGATTGGAAGTGCCCAGGCTGAGTGGAGTGAATGTGCCCAGGCTGAATGGAGTGGAGGTGCCCAGACTGAGTGGAGTGCAGGTTCCCAGGCAGAGTGGGATTGGAACTGCCCAGGCTGAGTGGAGTGAATGTACCCAGGCTGAGTGGAGTGAATGTGCCCTGGCTGAGTGGAGTGAATGTGCCCAGGCTGAGTGGAGTGAATGTGCCCAGGCTGAATGGAGTGGAGGTGCCCAGGCTGAGTGGAGTGCAGGTTCCCTGGCAGAGTGGGATTGGAAGTGCCCAGGCTGAGTGGAGTGCAGGTTCCCAGCAGAGTGGGACTGGAAGTGCCCAGGCTGAGTGGAGTGAATGTGCCCAGGCTGAATGGAGTGGAGGTGCCCAGGCTGAGTGGAGTGCAGGTTCCCTGGCAGAGTGGGATTGGAAGTGCCCAGGCTGAGTGCAGTGAATGTGCCCAGGCTGAGTGGAGTGGAGGTGCCCAGGCTGAGTGGAGTGCTGGTTCCCAGGCAGAGTGGGACTGGAAGTGCCAAGGCTGAGTGGAATGAATGTACCCAGGCTGAGAGGAGTGGAGGTGCCCAGGCTGAGTGGAGTGCAGGTTCCCTGGCAGAGTGGGATTGGAAGTGCCCAGGCTGAGTGGAGTTAATGTGCCCAGGCTGAGTGGAGTGGAGGTGCCCAGGCCGAGTGGAGTGCAGGTTCCCAGGCAGAGTGGGACTGGAAGTGCCCAGGCTGAGTGGAGTGAATGTGCCCAGGCTGAGTGGAGTGAATGTGCCCAGGCAGAGTGGAGTGAATGTGCCCAGGCTGAGTGGAGTGGAGGTGCCCAGGCTGAGTGGAGTGCCGGTTCCCAGGCAGAGTGGGATTGGAAGTGCCCAGGCTGAGTGGAGTGAATGTGCCCAGGCTGAATGGAGTGGAGGTGCCCAGACTGAGTGGAGTGCAGGTTCCCAGGCAGAGTGGGATTGGAACTGCCCAGGCTGAGTGGAGTGAATGTACCCAGGCTGAGTGGAGTGAATGTGCCCTGGCTGAGTGGAGTGAATGTGCCCAGGCTGAGTGGAGTGAATGTGCCCAGGCTGAGTGGAGTGAATGTGCCCAGGCTGAGTAGAGTGGACGTGCCCAGGCTGAGTGGAGTTGGGGTTCCCAGGAAGAGTGGGACTGAAAGTGCCCAGGCTGATTGGAGTGAATGTGCCCAGGCTGAATGGAGTGGAGGTGCCCAGGCTGAGTGGAGTGCAGGTTCCCTGTTAGAGTGGGATTGGAAGTGCCCAGGCTGAGTGCAGTGAATGTGCCCAGGCTGAGTGGAGTGGAGGTGCCCAGGCTGAGTGGAGTTGGGGTTCCCTGGCAGAGTGGAGTGCAGGTTCCCAGGCAGAGTGGGATTGGAAGTGCCCAGGCTGAGTCGAGTGAATGTGCCCAGGCTGAGTGGAGTGGAGGTGCCCAGGCTGAGTGGAGTTGGGGTTCCCTGGCAGAGTGGGACTGGAAGTGCCAAAACTGAGTGGAGTGAATGTACCCAGGCAGAGTGGAGTGGAGGTGCCCAGGCTGAGTGGAGTGCTGGTTCCCAGGCAGAGTGGGATTGGAAGTTCCCAGGCTGAGTGGAGTGAATGTCCCCAGGCTGAGTGGATTGCATGTGCCCAGGCTGAGTGGAGTGCAGGTTCCCTGGCAGAGTGGGATTGGAAGTGCCCAGGCTGAGTGGAGTGAATGTGCCCAGGCTGAGTGGAGTGGAGGTGCCCAGGCCGAGTGGAGTGCAGGTTCCAAGGCAGAGTGGGACTGGAAGTGCCCAGGCGGAGTGGAGTGAATGTGCCCAGGCTGAATGGGAGTCAATGTGCCTAGACAGAGTGGAGTGAATGTGCCCGGCCGCCGGAGCCCGAATCGTGCGTTTCCCCATTGCCTTGAATGGGCGCGGAGAGAGGGGGGCGCTTTTTGGCTCGTGGCGCGGGCACCGTTGCGCCAAAGCGTCAAGTGTCACACCTCCCCGTGCTCGGGGCGGCCCCTTCGAGCTAACTGGCTGGGTCTGGAGGGGCTGCGAGGCCGCCCAGGAGAACGGGTCCAAACCGCGTTCCGATCGGACGAGAATTGAGGGCGGGACACAGTTCCGCGGTTCACTTTCCGCCCGGGCAAAGGGCCTATAACTTGCGGCGGGAGGGCTCAAGAGTGGGCCCCCGCGAGTCGGGTGGAGAGCCGGGTGTGGAGAGGAGTAGCGGAGGTTCCCAGTCAGAGTGGGAGTGGAGGTTCCTGGGCAGAGTGGGATTGGAAGTGCCCAGGCTGAGTGGAGTGAATGTGCCCAGGCTGAATGGAGTGGAGGTGCCCAGACTGAGTGGAGTGCAGGTTCCCAGGCAGAGTGGGATTGGAACTGCCCAGGCTGAGTGGAGTGAATGTACCCAGGCTGAGTGGAGTGAATGTGCCCTGGCTGAGTGGAGTGAATGTGCCCAGGCTGAGTGGAGTGAATGTGCCCAGGCTGAATGGAGTGGAGGTGCCCAGGCTGAGTGGAGTGCAGGTTCCCTGGCAGAGTGGGATTGGAAGTGCCCAGGCTGAGTGGAGTGCAGGTTCCCAGCAGAGTGGGACTGGAAGTGCCCAGGCTGAGTGGAGTGAATGTGCCCAGGCTGAATGGAGTGGAGGTGCCCAGGCTGAGTGGAGTGCAGGTTCCCTGGCAGAGTGGGATTGGAAGTGCCCAGGCTGAGTGCAGTGAATGTGCCCAGGCTGAGTGGAGTGGAGGTGCCCAGGCTGAGTGGAGTGCTGGTTCCCAGGCAGAGTGGGACTGGAAGTGCCAAGGCTGAGTGGAATGAATGTACCCAGGCTGAGAGGAGTGGAGGTGCCCAGGCTGAGTGGAGTGCAGGTTCCCTGGCAGAGTGGGATTGGAAGTGCCCAGGCTGAGTGGAGTTAATGTGCCCAGGCTGAGTGGAGTGGAGGTGCCCAGGCCGAGTGGAGTGCAGGTTCCCAGGCAGAGTGGGACTGGAAGTGCCCAGGCTGAGTGGAGTGAATGTGCCCAGGCTGAGTGGAGTGAATGTGCCCAGGCAGAGTGGAGTGAATGTGCCCAGGCTGAGTGGAGTGGAGGTGCCCAGGCTGAGTGGAGTGCCGGTTCCCAGGCAGAGTGGGATTGGAAGTGCCCAGGCTGAGTGGAGTGAATGTGCCCAGGCTGAATGGAGTGGAGGTGCCCAGACTGAGTGGAGTGCAGGTTCCCAGGCAGAGTGGGATTGGAACTGCCCAGGCTGAGTGGAGTGAATGTACCCAGGCTGAGTGGAGTGAATGTGCCCTGGCTGAGTGGAGTGAATGTGCCCAGGCTGAGTGGAGTGAATGTGCCCAGGCTGAGTGGAGTGAATGTGCCCAGGCTGAGTAGAGTGGACGTGCCCAGGCTGAGTGGAGTTGGGGTTCCCAGGAAGAGTGGGACTGAAAGTGCCCAGGCTGATTGGAGTGAATGTGCCCAGGCTGAATGGAGTGGAGGTGCCCAGGCTGAGTGGAGTGCAGGTTCCCTGTTAGAGTGGGATTGGAAGTGCCCAGGCTGAGTGCAGTGAATGTGCCCAGGCTGAGTGGAGTGGAGGTGCCCAGGCTGAGTGGAGTTGGGGTTCCCTGGCAGAGTGGGACTGGAAGTGCCAAGGCTGAGTGGAGTGAATGTACCCAGGCTGAGTGGAGTGGAGGTGCCCAGGCTGAGTGGAGTGCAGGTTCCCAGCAGAGTGGGACTGGAAGTGCCCAGGCTGAGTGGAGTGAATGTGCCCAGGCTGAATGGAGTGGAGGTGCCCAGGCTGAGTGGAGTGCAGGTTCCCTGGCAGAGTGGGATTGGAAGTGCCCAGGCTGAGTGCAGTGAATGTGCCCAGGCTGAGTGGAGTGGAGGTGCCCAGGCTGAGTGGAGTGCTGGTTCCCAGGCAGAGTGGGACTGGAAGTGCCAAGGCTGAGTGGAGTGAATGTACCCAGGCTGAGAGGAGTGGAGGTGCCCAGGCTGAGTGGAGTGCAGGTTCCCTGGCAGAGTGGGATTGGAAGTGCCCAGGCTGAGTGGAGTGAATGTGCCCAGGCTGAGTGGAGTGGAGGTGCCCAGGCCGAGTGGAGTGCAGGTTCCCAGGCAGAGTGGGACTGGAAGTGCCCAGGCTGAGTGGAGTGAATGTGCCCAGGCTGAATGGAGTGGAGGTGCCCAGGCGGAGTGGAGTGCAGGTTCCCAGGCAGAGTGGGATTGGAAGTGCCCAGGCTGAGTGGAGTGAATGTACCCAGGCTGAGTGGAGTGGAGGTGCCCAGGCTGAGTGGAGTGCAGGTTCCCAGGCAGAGTGGGACTGGAAGTGCCCAGGCTGAGTGGAGTGAATGTACCCAGGCTGAGTGGAGTGCAGGTTCCCTGGCAGAGTGGGATTGGAAGTGCCCAGGCTGAGTGCAGTGAATGTGCCCAGGCTGAGTGGAGTGAGGGGTGCCCTGGCTGAGTGGAGTTGGGGTTCCCTGGCAGAGTGGGACTGGAAGTGCCAAGGCTGAGTGGAGTGAATGTACCCAGGCTGAGTGGAGTGGAGGTGCCCAGGCTGAGTGGAGTTGGGGTTCCCGGGGAGAGTGGGACTGGAAGTGCCAAGGCTGAGTGGAGTGAATGTACCCAGGCTGAGTGGAGTGGAGGTGCCCAGGCTGAGTGGAGTGCAGGTTCCAAACAGAGTGGGACTGGAAGTGCCCAGGCTGAGTGGAGTGAATGTGCCCAGGCTGAGTGGAGTGAATGTGCCCAGGCAGAGTGGAGTGAATGTGCCCAGGCTGAGTGGAGTGGAGGTGCCCAGGCTTAGTGGAGTGCAGTTTCCCAGGCAGAGTGGGATTGGAAGTGCCCAGGCTGAGTGGAGTGAATGTGCCCAGGCTGAATGGAGTGGAGGTGCCCAGGCTGAGTGGAGTGCAGGTTCCAAGGCAGAGTGGGATTGGAAGTGCCCAGGCTGAGTGGAGTGAATGTACCCAGGCTGAGTGGAGTGGAGGTGCCCAGGCTGAGTGGAGTGCAGGTTCCCAGGCAGAGTGGGATTGGAAGTGCCCAGGCTGAGTGGAGTGAATGTGCCCAGGCTGAGTGGAGTGGAGGTGCCCAGGCTGAGTGGAGTTGGGGTTCCCTGGCAGAGTGGGACTGGAAGTGCCAAGGCTGAGTGGAGTGAATGTACCCAGGCTGAGTGGAGTGGAGGTGCCCAGGCTGAGTGGAGTGCAGGTACCCTGGCAGAGTGGGATTGGAAGTGCCCAGGCTCAGTGGAGTGAATGTCCCCAGGCTGAGTGGATTGCATGCGCCCAGGCTGAGTGGAGTGCAGGTTCCCTGGCAGAGTGGGATTGGAAGTGCCCACGCTGAGTGGAGTGAATGTGCCCAGGCTGAGTGGAGTGGAGGTGCCCAGGCCGAGTGGAGTGCAGGTTCACAGCAGAGTGGGACTGGAAGTGCCCAGGCTGAGTGGAGTGAATGTGCCCAGGCTGAGTGGAGTGAATGTGCCCAGGCTGAGTGGAGTGAATGTGCCCAGGCTGAGTGGAGAGAATGTGCCCAGGCTGAGTGGATTGGAGGTGCCCAGGCTGAGTGGAGTGCAGGTTCCCAGGCAGAGTGGGACTGGAAGTGCCCAGGCTGAGTGGAGTGAATGTGCCCAGGCTGAGTGGAGTGAATGTTCCCAGGCTGAATGGGAGTCAATGTGCCTAGACAGAGTGGAGTGAATGTGCCCAGGCTGAGTGGAGTGGAGGTGCCAAGGCTGAGTGGAGTTGGGGTTCCCAGGCTGAGAGGGACTGGAAGTGCCCTGGCTGAGTGGAGTGAATGTGCCCAGGCTGCGAGGAGTGGACGTTCCCAGGCTGAGTGGAGTGCAGGTTCCCAGCAGAGTGCGACTGGAAGTGCCCAGGCTGAGTGGAGTGAATGTGCCCAGGCTGAGTGGAGTGAATGTGGCCAGGCTGAGTGGAGTGGAAATGCCCAGGCTGAGTGGAGTGCAGGCACCCAGGCAGAGTGGGATTGGAAGTGCCCAGGCTGAGTGGAGTGAATGTGCCCAGGCTGAGTGGAGTGGAGGTGCCCAGGCCGAGTGGAGTGCAGGTTCCCAGGCAGAGTGGGACTGGAAGTGCCCAGGCTGAGTGGAGTGAATGTGCCCAGGCTGAGTGGAGTGGAGGTGCCCAGGCTGAGTGGAGTTGAGGTTCCCTGGCAGAGTGGGACTGGAAGTGCCAAGGCTGAGTGGATTGAATGTGCCCAGGCTGAGTGGAGTGGAGGTGCCCAGGCTGAGTGGAGTTGGGGTTCCCGGGGAGAGTGGGACTGGAAGTGCCAAGGCTGAGTGGAGTGAATGTACCCAGGCTGAGTGGAGTGGAGGTGCCCAGGCTGAGTGGAGTGCAGGTTCCCAACAGAGTGGGACTGGATATGCCCAGGCTGAGTGGAGTGAATGTGCCCAGGCTCAGTGGAGTGCAGGTTCCCTGGCAGAGTGGGATTGGAAGTGCCCAGGCTGAGTGCAGTGAATGTGCCCAGGCTGAGTGGAGTGGAGGTGCCCAGGCTGAGTGGAGTCGGGGTTCCCTGGCAGAGTGGGACTGGAAGTGCCAAGGTTGAGTGGAGTGAATGTACCCAGGCTGAGTGGAGTGGAGGTGCCCAGGCTGAGTGGAGTGAATGTGGCCAGGCTGAGTGGAGTGGAGGTGCCCAGGCTGAGTGGAGTGCAGGCACCCAGGCAGAGTGGGATTGGAAGTGCCCAGGCTGAGTGGAGTGAATGTGCCCAGGCTGAGTGGAGTGAAGGTGCCCAGGCCGAGTGGAGTGCAGGTTCCCAGGCAGAGTGGGACTGGAAGTGCCCAGGCTGAGTGGAGTGGAGGTGCCCAGGCTGAGTGGAGTTGGGGTTCCCTGGCAGAGTGGGACTGGAAGTGCCCAGGCTGAGTGGAGTGAATGTGCCCAGGCTGAGTGGAGTGGAGGTGCCCAGGCTGAGTGGAGTTGAGGTTCCCTGGCAGAGTGGGACTGGAAGTGCCAAGGCTGAGTGGATTGAATGTGCCCAGGCTGAGTGGAGTGGAGGTGCCCAGGCTGAGTGGAGTTGGGGTTCCCGGGGAGAGTGGGACTGGAAGTGCCAAGGCTGAGTGGAGTGAATGTACCCAGGCTGAGTGGAGTGGAGGTGCCCAGGCTGAGTGGAGTGCAGGTTCCCAACAGAGTGGGACTGGAAGTGCCCAGGCTGAGTGGAGTGAATGTGCCCAGGCTCAGTGGAGTGCAGGTTCCCTGGCAGAGTGGGATTGGAAGTGCCCAGGCTGAGTGCAGTGAATGTGCCCAGGCTGAGTGGAGTGGAGGTGCCCAGGCTGAGTGGAGTCGGGGTTCCCTGGCAGAGTGGGACTGGAAGTGCCAAGGTTGAGTGGAGTGAATGTACCCAGGCTGAGTGGAGTGGAGGTGCCCAGGCTGAGTGGAGTGAATGTGGCCAGGCTGAGTGGAGTGGAGGTGCCCAGGCTGAGTGGAGTGCAGGCACCCAGGCAGAGTGGGATTGGAAGTGCCCAGGCTGAGTGGAGTGAATGTGCCCAGGCTGAGTGGAGTGAAGGTGCCCAGGCCGAGTGGAGTGCAGGTTCCCAGGCAGAGTGGGACTGGAAGTGCCAAGGCTGAGTGGAGTGAATGTACCCAGGCTGAGTGGAGTGGAGGTGCCCAGGCAGAGTGGGATTGGAAGTGCCCAGGCTGAGTGGAGTGAATGTGCCCAGGCTGAGTAGAGTGGAGGTGCCCAGGCTGAATGGAGTTGGGGTTCCCTGGCAGAGTGGGACTGGAAGTGCCAACGGTGAGTGGAGTGGAGGTGCCCAGGCTGAGTGGAGTGCAGGTTCCCAGCAGAGTGGGACTGGAAGTGCCCAGGCTGAGTGGAGTGAATGTGCCCATGCTGAGTGGAGTGAATGTGCCCAGGCTGAGTGGAGTGAATGTGCCCAGGCTGAGTGGAGAGAATGTGCCCAGGCTGAGTGGATTGGAGGTGCCCAGGCTGAGTGGAGTGCAGGTTCCCAGGCAGAGTGGGACTGGAAGTGCCCAGGCTGAGTGGAGTGAATGTGCCCAGGCTGAGTGGAGTGAATGTTCCCAGGCTGAATGGGAGTCAATGTGCCTAGACAGAGTGGAGTGAATGTGCCCAGGCTGAGTGGAGTGGAGGTGCCAAGGCTGAGTGGAGTTGGGGTTCCCAGGCTGAGAGGGACTGGAAGTGCCCTGGCTGAGTGGAGTGAATGTGCCCAGGCTGCGTGGAGTGGACGTTCCCAGGCTGAGTGGAGTGCAGGTTCCCAGCAGAGTGGGACTGGAAGTGCCCAGGCTGAGTGGAGTGAATGTGCCCAGGCTGAGTGGAGTGAATGTGGCCAGGCTGAGTGGAGTGGAAATGCCCAGGCTGAGTGGAGTGCAGGCACCCAGGCAGAGTGGGAGTGGAGGTGCCCAGGCTGAGTGGAGTGCTGGTTCCCAGGCAGAGTGGGACTGGAAGTGCCAAGGCTGAGTGGAGTGAATGTACCCAGGCTGAGAGGAGTGGAGGTGCCCAGGCTGAGTGGAGTGCAGGTTCCCTGGCAGAGTGGGATTGGAAGTGCCCAGGCTGAGTGGAGTGAATGTGCCCAGGCTGAGTGAAGTGGAGGTGCCCAGGCCGAGTGGAGTGCAGGTTCCCAGGCAGAGTGGGACTGGAAGTGCCCAGGCTGAGTGGAGTGAATGTGCCCAGGCTGAATGGAGTGGAGGTGCCCAGGCGGAGTGGAGTGCAGGTTCCCAGGCAGAGTGGGATTGGAAGTGCCCAGGCTGAGTGGAGTGAATGTACCCAGGCTGAGTGGAGTGGAGGTGCCCAGGCTGAGTGGAGTGCAGGTTCCCAGGCAGAGTGGGACTGGAAGTGCCCAGGCTGAGTGGAGTGAATGTACCCAGGCTGAGTGGAGTGCAGGTTCCCTGGCAGAGTGGGATTGGAAGTGCCCAGGCTGAGTGCAGTGAATGTGCCCAGGCTGAGTGGAGTGAGGGGTGCCCTGGCTGAGTGGAGTTGGGGTTCCCTGGCAGAGTGGGACTGGAAGTGCCAAGGCTGAGTGGAGTGAATGTACCCAGGCTGAGTGGAGTGGAGGTGCCCAGGCTGAGTGGAGTTGGGGTTCCCGGGGAGAGTGGGACTGGAAGTGCCAAGGCTGAGTGGAGTGAATGTACCCAGGCTGAGTGGAGTGGAGGTGCCCAGGCTGAGTGGAGTGCAGGTTCCAAACAGAGTGGGACTGGAAGTGCCCAGGCTGAGTGGAGTGAATGTGCCCAGGCTGAGTGGAGTGAATGTGCCCAGGCAGAGTGGAGTGAATGTGCCCAGGCTGAGTGGAGTGGAGGTGCCCAGGCTTAGTGGAGTGCAGTTTCCCAGGCAGAGTGGGATTGGAAGTGCCCAGGCTGAGTGGAGTGAATGTGCCCAGGCTGAATGGAGTGGAGGTGCCCAGGCTGAGTGGAGTGCAGGTTCCAAGGCAGAGTGGGATTGGAAGTGCCCAGGCTGAGTGGAGTGAATGTACCCAGGCTGAGTGGAGTGGAGGTGCCCAGGCTGAGTGGAGTGCAGGTTCCCAGGCAGAGTGGGATTGGAAGTGCCCAGGCTGAGTGGAGTGAATGTGCCCAGGCTGAGTGGAGTGGAGGTGCCCAGGCTGAGTGGAGTTGGGGTTCCCTGGCAGAGTGGGACTGGAAGTGCCAAGGCTGAGTGGAGTGAATGTACCCAGGCTGAGTGGAGTGGAGGTGCCCAGGCTGAGTGGAGTGCAGGTACCCTGGCAGAGTGGGATTGGAAGTGCCCAGGCTGAGTGGAGTGAATGTCCCCAGGCTGAGTGGATTGCATGCGCCCAGGCTGAGTGGAGTGCAGGTTCCCTGGCAGAGTGGGATTGGAAGTGCCCACGCTGAGTGGAGTGAATGTGCCCAGGCTGAGTGGAGTGGAGGTGCCCAGGCCGAGTGGAGTGCAGGTTCCCAGCAGAGTGGGACTGGAAGTGCCCAGGCTGAGTGGAGTGAATGTGCCCAGGCTGAGTGGAGTGAATGTGCCCAGGCTGAGTGGAGTGAATGTGCCCAGGCTGAGTGGAGAGAATGTGCCCAGGCTGAGTGGATTGGAGGTGCCCAGGCTGAGTGGAGTGCAGGTTCCCAGGCAGAGTGGGACTGGAAGTGCCCAGGCTGAGTGGAGTGAATGTGCCCAGGCTGAGTGGAGTGAATGTTCCCAGGCTGAATGGGAGTCAATGTGCCTAGACAGAGTGGAGTGAATGTGCCCAGGCTGAGTGGAGTGGAGGTGCCAAGGCTGAGTGGAGTTGGGGTTCCCAGGCTGAGAGGGACTGGAAGTGCCCTGGCTGAGTGGAGTGAATGTGCCCAGGCTGCGAGGAGTGGACGTTCCCAGGCTGAGTGGAGTGCAGGTTCCCAGCAGAGTGCGACTGGAAGTGCCCAGGCTGAGTGGAGTGAATGTGCCCAGGCTGAGTGGAGTGAATGTGGCCAGGCTGAGTGGAGTGGAAATGCCCAGGCTGAGTGGAGTGCAGGCACCCAGGCAGAGTGGGATTGGAAGTGCCCAGGCTGAGTGGAGTGAATGTGCCCAGGCTGAGTGGAGTGGAGGTGCCCAGGCCGAGTGGAGTGCAGGTTCCCAGGCAGAGTGGGACTGGAAGTGCCCAGGCTGAGTGGAGTGAATGTGCCCAGGCTGAGTGGAGTGGAGGTGCCCAGGCTGAGTGGAGTGCAGGCACCCAGGCAGAGTGGGATTGGAAGTGCCCAGGCTGAGTGGAGTGAATGTGCCCAGGCTGAGTGGAGTGGAGGTGCCCAGGCCGAGTGGAGTGCAGGTTCCCAGGCAGAGTGGGATTGGAAGTGCCCAGGCTGAGTGGAGTGAATGTACCCAGGCTGAGTGGAGTGGAGGTGCCCAGGCTGAGTGGAGTGCAGGTTCCCAGGCAGAGTGGGACTGGAAGTGCCCAGGCTGAGTGGAGTGAATGTACCCAGGCTGAGTGGAGTGCAGGTTCCCTGGCAGAGTGGGATTGGAAGTGCCCAGGCTGAGTGCAGTGAATGTGCCCAGGCTGAGTGGAGTGAGGGGTGCCCTGGCTGAGTGGAGTCGGGGTTCCCTGGCAGAGTGGGACTGGAAGTGCCAAGGTTGAGTGGAGTGAATGTACCCAGGCTGAGTGGAGTGGAGGTGCCCAGGCTGAGTGGAGTGAATGTGGCCAGGCTGAGTGGAGTGGAGGTGCCCAGGCTGAGTGGAGTGCAGGCACCCAGGCAGAGTGGGATTGGAAGTGCCCAGGCTGAGTGGAGTGAATGTGCCCAGGCTGAGTGGAGTGAAGGTGCCCAGGCCGAGTGGAGTGCAGGTTCCCAGGCAGAGTGGGACTGGAAGTGCCCAGGCTGAGTGGAGTGAATGTGCCCAGGCTGAGTGGAGTGGAGGTGCCCAGGCTGAGTGGAGTTGGGGTTCCCTGGCAGAGTGGGACTGGAAGTGCCCAGGCTGAGTGGAGTGAATGTGCCCAGGCTGAGTGGAGTGGAGGTGCCCAGGCTGAGTGGAGTTGAGGTTCCCTGGCAGAGTGGGACTGGAAGTGCCAAGGCTGAGTGGATTGAATGTGCCCAGGCTGAGTGGAGTGGAGGTGCCCAGGCTGAGTGGAGTTGGGGTTCCCGGGGAGAGTGGGACTGGAAGTGCCAAGGCTGAGTGGAGTGAATGTACCCAGGCTGAGTGGAGTGGAGGTGCCCAGGCTGAGTGGAGTGCAGGTTCCCAACAGAGTGGGACTGGAAGTGCCCAGGCTGAGTGGAGTGAATGTGCCCAGGCTCAGTGGAGTGCAGGTTCCCTGGCAGAGTGGGATTGGAAGTGCCCAGGCTGAGTGCAGTGAATGTGCCCAGGCTGAGTGGAGTGGAGGTGCCCAGGCTGAGTGGAGTCGGGGTTCCCTGGCAGAGTGGGACTGGAAGTGCCAAGGTTGAGTGGAGTGAATGTACCCAGGCTGAGTGGAGTGGAGGTGCCCAGGCTGAGTGGAGTGAATGTGGCCAGGCTGAGTGGAGTGGAGGTGCCCAGGCTGAGTGGAGTGCAGGCACCCAGGCAGAGTGGGATTGGAAGTGCCCAGGCTGAGTGGAGTGAATGTGCCCAGGCTGAGTGGAGTGAAGGTGCCCAGGCCGAGTGGAGTGCAGGTTCCCAGGCAGAGTGGGACTGGAAGTGCCAAGGCTGAGTGGAGTGAATGTACCCAGGCTGAGTGGAGTGGAGGTGCCCAGGCAGAGTGGGATTGGAAGTGCCCAGGCTGAGTGGAGTGAATGTGCCCAGGCTGAGTAGAGTGGAGGTGCCCAGGCTGAATGCAGTTGGGGTTCCCTGGCAGAGTGGGACTGGAAGTGCCAACGGTGAGTGGAGTGGAGGTGCCCAGGCTGAGTGGAGTGCAGGTTCCCAGCAGAGTGGGACTGGAAGTGCCCAGGCTGAGTGGAGTGAATGTGCCCATGCTGAGTGGAGTGAATGTGCCCAGGCTGAGTGGAGTGAATGTGCCCAGGCTGAGTGGAGAGAATGTGCCCAGGCTGAGTGGATTGGAGGTGCCCAGGCTGAGTGGAGTGCAGGTTCCCAGGCAGAGTGGGACTGGAAGTGCCCAGGCTGAGTGGAGTGAATGTGCCCAGGCTGAGTGGAGTGAATGTTCCCAGGCTGAATGGGAGTCAATGTGCCTAGACAGAGTGGAGTGAATGTGCCCAGGCTGAGTGGAGTGGAGGTGCCAAGGCTGAGTGGAGTTGGGGTTCCCAGGCTGAGAGGGACTGGAAGTGCCCTGGCTGAGTGGAGTGAATGTGCCCAGGCTGCGTGGAGTGGACGTTCCCAGGCTGAGTGGAGTGCAGGTTCCCAGCAGAGTGGGACTGGAAGTGCCCAGGCTGAGTGGAGTGAATGTGCCCAGGCTGAGTGGAGTGAATGTGGCCAGGCTGAGTGGAGTGGAAATGCCCAGGCTGAGTGGAGTGCAGGCACCCAGGCAGAGTGGGATTGGAAGTGCCCAGGCTGAGTGGAGTGAATGTGCCCAGGCTGAGTGGAGTGGAGGTGCCCAGGCCGAGTGGAGTGCAGGCACCCAGGCAGAGTGGGATTGGAAGTGCCCAGGCTGAGTGGAGTGAATGTGCCCAGGCTGAGTGGAGTGAATGTGCCCAGGCTGAGTGGAGTGGAGGTGCCCAGGCTGCGTGGAGTGCAGGTTCCCAGGCAGAGTGGGATTGGAAGTGCCCAGGCTGAGTGGAGTGAATGTGCCCAGGCTGAATGGAGTGGAGGTGCCCAGGCTGAGTGGAGTGCAGGTTCCCAGGCAGAGTGGGATTGGAAGTGCCCTGGCTGAGTGGAGTGAATGTGCTCAGGCTGAATGGAGTGGAGGTGCCCAGGCTGAGTGGAGTGCAGGTTCCAAGGCAGAGTTGGATTGGAAGTGCCCAGGCTGAGTGGAGTGAATGTACCCAGGCTGAGTGGAGTGGAGGTGCCCAGGCTGAGTGGAGTGCAGGTTCCCAGGCAGAGTGGGATTGGAAGTGCCCAGGCTGAGTGGAGTGAATGTGCCCAGGCTGAGTGGAGTGGAGGTGCCCAAGCTGAGTGGAGTTGGGGTTCCCTGGCAGAGTGGGACTGGAAGTGCCAAGGCTGAGTGGAGTGAATGTAAACAGGCTGGGTGGAGTGGAGGTGCCCAGGCTGAGTGGAGTTGGGGTTCCCGGGGAGAGTGGGATTGGAAGTGCCCAGGCTGAGTGCAGTGAATGTGCCCAGGCTGAGTGGAGTGGAAGTGCCCAGGCTGAGTGGAGTTGGGGTTCCCGGGCAGAGTGGAACTGGCAGTGCCAAGGCTGAGTGGAGTGAATGTACCCAGGCTGAGTGGAGTGGAGGTGCCCAGGCTGAGTGGAGTGCAGGTTCCCAGCAGAGTGGGACTGGAAGTGCCCAGGCTGAGTGGAGTGAATGTGCCCAGGCTGAGTGGAGTGGAGGTGCCCAGGCCGAGTGGAGTGCAGGCACCCAGGCAGAGTGGGATTGGAAGTGCCCAGGCTGAGTGGAGTGAATGTGCCCAGGCAGAGTGGAGTGAATGTGCCATGGCTGAGTGGAGTGGAGGTGCCCAGGCTGCGTGGAGTGCAGGTTCCCAGGCAGAGTGGGATTGGAAGTGCCCAGGCTGAGTGGAGTGAATGTGCCCAGGCTGAATGGAGTGGAGGTGCCCAGGCTGAGTGGAGTGCAGGTTCCCAGGCAGAGTGGGATTGGAAGTGCCCAGGCTGAGTGGAGTGAATGTGCCCAGGCTGAATGGAGTGGAGGTGCCAAGGCTGAGTGGAGTGCAGGTTCCAAGGCAGAGTGGGATTGGAAGTGCCCAGGCTGAGTGGAGTGAATGTACCCAGGCTGAGTGGAGTGGAGGTGCCAAGGCTGAGTGGAGTGCAGGTTCCCAGGCAGAGTGGGATTGGAAGTGCCCAGGCTGAGTGGAGTGAATGTGCCCAGGCTGAGTGGAGTGGAGGTGCCCAGGCTGAGTGGAGTTGGGGTTCCCTGGCAGAGTGGGACTGGAAGTGCCAAGGCTGAGTGGAGTGAATGTACCCAGGCTGAGTGGAGTGGAGGTGCCCAGGCTGAGTGGAGTTGGGGTTCCCGGGGAGAGTGGGACTGGAAGTGCCAAGGCTGAGTGGAGTGAATATACCCAGGCTGAGTGGAGTGGAGGTGCCCAGGCTGAGTGGAGTGCAGGTTCCAAACAGAGTGGGACTGGAAGTGCCCAGGCTTAGTGGAGTGAATGTGCCCAGGCTGAGTGGAGTGAATGTGCCCAGGCAGAGTGGAGTGAATGTGCCCAGGCTGAGTGGAGTGGAGGTGCCCAGGCTGAGTGGAGTGCAGTTTCCCAGGCAGAGTGGGATTGGAAGTACCCAGGCTGAGTGGAGTGAATGTGCCCAGGCTGAATGGAGTGGAGGTGCCCAGGCTGAGTGGAGTGCAGGTTCCCAGGCAGAGTGGGATTGGAAGGGCCCAGGCTGAGTGGAGTGAATGTACCCAGGCTGAGTGGAGTGGAGGTGCCCAGGCTGAGTGGAGTGCAGGTTCCCAGGCAGAGTGGGATTGGAAGTGCCCAGGCTGAGTGGAGTGAATGTGCCCAGGCTGAGTGGAGTGGAGGTGCCCAGGCTGAGTGGAGTTGGGGTTCCCTGGCAGAGTGGGACTGGAAGTGCCAAGGCTGAGTGGAGTGAATGTACCCAGGCTGAGTGGAGTGGAGGTGCCCAGGCTGAGTGGAGTGCAGGTACCCTGGCAGAGTGGGATTGGAAGTGCCCACGCTGAGTGGAGTGAATGTGCCCAGGCTGAGTGGAGTGGAGGTGCCCAGGCCGAGTGGAGTGCAGGTTCCCAGCAGAGTGGGACTGGAAGTGCCCAGGCTGAGTGGAGTGAATGTGCCCAGGCTGAGTGGAGTGAATGTGCCCAGGCAGAGTGGAGTGACTGTGCCCAGGCTGAGTGGAGTGGAGGTGCCCAGGCTGAGTGGAGTGCCGGTTCCCAGGCAGAGTGGGATTGGAAGTGCCCAGGCTGAGTGGAGTGAATGTGCCCAGGCTGAATGGAGTGGAGGTGCCCAGACTGAGTGGAGTGCAGGTTCCCAGGCAGAGTGGGATTGGAAGTACCCAGGCTGAGTGGAGTGAATGTACCCAGGCTGAGTGGAGTGAATGTGCCCTGGCTGAGTGGAGTGAATGTGCCCAGGCTGAATGGAGTGGAGGTGCCCAGGCTGAGTGGAGTGCAGGTTCCCAGGCAGAGTGGGACTGGAAGTGCCCAGGCTGAGTGGAGTGAATATGCCCAGGCTGAGTGGAGTGGAGGTGCCCAGGCTGAGTGGAGTTGGGGTTCCCTGGCAGAGTGGGACTGGAAGTGCCAAGGCTGAGTGGAGTGAATGTGCCCAGGCTGAGTGGAGTGGAGGTGCCCAGGCCGAGTGGAGTGCAGGTTCCCAGGCAGAGTGGGACTGAAAGTGCCCAGGCTGAGTGGAGTGAATGTGCACAGGCTGAATGGAGTGGAGGTGCCCAGGCTCAGTGGAGTGCAGGTTCCCTGGCAGAGTGGGATTGGAAGTGCCAAGGCTGAGTGGAGTGAATGTGCCCAGGCTGAGTGGAGTGGAGGTGCCCAGGCCGAGTGGAGTGCAGGTTTCCAGGCAGAGTGGGACTGGAAGTGCCCAGGCGGAGTGGAGTGAATGTGCCCAGGCTGAATGGGAGTCAATGTGCCTAGACAGAGTGGAGTGAATGTGCCCGGCCGCCGGAGCCCGAAACGTGCGTTTCCCCATTGCCTTGAATGGGCGCGGAGAGAGGGGGGGCGCTTTTTGGCTTGTGGCGCGGACACCGTTGCGCCAAAGCGTCAAGTGTCACACCTCCCCGTGCTCGGGGCGGCCCCTTGGAGCTAACTGGGTGGGTCTGGAGGGGCTGCGAGGCCGCCCAGGAGAACGGGTCCAAACCGCGTTCCGATCGGACGAGAATTGAGGGCGGGACACAGTTCCGCGGTTCACTTTCCGCCGGGGCAAAGGGCCTATAACTTGCGGCGGGAGGGCTTAAGAGTGGGCCCCCGCGAGTCGGGTGGAGAGCCGGGTGTGGAGAGGAGTAGCGGAGGTTCCCAGTCAGAGTGAGAGTGGAGGTTCCTGGGCAGAGTGGGACTGGAAGTGCCCAGGCTGAGTGGAGTGAATGTGCCCTGGCTGAGTGGAGTGAATGTGCCCAGATGAGTGTAGTGAATGTGCCCAGGCTGAGTGGAGTGAATGTGCCCAGGCTGAGTGGAGTGAATGTGCCCAGGCTGAGTGGAGAGAATGTGCCCAGGCTGAGTGGATTGGAGGTGCTCAGGCTGAGTGGAGTGCAGGTTCCCAGGCAGAGTGGGACTGGAAGTGCCCAGGCTGAGTGGAGTGAATGTGCCCAGGCTGAGTGGAGTGAATGTTCTCTGGCTGAATGGGAGTCAATGTGCCTAGACAGAGTGGAGTGAATGTGCCCAGGCTGAGTGGAGTGGAGGTGCCCAGGCTGAGTGGAGTGCAGGTGCCCAGGCTGAGTGGGATTGGAAGTGCCCAGGCTGAGTGCAGTGAATGTGCCCAGGCTGAGTGGAGTGGAGGTGCCCAGGCTGAGTGGAGTGCAGGTTCCCAGGCAGAGTGGGACTGAAAGTGCCCAGGCTGAGTGGAGTGAATGTGCCCAGGCTGAGTGGAGTGAACGTGCCCAGGCAGAGTGGAGTGAATGTGCCCGGGCTGAGTGGAGTGGAGTTGCCCAGGCTGAGTGGAGTTGGGGTTCCCTGGCAGAGTGGGACTGGAAGTGCCAAGGCTGAGTGGAGTGAATGTACCCAGGCTGAGTGGAGTGGAGGTGCCCAGGCTGAGTGGAGTGCAGGTTCCCAGCAGAGTGGGACTGGAAGTGCCCAGGCTGAGTGGAGTGAATGTGCCCAGGCTGAGTGGAGTGAATGTGCCCAGGCAGAGTGGAGTGAATTTAAACAGGCTGAGTGAAGTGGAGGTGCCCAGGCTGAGTGGAGTGCACGTTCCCAGGCAGAGTGGGATTGGAAGTGCCTAGGCTGAGTGGAGTGAATGTGCCCAGGCTGAGTGGAGTGGAGGTGCCCAGGCCGAGTGGAGTGCAGGTTCCCAGGCAGAGCGGGACTGGAAGTGCCCAGGCGGAGTGGAGTGAATGTGCCCGGCCGCCGGAGCCCGAAACGTGCGTTTCCCCATTGCCTTGAATGGGCGCGGAGAGAGGGGGGCGCTTTTTGGCTCGTGGCGCGGGCACCGTTGCGCCAAAGCGTCAAGTGTCACACCTCCCCGTGCTCGGGGCGGCCCCTTGGAGCTAACTGGCTGGGTCTGGAGGGGCTGCGAGGCCACCCAGGAGAACGGGTCCAAACCGCGTTCCGATCGGACGAGAATTGAGGGCGGGACACAGTTCCGCGGTTCACTTTCCGCCCGGGCAAAGGGCCTATAACTTGCGGCGGGAGGGCTTAAGAGTGGGCCCCCGCGAGTCGGGTGGAGAGCCGGGTGTGGAGAGGAGTAGCGGAGGTTCCCAGTCAGAGTGGAGGTGGAGGTTCCTGGGCAGAGTGGGACTGGAAGTGCCCAGGCTGAGTGGAGTGAATGTGCCCTGGCTGAGTGGAGTGAATGTGGCCAGGCTGAGTGGAGTGGAGGTGCCCAGGCTGAGTGGAGTGCAGGCACCCAGGCAGAGTGGGATTGGAAGTGCCCAGGCTGAGTGGAGTGAATGTGCCCAGGCTGAGTGGAGTGGAGGTGCCCAGGCTGAGTGGAGTGGAGGTGCCCAGGCTGAGTGGAGTGCAGGTTCCCAACAGAGTGGGACTGGAAGTGCCCAGGCTGAGTGGAGTGAATGTGCCCAGGCTGAGTGGAGTGAATGTGCCCAGGCAGAGTGGAGTGAATGTGCCCAGGCTGAGTGGAGTGGAGGTGCCCAGGCTGAGTGGAGTGCAGGTTCCCAGCAGAGTGGGACTGGAAGTGCCCAGGCTGAGTGGAGTGAATGTGCCCAGGCTGAGTGGAGTGAATGTGCCCAGGCAGAGTGGAGTGAATGTACCCAGGCTGAGTGGAGTGGAGGTGCCGAGGCTGAGTGGAGTGCAGGTTCCCAGGCAGAGTGGGATTGGAAGTACCCAGGCTGAGTGGAGTGAATGTGCCCAGGCTGAGTGGAGTGGAGGTGCCCAGGCCGAGTGGAGTGCAGGTTTCCAGGCAGAGTGGGACTGGAAGTGCCCAGGCGGAGTGGAGTGAATGTGCCCAGGCTGAATGGGAGTCAATGTGCCTAGACAGAGTGGAGTGAATGTGCCCGGCCGCCGGAGCCCGAAACGTGCGTTTCCCCATTGCCTTGAATGGGCGCGGAGAGAGGGGGGCGCTTTTTGGCTCGTGGCGCGGACACCGTTGCGCCAAAGCGTCAAGTGTCAAACCTCCCCGTGCTCGGGGCGGCCCCTTGGAGCTAACTGGGTGGGTCTGGAGGGGCTGCGAGGCCGCCCAGGAGAACGGGTCCAAACCGCGTTCCGATCGGACGAGAATTGAGGGCGGAACACAGTTCCGCGGTTCACTTTCCGCCGGGGCAAAGGGCCTATAACTTGCGGCGGGAGGGCTTAAAAGTGGGCCCCCGCGAGTCGGGTGGAGAGCCGGGTGTGGAGAGGAGTAGCGGAGGTTCCCAGTCAGAGTGAGAGTGGAGGTTCCTGGGCAGAGTGGGACTGGAAGTGCCCAGGCTGAGTGCAGTGAATGTGCCCAGGCTGAGTGGAGTGGAGGTGCCCAGGCTGAGTGGAGTGCAGGTTCCCAGGCAGAGTGGGACTGAAAGTGCCCAGGCTGAGTGGAGTGAATGTGCCCAGTCTGAGTGGAGTGAACGTGCCCAGGCAGAGTGGAGTGAATGTGCCCGGGCTGAGTGGAGTGGAGTTGCCCAGGCTGAGTGGAGTTGGGGTTCCCTGGCAGAGTGGGACTGGAAGTGCCAAGGCTGAGTGGAGTGAATGTACCCAGGCTGAGTGGAGTGGAGGTGCCCAGGCTGAGTGGAGTGCAGGTTCCCAGCAGAGTGGGACTGGAAGTGCCCAGGCTGAGTGGAGTGAATGTGCCCAGGCTGAGTGGAGTGAATGTGCCCAGGCAGAGTGGAGTGAATTTAAACAGGCTGAGTGAAGTGGAGGTGCCCAGGCTGAGTGGAGTGCACGTTCCCAGGCAGAGTGGGATTGGAAGTGCCTAGGCTGAGTGGAGTGAATGTGCCCAGGCTGAGTGGAGTGGAGGTGCCCAGGCCGAGTGGAGTGCAGGTTCCCAGGCAGAGCGGGACTGGAAGTGCCCAGGCGGAGTGGAGTGAATGTGCCCGGCCGCCGGAGCCCGAAACGTGCGTTTCCCCATTGCCTTGAATGGGCGCGGAGAGAGGGGGGCGCTTTTTGGCTCGTGGAGCGGGCACCGTTGCGCCAAAGCGTCAAGTGTCACACCTCCCCGTGCTCGGGGCGGCCCCTTGGAGCTAACTGGCTGGGTCTGGAGGGGCTGCGAGGCCACCCAGGAGAACGGGTCCAAACCGCGTTCCGATCGGACGAGAATTGAGGGCGGGACACAGTTCCGCGGTTCACTTTCCGCCCGGGCAAAGGGCCTATAACTTGCGGCGGGAGGGCTTAAGAGTGGGCCCCCGCGAGTCGGGTGGAGAGCCGGGTGTGGAGAGGAGTAGCGGAGGTTCCCAGTCAGAGTGGAGGTGGAGGTTCCTGGGCAGAGTGGGACTGGAAGTGCCCAGGCTGAGTGGAGTGAATGTGCCCTGGCTGAGTGGAGTGAATGTGGCCAGGCTGAGTGGAGTGGAGGTGCCCAGGCTGAGTGGAGTGCAGGCACCCAGGCAGAGTGGGATTGGAAGTGCCCAGGCTGAGTGGAGTGAATGTGCCCAGGCTGAGTGGAGTGGAGGTGCCCAGGCCGAGTGGAGTGCAGGTTCCCAGGCAGAGTGGGACTGGAAGTGCCCAGGCTGAGTGGAGTGAATGTGCCCAGGCTGAGTGGAGTGGAGGTGCCCAGGCTGAGTGGAGTTTGGGTTCCCTGGCAGAGTGGGACTGGAAGTGCCAAGGCTGAGTGGAGTGAATGTGCCCAGGCTGAGTGGAGTGGAGGTGCCCAGGCCGAGTGGAGTGAAGGTTCCCAGGCAGAGTGGGACTGAAAGTGCCCAGGCTGAGTGGAGTGAATGTGCCCAGGCTGAATGGAGTGGAGGTGCCCAGGCTCAGTGGAGTGCAGGTTCCCTGGCAGAGTGGGATTGGAAGTGCCCAGGCTGAGTGCAGTGATTGTGCCCAGGCTGAGTGGAGTGGAGGTGCCCAGGCTGAGTGGAGTTGGGGTTCCCGGGCAGAGTGGGACTGGAAGTGCCAAGGCTGAGTGGAGTGAATGTACCCAGGCTGAGTGGAGTGGAGGTGCCCAGGCTGAGTGCAGTGCAGGTTCCCAGGCAGAGTGGGATAGGAAGTGCCCAGGCTGAGTGGATTGAATGTACCCAGGCTGAGTGGAGTGGAGGTGCCCAGGCTGAGTGGAGTGCAGGTTCCCAGGCAGAGTGGGATTGGAAGTGCCCAGGCTGAGTGGAGTGAATTTGCCCAGGCTGAGTAGAGTGGAGGTGCCCAGGCTTAATGGAGTTGGGGTTCCCTGGCAGAGTGGGACTGGAAGTGCCAACGGTGAGTGGAGTGGAGGTGCCCAGGCTGAATGGAGTTGGGGTTCCCTGGCAGAGTGGGACTGGAAGTGCCAACGGTGAGTGGAGTGAATGTGCCCAGGCTGAGTGGAGTGGAGGTGCCCAGGCTGAGTGGAGTTGGGGTTCCTTGGCAGAGTGGGACTGGAAGTGCCAACGCTGAGTAGAGTGAATGTGTCCAGGCTGAGTGGAGTGGAGGTGCCCAGGCTGAGTGGAGTGCAGGTTCCCAGGCAGAGTGGGATTGGAAGTGCCCAGGCTGAGTGGAGTAATGTACCCAGGCTGAGTGGAGTGCAGGTGCCCAGGCTGAGTGGAGTGCAGGTTCCCAGGCAGAGTGGGATTGGAAGTGCCCAGGCTGAGTGGAGTGAATGTGCCCAGGCTGAGTGGAGTGGAGGTGCCCAGGCGGAGTGGAGTGCAGGTTCCCAGGCAGAGTGGGACTGGAAGTGCCTAGGCGGAGTGGAGTGAATGTGCCCAGGCTGAGTGGAGTGGAGGTGCCCAGGCTGAGTGGAGTTGGGGTTCCCGGGAAGAGTGGGACTGGAAGTGCCAAGGCTGAGTGGAGTGAATGTACCCAGGCTGAGTGGAGTGGAGGTGCCTTGGCTGAGTGCAGTGCAGGTTCCCAGGCAGAGTGGGATTGGAAGTGCCCAGGCTGAGTGGATTGAATGTACCCACGCTGAGTGGAGAGGAGGTGCCCAGGCTGAGTGGAGTGCAGGTTCCCAGGCAGAGTGGGATTGGAAGTGCCCAGGCTGAGTGGAGTGAATTTGCCCAGGCAGAGTAGAGTGGAGGTGCCCAGGCTTAATGGAGTTGGGGTTCCCTGGCAGAGTGGGAATGGAAGTGCCAACGGTGAGTGGAGTGGAGGTGCCCAGGCTGAATGGAGTTGGGGTTCCCTGGCAGAGTGGGACTGGAAGTGCCAACGGTGAGTGGAGTGAATGTGCCCAGGCTGAGTGGAGTGGAGGTGCCCAGGCTGAGTGGAGTTGGGGTTCCCTGGCAGAGTGGGACTGGAAGTGCCAACGCTGAGTAGAGTGAATGTGTCCAGGCTGAGTGGAGTGGAGGTGCCCAGGCTGAGTGGAGTGCAGGTTCCCAGGCAGAGTGGGATTGGAAGTGCCCAGGCTGAGTGGAGTAATGTACCCAGGCTGAGTGGAGTGCAGGTGCCCAGGCTGAGTGGAGTGCAGGTTCCCAGGCAGAGTGGGATTGGAAGTGCCCAGGCTGAGTAGAGTGAATGTGCCCAGGCTGAGTGGAGTGGAGGTGCCCAGGCCGAGTGGAGTGCAGGTTCCCAGGCAGAGTGGGACTGGAAGTGCCTAGGCGGAGTGGAGTGAATGTGCCCAGGCTGAGTGGAGTGGAGGTGCCCAGGCTGAGTGGAGTTGGGGTTCCCGGGCAGAGTGGGACTGGAAGTGCCAAGGCTGAGTGGAGTGAATGTTCCCAGGCTGAGTGGAGTGGAGGTGCCCAGGCTGAGTGCAGTGCAGGTTCCCAGGCAGAGTGGGATTGGAAGTGCCCAGGCTGAGTGGATTGAATGTACCCAGGCTGAGTGGAGTGGAGGTGCCCAGGCTGAGTGGAGTGCAGGTTCCCAGGCAGAGTGGGATTGGAAGTGCCCAGGCTGAGTGGGGTGAATTTGCCCAGGCTGAGTAGAGTGGAGGTGCCCAGGCTTAATGGAGTTGGGGTTCCCTGGCAGAGTGGGACTGGAAGTGCCAAGGCTGAGTGGAGTAATGTACCCAGGCTGAGTGGAGTGCAGGTGCCCAGGCTGAGTGGAGTGCAGGTTCCCAGGCAGAGTGGGATTGGAAGTGCCCAGGCTGAGTGGAGTGAATGTGCCCAGGCTGAGTGGAGTGGAGGTGCCCAGGCCGAGTGGAGTGCAGGTTCCCAGGCAGAGTGGGACTGGAAGTGCCAAGGCTGAGTGGAGTGAATGTACCCAGGCTGAGTGGAGTGGAGGTGCCCAGGCTGAGTGGAGTGCAGGTACCCTGGCAGAGTGGGATTGGAAGTGCCCAGGCAGAGTGGAGTGAATGTCCCCAGGCTGAGTGGATTGCATGCGCCCAGGCTGAGTGGAGTGCAGGTTCCCTGGCAGAGTGGGATTGGAAGTGCCCACGCTGAGTGGAGTGAATGTGCCCAGGCTGAGTGGAGTGGAGGTGCCCAGGCCGAGTGGAGTGCAGGTTCCCAGCAGAGTGGGACTGGAAGTGCCCAGGCTGAGTGGAGTGAATGTGCCCAGGCTGAGTGGAGTGAATGTGCCCAGGCAGAGTGGAGTGAATGTGCCCAGGCTGAGTGGAGTGGAGGTGCCCAGGCTGAGTGGAGTGCCGGTTCCCAGGCAGAGTGGGATTGGAAGTGCCCAGGCTGAGTGGAGTGAATGTGCCCAGGCTGAATGGAGTGGAGGTGCCCCGACTGAGTGGAGACCAGGTTCCCAGGCAGAGTGGGATTGGAAGTACCCAGGCTGAGTGGAGTGAATGTACCCAGGCTGAGTGGATTGAATGTGCCCTGGCTGAGTGGAGTGAATGTGCCCAGGCTGAGTGGAGTGAATGTTCCCAGGCTGAGTGGAGTGAATGTGCCCAGGCTGAGTGGAGTGAATGTGCCCAGGCTGAGTGGAGTGGAGGTGCCCAGGCTGAGTGGAGTGCCGGTTCCCAGGCAGAGTGGGATTGGAAGTTCCCAGGCTGAGTGGAGTGAATGTGTCCAGGCTGAGTGGAGTGAATGTGCCCTGGCTGAGTGGAGTGAATGTGCCCAGGCAGAGTGGAGTGGAGGTGCCCAGGCTGAGTGGAGTGAATGTGGCCAGGCTGAGTGGAGTGGAAGTGCCCACGCTGAGTGGAGTGAATGTGCCCAGGCTGAGTGGAGTGTAGGTGCCCAGGCCGAGTGGAGTGCAGGTTCCCAGGCAGAGTGGGACTGGAAGTGCCCAGGCTGAGTGGAGTGAATGTGCCCAGGCTGAGTGGAGTGGAGGTGCCCAGGCTGAGTGGAGTTGGGGTTCCCTGGCAGAGTGGGACTGGAAGTGCCAAGGCTGAGTGGAGTGAATGTCCCCAGGCTGAGTGGAGTGGAGGTGCCCAGGCCGAGTGGAGTGCAGGTTCCCAGGCAGAGTGGGACTGAAAGTGCCCAGGCTGAGTGGATTGAATGTACCCAGGCTGAGTCGAGTGGAGGTGCCCAGGCTGAGTGGAGTGCAGGTTCCCAGGCAGAGTGGGATTGGAAGTGCCCAGGCTGAGTGGAGTGAATTTGCCCAGGCTGAGTAGAGTGGAGGTGCCCAGGCTTAATGGAGTTGGGGTTCCCTGGCGGAGTGGGACTGGAAGTGCGAACGGTGAGTGGAGTGGAGGTGCCCAGGCTGAATGGAGTTGGGGTTCCCTGGCAGAGTGGGACTGGAAGTGCCAACGGTGAGTGGAGTGAATGTGCCCAGGCTGAGTGGAGTGGAGGTGCCCAGGCTGAGTGGAGTTGGGGTTCCCTGGCAGAGTGGGACTGGAAGTGCCAACGCTGAGTAGAGTGAATGTGTCCAGGCTGAGTGGAGTGGAGGTGCCCAGGCTGAGTGGAGTGCAGGTTCCCAGGCGGAGTGGGATTGGAAGTGCCCAGGCTGAGTGGAGTGAATTTGCCCAGGCTGAGTAGAGTGGAGGTGCCCAGGCTTAATGGAGTTGGGGTTCCCTGGCAGAGTGGGACTGGAAGTGCCAACGGTGAGTGGAGTGGAGGTGCCCAGGCTGAATGGAGTTGGGGTTCCCTGGCAGAGTGGGACTGGAAGTGCCAACGGTGAGTGGAGTGAATGTGCCCAGGCTGAGTGGAGTGGAGGTGCCCAGGCTGAGTGGAGTTGGGGTTCCCTGGCAGAGTGGGACTGGAAGTGCCAACGCTGAGTAGAGTGAATGTGTCCAGGCTGAGTGGAGTGGAGGTGCCCAGGCTGAGTGGAGTGCAGGTTCCCAGGCAGAGTGGGATTGGAAGTGCCCAGGCTGAGTGGAGTGAATGTGCCCAGGCTGAGTGGAGTGGAGGTGCCCAGGCCGAGTGGAGTGCAGGTTCCCAGGCAGAGTGGGACTGGAAGTGCCCAGGCGGAGTGAAGTGAATGTGCCCAGGCTGAATGGGAGTCAATGTGCCTAGACAGAGTGGAGTGAATGTGCCCGGCCGCCGGAGCCCGAAACGTGCGTTTCCCCATTGCCTTGAATGGGCGCGGAGAGAGGGGGGCGCTTTTTGGCTCGTGGCGCGGGCACCGTTGCGCCAAAGCGTCAAGTGTCACACCTCCCCGTGCTCGGGGCGGCCCCTTGGAGCTAACTGGCTGGGTCTGGAGGGGCTGCGAGGCCGCCCAGGAGAACGGGTCCAAACCGCGTTCCGATCGGACGAGAATTGAGGGCGGGACACAGTTCCGCGGTTCACTTTCCGCCCGGGCTAAAAGCCTATAACTTGCGGCGGGAGGGCTCAAGAGTGGGCCCCCGCGAGTCGGGTGGAGAGCCGGGTGTGGAGAGGAGTAGCGGAGGTTCCCAGTCAGAGTGGGAGTGGAGGTTCCTGGGCAGAGTGGGACTGGAAGTGCCCAGGCTGAGTGGAGTGAATGTGCCCTGGCTGAGTGCCGTGAATGTGCCCAGGCTGAGTGGAATGAATGTGCCCAGGCTGAGTGGAGTGAATGTGCCCAGGCTGAGTGGAGAGAATGTGCCCAGGCTGAGTGGATTGGAGGTGCCCAGGCTGAGTGGAGTGCAGGTTCCCAGGCAGAGTGGGACTGGAAGTGCCCAGGCTGAGTGGAGTGAATGTGCCCAGGCTGAGTGGAGTGAATGTTCCCAGGCTGAGTGGAGTGGAGGTGCCCAGGCTGAGTGGAGTTGGGGTTCCCAGGCAGAGAGGGACTGGAAGTGCCCTGGCTGAGTGGAGTGAATGTGCCCAGGCTGCGTGGGGTGGAGGTTCCCAGGCTGAGTGGAGTGCAGGTTCCCAGCAGAGTGGGACTGGAAGTGCCCAGGCTGAGTGGAGTGAATGTGCCCAGGCTGAGTGGAGTGAATGTGCCCAGGCAGGTTGGAGTGAATGTGCCCAGGCTGAGTGGAGTGGAGGTGCCCAGGCTGAGTGGAGTGCAGGCACCCAGGCAGAGTGGGATTGGAAGTGCCCAGGCTGAGTGGAGTGAATGTGCCCAGGCTGAGTGGAGTGGAGGTGCCCAGGCCGAGTGGAGTGCAGGTTCCCAGGCAGAGTGGGACTGGAAGTGCCCAGGCTGAGTTGAGTGAATGTGCCCAGGCTGAGTGGAGTGGAGGTGCCCAGGCTGAGTGGAGTTGGGGTTCCCTGGCAGAGTGGGACTAGAAGTGCCAAGGCTGAGTGGAGTGAATGTGCCCAGGCTGAGTGGAGCTAACTGGCTGGGTCTGGAGGGGCTGCGAGGCCGCCCAGGAGAACGGGTCCAAACCGCGTTCCGATCGGACGAGAATTGAGGGCGGGACACAGTTCCGCGGTTCACTTTCCGCCCGGGCTAAAAGCCTATAACTTGCGGCGGGAGGGCTCAAGAGTGGGCCCCCGCCAGTCGGGTGGAGAGCCGGGTGTGGAGAGGAGTAGCGGAGGTTCCCAGTCAGAGTGGGAGTGGAGGTTCCTGGGCAGAGTGGGACTGGAAGTGCCCAGGCTGAGTGGAGTGAATGTGCCCTGGCTGAGTGCCGTGAATGTGCCCAGGCTGAGTGGAGTGAATGTGCCCAGGCTGAGTGGAGTGAATGTGCCCAGGCTGAGTGGAGAGAATGTGCCCAGGCTGAGTGGATTGGAGGTGCCCAGGCTGAGTGGAGTGGAGGTGCCCAGGCTGAGTGGAGTTGGGGTTCCCTGGCAGAGTGGGACTGGAAGTGCCAAGGCTGAGTGGAGTGAATGTGCCCAGGCTGAGTGGAGTGGAGGTGCCAAGGCCGAGTGGAGTGCAGGTTCCCAGGCAGAGTGGGACTGAAAGTGCCCAGGCTGAGTGGAGTGAATGTGCCCAGGCTGAATGGAGTGGAGGTGCCCAGGCTCAGTGGAGTGCAGGTTCCTTGGCAGAGTGGGATTGGAAGTGCCCTGGCTGAGTGCAGTGAATGTGCCCAGGCTGAGTGGAGTGGAGGTGCCCAGGCTGAGTGGAGTTGGGGTTCCCCGGCAGAGTGGGACTGGAAGTGCCAAGGTTGAGTGGAGTGAATGTACCCAGGCTGAGTGGACTGGAGGTGCCCAGGCTGAGTGGAGTGAATGTGGCCAGGCTGAGTGGAGTGGAGGTGCCCAGGCTGAGTGGAGTGCAGGCACCCAGGCAGAGTGGGATTGGAAGTGCCCAGGCTGAGTGGAGTGAATGTGCCCAGGCTGAGGGGAGTGGAGGTGCCCAGGCCGAGTGGAGTTCAGGTTCCCAGGCAGAGTGGGACTGGAAGTGCCCAGGCTGAGTGGAGTGAATGTGCCCAGGCTGAGTGGAGTGGAGGTGCCCAGGCTGAGTGGAGTTGGGGTTCCCTGGCAGAGTGGGACTGGAAGTGCCAAGGCTGAGTGGAGTGAATGTGCCCAGGCTGAGTGGAGGTGAGGTGCCCAGGCCGAGTGGAGTGCAGGTTCCCAGGCAGAGTGGGACTGAAAGTGCCCAGGCTGAGTGGAGTGAATGTGCCCAGGCTGAATGGAGTGGAGGTGCCCAGGCTCAGTGGAGTGCAGGTTCCCTGGCAGAGTGGGATTGGAAGTGCCCAGGCTGAGTGCAGTGAATTTGCCCAGGCTGAGTGGAGTGGAGGTGCCCAGGCTGAGTGGAGTTGGGGTTCCCTGGCAGTGTGGGACTGGAAGTGCCAAGGCTGAGTGGAGTGAATGTACCCAGGCTGAGTGGAGTGGAGGTGCCCAGGCTGAGTGCAGTGCAGGTTCCCAGGCAGAGTGGGATTGGAAGTGCCCAGGCTGAGTGGATTGAATGTACCCAGGCTGAGTGGAGTGGAGGTGCCCAGGCTGAGTGGAGTTGGGGTTCCCTGGCAGAGTGGGACTGGAAGTGCCAAGGCTGAGTGGAGTGAATGTACCCAGGCTGAGTGGAGTGGAGGTGCCCAGGCTGAGTGGAGTGCAGGTTCCCAGCAGAGTGGGACTGGAAGTGCCCAGGCTGAGTGGAGTGAATGTGCCCAGGCTGAGTGGAGTGAATGTGCCCAGGCAGAGTGGAGTGAGTGTACCCAGGCTGAGTGAAGTGGAGGTGCCCAGGCTGAGTGGAGTGCAGGTTCCCAGGCAGAGTGGGATTGGAAGTGCCCAGGCTGAGTGGAGTGAATGTTCCCAGGCTGAGTGGAGTGGAGGTGCCCAGGCCGAGTGGAGTGCAGGTTCCCAGGCAGAGTGGGACTGGAAGTGCCCAGTAGGAGTGGAGTGAATGTGCCCAGGCTGAATGGGAGTGAATGTGCCTAGACAGAGTGGAGTGAATGTGCCCGGCCGCCGGAGCCCGAAACGTGCGTTTCCCCATTGCCTTGAATGGGCGCGGAGAGAGGGGGGAGCTTTTTGGCTCGTGGCGCGGGCACCGTTGCGCCAAAGCGTCAAGTGTCACACCTCCCCGTGCTCGGGGCGGCCCCTTGGAGCTAACTGGCTGGGTCTGGAGGGGCTGCGAGGCCGCCCAGGAGAACGGGTCCAAACCGCGTTCCGATCGGACGAGAATTGAGGGCGGGACACAGTTCCGCGGTTCACTTTCCGCCCGGGCAAAGGGCCTATAACTTGCGGCGGGAGGGCTTAAGAGTGGGCCCCCGCGAGTCGGGTGGAGAGCCGGTTGTGGAGTGGAGTAGCGGAGGTTCCCAGTCAGAGTGGAGGTGGAGGTTCCTGGGCAGAGTGGGACTGGAAGTGCCCAGGCTGAGTGGAGTGAATGTGCCCTGGCTGAGTGGAGTGAATGTGGCCAGGCTGAGTGGAGTGGAGGTGCCCAGGCTGAGTGGAGTGCAGGCACCCAGGCAGAGTGGGATTGGAAGTGCCCAGGCTGAGTGGAGTGAATGTGCCTAGGCTGAGTGGAGTGGAGGTGCCCAGGCCGAGTGGAGTGCAGGTTCCCAGGCAGAGTGGGACTGGAAGTGCCCAGGCTGAGTGGAGTGAATGTGCCCAGGCTGAGTGGAGTGGAGGTGCCCAGGCTGAGTGGAGTTGGGGTTCCCTGGCAGAGTGGGACTGGAAGTGCCAAAGCTGAGTGGAGTGAATGTGCCCAGGCTGAGTGGAGTGGAGGTGCCCAGGCCGAGTGGAGTGCAGGTTCCCAGGCAGAGTGGGACTGAAAGTGCCCCGGCTGAGTGGAGTGAATGTGCCCAGGCTGAATGGAGTGGAGGTGCCCAGGCTCAGTGGAGTGCAGGTTCCCTGGCAGAGTGGGATTGGAAGTGCCCAGGCTGAGTGCAGTGAATGTGCCCAGGCTGAGTGGAGTGGAGGTGCCCAGGCTGAGTGGAGTTGGGGTTCCCTGGCAGAGTGGGACTGGAAGTGCCAAGGCTGAGTGGAGTGAATGTACCCAGGCTGAGTGGAGTGGAGGTGCCCAGGCTGAGTGGAGTGAATGTGGCCAGGCTGAGTGGAGTGGAGGTGCCCAGGCTGAGTGGAGTGCAGGCACCCAGGCAGAGTGGGATTGGAAGTGCCCAGGCTGAGTGGAGTGAATGTGCCTAGGCTGAGTGGAGTGGAGGTGCCCAGGCCGAGTGGAGTGCAGGTTCCCAGGCAGAGTGGGACTGGAAGTGCCCAGGCTGAGTGGAGTGAATGTGCCCAGGCTGAGTGGAGTGGAGGTGCCCAGGCTGAGTGGAGTTGGGGTTCCCTGGCAGAGTGGGACTGGAAGTGCCAAAGCTGAGTGGAGTGAATGTGCCCAGGCTGAGTGGAGTGGAGGTGCCCAGGCCGAGTGGAGTGCAGGTTCCCAGGCAGAGTGGGACTGAAAGTGCCCCGGCTGAGTGGAGTGAATGTGCCCAGGCTGAATGGAGTGGAGGTGCCCAGGCTCAGTGGAGTGCAGGTTCCCTGGCAGAGTGGGATTGGAAGTGCCCAGGCTGAGTGCAGTGAATGTGCCCAGGCTGAGTGGAGTGGAGGTGCCCAGGCTGAGTGGAGTTGGGGTTCCCTGGCAGAGTGGGACTGGAAGTGCCAAGGCTGAGTGGAGTGAATGTACCCAGGCTGAGTGGAGTGGAGGTGCCCAGGCTGAGTGGAGTGAATGTGGCCAGGCTGAGTGGAGTGGAGGTGCCCAGGCTGAGTGGAGTGCAGGCACCCAGGCAGAGTGGAGTGGAGGTGCCCAGGCCGAGTGGAGTGCAGGATCCCAGGCAGAGTGGGACTGGAAGTGCCCAGGCTGAGTGGAGTGAATGTGCCCAGGCTGAGTGGAGTGGAGGTGCCCAGGCTGAGTGGAGTGAATGTGGCCAGGCTGAGTGGAGTGGAGGTGCCCAGGCTGAGTGGAGTGAATGTGCCCAGGCTGAGTGGAGTGGAGGTGCCCAGGCCGAGTGGAGTGCAGGATCCCAGGCAGAGTGGGACTGGAAGTGCCCAGGCTGAGTGGAGTGAATGTGCCCAGGCTGAGTGGAGTGGAGGTGCCCAGGCTGAGTGGAGTTGGGGTTCCCTGGCAGAGTGGGATTGGAAGTGCCCATGCTGAGTGGAGTGAATGTGCGCAGGCTGAGTGGAGTGGAGGTGCCCAGGCCGAGTGGAGTGAATGTGGAGTGAGTGGAGTGAGTGCAGGTTCCCAGGCAGAGTGGGATTGGAAGTGCTCAGGCTGAGTGGAGTGAATGTACCCAGGCTGAGTGGAGTGGAGGTGCCCAGGCTGAGTGGAGTTGGGGTTCCCGGGGAGAGTGGGACTGGAAGTGCCAAGGCTGAGTGGAGTGAATATACCCAGGCTGAGTGGAGTGGAGGTGCCCAGGCTGAGTGGAGTGCACGTTCCAAACAGCGTGGGACTGGAAGTGCCCAGGCTGAGTGGAGTGAATGTGCCCAGGCTGAGTGGAGTGAATGTGCCCAGGCAGAGTGGAGTGAATGTGCCCAGGCTGAGTGGAGTGGAGGTCCCCAGGCTGAGTGGAGTGCAGTTTCCCAGGCAGAGTGGGATTGGAAGTGCCCAGGCTGAGTGGAGTGAATGTGCCCAGGCTGAATGGAGTGGAGGTGCCCAGGCTGAGTGGAGTGCAGGTTCCCAGGCAGAGTGGGATTGGAAGTGCTCAGGCTGAGTGGAGTGAATGTACCCAGGCTGAGTGGAGTGGAGGTGCCCAGGCTGAGTGGAGTGCAGGTTCCCAGGCAGAGTGGGATTGGAAGTGCCCAGGCTGAGTGGAATTAATGTGCCCAGGCTGAGTGGAGTGGAGGTGCCCAGGCTGAGTGGAGTTGGGGTTCCCTGGCAGAGTGGGACTGGAAGTGCCAAGGCTGAGTGGAGTGAATGTAGCCAGGCTGAGTGGAGTGGAGGTGCCCAGGCTGAGTGGAGTGCAGGTACCCTGGCAGAGTGGGATTGGAAGTGCCCAGGCTGAGTGGAGTGAATGTCCCCAGGCTGAGTGGATTGCATGCGCCCAGGCTGAGTGGAGTGCAGGTTCCCTGGCAGAGTGGGATTGGAAGTGCCCATGCTGAGTGGAGTGAATGTGCCCAGGCTGAGTGGAGTGGAGGTGCCCAGGCCGAGTGGAGTGCAGGTTCCCAGCAGAGTGGGACTGGAAGTGCCCAGGCTGAGTGGAGTGAATGTGCCCAGGCTGAGTGGAGTGAATGTGCCCAGGCAGAGTGGAGTGAATGTGCCCAGGCTGAGTGGAGTGGAGGTGCCCAGGCTGAGTGGAGTGCCGGTTCCCAGGCAGAGTGTGATTGGAAGTGCCCAGGCTGAGTGGAGTGAATGTGCCCAGGCTGAATGGAGTGGAGGTGCCCAGACTGAGTGGAGTGCAGGTTCCCAGGCAGAGTGGGATTGGAAGTGCCCAGGCTGAGTGGAGTGAATGTGCCCAGGCTGAATGGAGTGGAGGTGCCCAGACTGAGTGGAGACCAGGTTCCCAGGCAGAGTGGGATTGGAAGTACCCAGGCTGAGTGGAGTGAATGTACCCAGGCTGAGTGGATTGAATGTGCCCTGGCTGAGTGGAGTGAATGTGCCCAGGCTGAGTGGAGTGGAGGTGCCCAGGCTGAGTGGAGTGAATGTGGCCAGGCTGAGTGGAGTGGAGGTGCCCAGGCTGAGTGGAGTGCAGGCACCCAGGCAGAGTGGGATTGGAAGTGCCCACGCTGAGTGGAGTGAATGTGCCCAGGCTGAGTGGAGTGGAGGTGCCCAGGCCGAGTGGAGTGCAGGTTCCCAGGCAGAGTGGGACTGGAAGTGCCCAGGCTGAGTGGAGTGAATGTGCCCAGGCTGAGTGGAGTGGAGGTGCCCAGGCTGAGTGGAGTTGGGGTTCCCTGGCAGAGTGGGACTGGAAGCGCCAAGGCTGAGTGGAGTGAATGTGCCCAGGCTGAGTGGAGTGGAGGTGCCCAGGCCGAGTGGAGTGCAGGTTCCCAGGCAGAGTGGGACTGAAAGTGCCCAGGCTGAGTGGATTGAATGTACCCAGGCTGAGTCGAGTGGAGGTGCCCAGGCTGAGTGGAGTGCAGGTTCCCAGGCAGAGTGGGATTGGAAGTGCCCAGGCTGAGTGGAGTGAATTTGCCCAGGCTGAGTAGAGTGGAGGTGCCCAGGCTTAATGGAGTTGGGGTTCCCTGGCGGAGTGGGACTGGAAGTGCGAACGGTGAGTGGAGTGGAGGTGCCCAGGCTGAATGGAGTTGGGGTTCCCTGGCAGAGTGGGACTGGAAGTGCCAACGGTGAGTGGAGTGAATGTGCCCAGGCTGAGTGGAGTGGAGGTGCCCAGGCTGAGTGGAGTTGGGGTTCCCTGGCAGAGTGGGACTGGAAGTGCCAACGCTGAGTAGAGTGAATGTGTCCAGGCTGAGTGGAGTGGAGGTGCCCAGGCTGAGTGGAGTGCAGGTTCCCAGGCGGAGTGGGATTGGAAGTGCCCAGGCTGAGTGGAGTGAATTTGCCCAGGCTGAGTAGAGTGGAGGTGCCCAGGCTTAATGGAGTTGGGGTTCCCTGGCAGAGTGGGACTGGAAGTGCCAACGGTGAGTGGAGTGGAGGTGCCCAGGCTGAATGGAGTTGGGGTTCCCTGGCAGAGTGGGACTGGAAGTGCCAACGGTGAGTGGAGTGAATGTGCCCAGGCTGAGTGGAGTGGAGGTGCCCAGGCTGAGTGGAGTTGGGGTTCCCTGGCAGAGCGGGACTGGAAGTGCCAACGCTGAGTAGAGTGAATGTGTCCAGGCTGAGTGGAGTGGAGGTGCCCAGGCTGAGTGGAGTGCAGGTTCCCAGGCAGAGTGGGATTGGAAGTGCCCAGGCTGAGTGGAGTGAATGTGCCCAGGCTGAGTGGAGTGGAGGTGCCCAGGCCGAGTGGAGTGCAGGTTCCCAGGCAGAGTGGGACTGGAAGTGCCCAGGCGGAGTGAAGTGAATGTGCCCAGGCTGAATGGGAGTCAATGTGCCTAGACAGAGTGGAGTGAATGTGCCCGGCCGCCGGAGCCCGAAACGTGCGTTTCCCCATTGCCTTGAATGGGCGCGGAGAGAGGGGGGCGCTTTTTGGCTCGTGGCGCGGGCACCGTTGCGCCAAAGCGTCAAGTGTCACACCTCCCCGTGCTCGGGGCGGCCCCTTGGAGCTAACTGGCTGGGTCTGGAGGGGCTGCGAGGCCGCCCAGGAGAACGGGTCCAAACCGCGTTCCGATCGGACGAGAATTGAGGGCGGGACACAGTTCCGCGGTTCACTTTCCGCCCGGGCTAAAAGCCTATAACTTGCGGCGGGAGGGCTCAAGAGTGGGCCCCCGCGAGTCGGGTGGAGAGCCGGGTGTGGAGAGGAGTAGCGGAGGTTCCCAGTCAGAGTGGGAGTGGAGGTTCCTGGGCAGAGTGGGACTGGAAGTGCCCAGGCTGAGTGGAGTGAATGTGCCCTGGCTGAGTGCCGTGAATGTGCCCAGGCTGAGTGGAGTGAATGTGCCCAGGCTGAGTGGAGTGAATGTGCCCAGGCTGAGTGGAGAGAATGTGCCCAGGCTGAGTGGATTGGAGGTGCCCAGGCTGAGTGGAGTGCAGGTTCCCAGGCAGAGTGGGACTGGAAGTGCCCAGGCTGAGTGGAGTGAATGTGCCCAGGCTGAGTGGAGTGAATGTTCCCAGGCTGAGTGGAGTGGAGGTGCCCAGGCTGAGTGGAGTTGGGGTTCCCAGGCAGAGAGGGACTGGAAGTGCCCTGGCTGAGTGGAGTGAATGTGCCCAGGCTGCGTGGGGTGGAGGTTCCCAGGCTGAGTGGAGTGCAGGTTCCCAGCAGAGTGGGACTGGAAGTGCCCAGGCTGAGTGGAGTGAATGTGCCCAGGCTGAGTGGAGTGAATGTGCCCAGGCAGGTTGGAGTGAATGTGCCCAGGCTGAGTGGAGTGGAGGTGCCCAGGCTGAGTGGAGTGCAGGCACCCAGGCAGAGTGGGATTGGAAGTGCCCAGGCTGAGTGGAGTGAATGTGCCCAGGCTGAGTGGAGTGGAGGTGCCCAGGCCGAGTGGAGTGCAGGTTCCCAGGCAGAGTGGGACTGGAAGTGCCCAGGCTGAGTTGAGTGAATGTGCCCAGGCTGAGTGGAGTGGAGGTGCCCAGGCTGAGTGGAGTTGGGGTTCCCTGGCAGAGTGGGACTGGAAGTGCCAAGGCTGAGTGGAGTGAATGTGCCCAGGCTGAGTGGAGTGGAGGTGCCCAGGCCGAGTGGAGTGCAGGTTCCCAGGCAGAGTGGGACTGAAAGTGCCCAGGCTGAGTGGAGTGAATGTGCCCAGGCTGAATGGAGTGGAGGTGCCCAGGCTCAGTGGAGTGCAGGTTCCTTGGCAGAGTGGGATTGGAAGTGCCCTGGCTGAGTGCAGTGAATGTGCCCAGGCTGAGTGGAGTGGAGGTGCCCAGGCTGAGTGGAGTTGGGGTTCCCCGGCAGAGTGGGACTGGAAGTGCCAAGGTTGAGTGGAGTGAATGTACCCAGGCTGAGTGGACTGGAGGTGCCCAGGCTGAGTGGAGTGAATGTGGCCAGGCTGAGTGGAGTGGAGGTGCCCAGGCTGAGTGGAGTGCAGGCACCCAGGCAGAGTGGGATTGGAAGTGCCCAGGCTGAGTGGAGTGAATGTGCGCAGGCTGAGTGGAGTGGAGGTGCCCAGGCCGAGTGGAGTGAATGTGGAGTGAGTGGAGTGAGTGCAGGTTCCCAGGCAGAGTGGGACTGGAAGTGCCCAGGCTGAGTGGACTGAATGTGCCCAGGCTGAGTGGAGTGGACGTGCCCAGGCTGAGTGGAGTTGGGGTTCCCAGGCAGAGTGGGATTGGAAGTTCCCAGGCTGAGTGGAGTGAATGTACCCAGGCTGAGTGGAGTGGAGGTGCCCAGGCTGAGTGGAGTGCAGGTTCCCAGGCAGAGTGGGATTGGAAGTGCCCAGGCTGAGTGGAGTGAATGTGCCCAGGCTGAGTGGAGTGGAGGTGCCCAGGCTGAATGGAGTTGGGGTTCCCTGGCAGAGTGGGACTGGAAGTGCCAAGGCTGAGTGGAGTGAATGTACCCAGGCTGAGTGGAGTGGAGGTGCCCAGGCTGAGTGGAGTTGGGGTTCCCGGGGAGAGTGGGACTGGAAGTGCCAAGGCTGAGTGGAGTGAATATACCCAGGCTGAGTGGAGTGGAGGTGCCCAGGCTGAGTGGAGTGCACGTTCCAAACAGAGTGGGACTGGAAGTGCCCAGGCTGAGTGGAGTGAATGTGCCCAGGCTGAGTGGAGTGAATGTGCCCAGGCAGTGTGGAGTGAATGTGCCCAGGCTGAGTGGAGTGGAGTTGCCCAGGCTGAGTGGAGTGCAGTTTCCCAGGCAGAGTGGGATTGGAAGTGCCCAGGCTGAGTGGAGTGAATGTGCCCAGGCTGAATGGAGTGGAGGTGCCCAGGCTGAGTGGAGTGCAGGTTCCCAGGCAGAGTGGGATTGGAAGTGCTCAGGCTGAGTGGAGTGAATGTACCCAGGCTGAGTGGAGTGGAGGTGCCCAGGCTGAGTGGAGTGCAGGTTCTCAGGCAGAGTGGGATTGGAAGTGCCCAGGCTGAGTGGAATTAATGTGCCCAGGCTGAGTGGAGTGGAGGTGCCCAGGCTGAGTGGAGTTGGGGTTCCCTGGCAGAGTGGGACTGGAAGTGCCAAGGCTGAGTGCAGTGAATGTGCCCAGGCTGAGTGGAGTGGAGGTGCCCAGGCTGAGTGGAGTGCTGGTTGCCAGGCAGAGTGGGACTGGAAGTGCCAAGGCTGAGTGGAGTAAATGTACCCAGGCTGAGTGGAGTGGAGGTGCCCAGGCTGAGTGGAGTGCAGGTTCCCTGGCAGAGTGGGATTGGAAGTGCCCAGGCTGAGTGGAGTGAATGTCCCCAGGCTGAGTGGATTGCATGCGCCCAGGCTGAGTGGAGTGCAGGTTCCCTGGCAGAGTGGGATTGGAAGTGCCCACGCTGAGTGGAGTGAATGTGCCCAGGCTGAGTGGAGTGGAGGTGCCCAGGCCGAGTGGAGTGCAGGTTCCCAGCAGAGTGGGACTGGAAATGCCCAGGCTGAGTGGAGTGAATGTGCCCAGGCTGAGTGGAGTGAATGTGCCCAGGCAGAGTGGAGTGAATGTGCCCAGGCTGAGTGGAGTGGAGGTGCCCAGGCTGAGTGGAGTGCCGGTTCCCAGGCAGAGTGGGATTGGAAGTGCCCAGGCTGAGTGGAGTGAATGTGCCCAGGCTGAATGGAGTGGAGGTGCCCAGGCTGAGTGGAGTGCAGGTACCCTGGCAGAGTGGGATTGGAAGTGCCCAGGCAGAGTGGAGTGAATGTGCCCAGGCAGAGTGGAGTGAATGTGCCCAGGCTGAGTGGAGTGGAGGTGCCCAGGCTGAGTGGAGTGCAGTTTCCCAGGCAGAGTGGGATTGGAAGTGCCCAGGCTGAGTGGAGTGAATGTGCCCAGGCTGAATGGAGTGGAGGTGCCCAGGCTGAGTGGAGTGCAGGTTCCCAGGCAGAGTGGGATTGGAAGTGCCCAGGCTGAGTGGAGTGAATGTACCCAGGCTGAGTGGAGTGGAGGTGCCCAGGCTGAGTGGAGTGCAGGTTCCCAGGCAGAGTGGGATTGGAAGTGCCCAGGCTGAGTGGAGTGAATGTGCCCAGGCTGAGTGGAGTGGAGGTGCCCAGGCTGAGTGGAGTTGGGGTTCCCTGGCAGAGTGGGACTGGAAGTGCCAAGGCTGAGTGGAGTGAATGTACCAAGGCTGAGTGGAGTGGAGGTGCCCAGGCTGAGTGGAGTGCAGGTACCCTGGCAGAGTGGGATTGGAAGTGCCCAGGCTGAGTGGAGTGAATGTCCCCAGGCTGAGTGGATTGCATGCGCCCAGGCTGAGTGGAGTGCAGGTTCCCTGGCAGAGTGGGATTGGAAGTGCCCAGGCTGAGTGGAGTGAATGTGCCCAGGCTGAGTGGAGTGGAGGTGCCCAGGCCGAGTGGAGTGCAGGTTCCCAGCAGAGTGGGACTGGAAATGCCCAGGCTGAGTGGAGTGAATGTGCCCAGGCTGAGTGGAGTGAATGTGCCCAGGCAGAGTGGAGTGAATGTGCCCAGGCTGAGTGGAGTGGAGGTGCCCAGGCTGAGTGGAGTGCCGGTTCCCAGGCAGAGTGGGATTGGAAGTGCCCAGGCTGAGTGGAGTGAATGTGCCCAGGCTGAATGGAGTGGAGGTGCCCAGGCTGAGTGGAGTGCAGGTACCCTGGCAGAGTGGGATTGGAAGTGCCCAGGCTGAGTGGAGTGAATGTCCCCAGGCTGAGTGGATTGCATGCGCCCAGGCTGAGTGGAGTGCAGGTTCCCTGGCAGAGTGGGATTGGAAGTGCCCATGCTGAGTGGAGTGAATGTGCGCAGGCTGAGTGGAGTGGAGGTGCCCAGGCTGAGTGGAGTGCACGTTCCAAACAGAGTGGGACTGGAAGTGCCCAGGCTGAGTGGAGTGAATGTGCCCAGGCTGAGTGGAGTGAATGTGCCCAGGCAGAGTGGAGTGAATGTGCCCAGGCTGAGTGGAGTGGAGGTGCCCAGGCTGAGTGGAGTTGGGGTTCACTGGCAGAGTGGGACTGGAAGTGCCAAGGCTGAGTGGAGTGAATGTACCCAGGCTGAGTGGAGTGGAGGTGCCCAGGCTGAGTGGAGTTGGGGTTCCCGGGGAGAGTGGGACTGGAAGTGCCAAGGCAGAGTGGAGTGAATGTACCCAGGCTGAGTGGAGTGGAGGTGCCCAGGCTGAGTGGAGTGCAGGTTCCAAACAGAGTGGGACTGGAAGTGCCCAGGCTGAGTGGAGTGAATGTGCCCAGGCTGAGTGGAGTGAATGTGCCCAGGCAGAGTGGAGTGAATGTGCCCAGGCTGAGTGGAGTGGAGGTGCCCAGGCTGAGTGGAGTGCAGTTTCCCAGGCAGAGTGGGATTGGAAGTGCCCAGGCTGAGTGGAGTGAATGTGCCCAGGCTGAATGGAGTGGAGGTGCCCAGGCTGAGTGGAGTGCAGGTTCCCAGGCAGAGTGGGATTGGAAGTGCCCAGGCTGAGTGGAGTGAATGTACCCAGGCTGAGTGGAGTGGAGGTGCCCAGGCTGAGTGGAGTGCAGGTTCCCAGGCAGAGTGGGATTGGAAGTGCCCAGGCTGAGTGGAGTGAATGTGCCCAGGCTGAGTGGAGTGGAGGTGCCCAGGCTGAGTGGAGTTGGGGTTCCCTGGCAGAGTGGGACTGGAAGTGCCAAGGCTGAGTGGAGTGAATGTACCAAGGCTGAGTGGAGTGGAGGTGCCCAGGCTGAGTGGAGTGCAGGTACCCTGGCAGAGTGGGATTGGAAGTGCCCAGGCTGAGTGGAGTGAATGTCCCCAGGCTGAGTGGATTGCATGCGCCCAGGCTGAGTGGAGTGCAGGTTCCCTGGCAGAGTGGGATTGGAAGTGCCCACGCTGAGTGGAGTGAATGTGCCCAGGCTGAGTGGAGTGGAGGTGCCCAGGCCGAGTGGAGTGCAGGTTCCCAGCAGAGTGGGACTGGAAATGCCCAGGCTGAGTGGAGTGAATGTGCCCAGGCTGAGTGGAGTGAATGTGCCCAGGCAGAGTGGAGTGAATGTGCCCAGGCTGAGTGGAGTGGAGGTGCCCAGGCCGAGTGGAGTGCAGGTTCCCAGCAGAGTGGGACTGGAAATGCCCAGGCTGAGTGGAGTGAATGTGCCCAGGCTGAGTGGAGAGAATGTGCCCAGGCAGAGTGGAGTGAATGTGCCCAGGCTGAGTGGAGTGAATGTACCCAGGCTGAGTGGAGTGGAGGTGCCCAGGCTGAGTGGAGTGCAGGTTCCCAGCAGAGTGGGACTGGAAGTGCCCAGGCTGAGTGGAGTGAATGTGCCCAGGCTGAATGGAGTGGAGGTGCCCAGGCTGAGTGGAGTGCAGGTTCCCTGGCAGAGTGGGATTGGAAGTGCCCAGGCTGAGTGCAGTGAATGTGCCCAGGCTGAGTGGAGTGGAGGTGCCCAGGCTGAGTGGAGTGCTGGTTCCCAGGCAGAGTGGGACTGGAAGTGCCAAGGCTAGGTGGAGTGAATGTACCCAGGCTGAGTGGAGTGGAGGTGCCCAGGCTGAGTGGAGTGCAGGTTCCCTGGCAGAGTGGGATTGGAAGTGCCCAGGCTGAGTGGAGTGAATGTGCCCAGGCTGAGTGGAGTGGAGGTGCCCAGGCCGAGTGGAGTGCAGGTTCCCAGGCAGAGTGGGACTGGAAGTGCCCAGGCTGAGTGGAGTGAATGTGCCCAGGCTGAATGGAGTGGAGGTGCCCAGGCGGAGTGGAGTGCAGGTTCCCAGGCAGAGTGGGATTGGAAGTGCCCAGGCTGAGTGGAGTGAATGTACCCAGGCTGAGTGGAGTGGAGGTGCCCAGGCTGAGTGGAGTGCAGGTTCCCAGGCAGAGTGGGACTGGAAGTGCCCAGGCTGAGTGGAGTGAATGTACCCAGGCTGAGTGGAGTGAATGTGCCCAGGCTGAGTGGAGTGGAGGTGCCCAGGCTGAGTGGAGTTGGGGTTCCCTGGCAGAGTGGGACTGGAAGTACCAAGGCTGAGTGGAGTGAATGTACCCAGGCTGAGTGTAGTGGAAGTGCCCAGGCTGAGTGGAGTTGGGGTTCCCGGGGAGAGTGGGACTGGAAGTGCCAAGGCTGAGTGGAGTGAATGTACCCAGGCTGAGTGGAGTGGAGGTGCCCAGGCTGAGTGGAGTGCAGGTTCCAAACAGAGTGGGACTGGAAGTGCCCAGGCTGAGTGGAGTGAATGTGCCCAGGCTGAGTGGAGTGAATGTGCCCAGGCTGAGTGGAGTGAATGTGCCCAGGCTGAGTGGAGTGGAGGTGCCCAGGCTGAGTGGAGTGCAGTTTCCCAGGCAGAGTGGGATTGGAAGTGCCCAGGCTGAGTGGAGTGAATGTGCCCAGGCTGAGTGGAGTGGAGGTGCCCAGGCTGAGTGGAGTGCAGGTTCCCAGGCAGAGTGGGATTGGAAGTGCCCAGGCTGAGTGGAGTGAATGTACCCAGGCTGAGTGGAGTGGAGGTGCCCAGGCTGAGTGGAGTGCAGGTTCCCAGGCAGAGTGGGATTGGAAGTGCCCAGGCTGAGTGGAGTGAATGTGCGCAGGCTGAGTGGAGTGGAGGTGCCCAGGCTGAGTGGAGTTGGGGTTCCCTGGCAGAGTGGGACTGGAAGTGCCAAGGCTGAGTGGAGTGAATGTACCCAGGCTGAGTGGAGTGGAGGTGCCCAGGCTGAGTGGAGTGCAGGTACCCTGGCAGAGTGGGATTGGAAGTGCCCAGGCTGAGTGGAGTGAATGTCCCCAGGCTGAGTGGATTGCATGCGCCCAGGCTGAGTGGAGTGCAGGTTCCCTGGCAGAGTGGGATTGGAAGTGCCCACGCTGAGTGGAGTGAATGTGCCCAGGCTGAGTGGAGTGGAGGTGCCCAGGCCGAGTGGAGTGCAGGTTCCCAGCAGAGTGGGACTGGAAGTGCCCAGGCTGAGTGGAGTGAATGTGCCCAGGCTGAGTGGAGTGAATGTGCCCAGGCAGAGTGGAGTGAATGTGCCCAGGCTGAGTGGAGTGGAGGTGCCCAGGCTGAGTGGAGTGCCGGTTCCCAGGCAGAGTGGGATTGGAAGTGCCCAGGCTGAGTGGAGTGAATGTGCCCTGGCTGAATGGAGTGGAGGTGCCCAGACTGAGTGGAGTGCAGGTTCCCAGGCAGAGTGGGATTGGAAGTACCCAGGCTGAGTGGAGTCAATGTACCCAGGCTGAGTGGAGTGAATGTGCCCTGGCTGAGTGGAGTGAATGTGCCCAGGCTGAGTGGAGTGAATGTGCCCAGGCTGAGTGGAGTGAATGTGCCCAGGGTGAGTGGAGTGGACGTGCCCAGGCTGAGTGGAGTGCAGGTTCCCAGGCAGAGTGGGATTGGAAGTGCCCAGGCTGAGTGGAGTGAATGTACCCAGGCTGAGTGGAGTGGAGGTGCCCAGGCTGAGTGGAGTGCAGGTTCCCAGGCAGAGTGGGATTGGAAGTGCCCAGGCTGAGTGGAGTGAATGTGCCCAGGCTGAGTGGAGTGGAGGTGCCCAGGCTGAGTGGAGTTGGGGTTCCCTGGCAGAGTGGGACTGGAAGTGCCAAGGCTGAGTGGAGTGAATGTACCCAGGCTGAGTGGAGTGGAGGTGCCCAGGCTGAGTGGAGTGAATGTGTCCAGGCTGAGTGGAGTGAATGTGCCCAGGCAGAGTGGAGTGAATGTGCCCAGGCTGAGTGGAGTGGAGGTGCCCAGGCTGAGTGGAGTGCCGGTTCCCAGGCAGAGTGGGATTGGAAGTGCCCAGGCTGAGTGGAGTGAATGTGCCCAGGCTGAATGGAGTGGAGGTGCCCAGGCTGAGTGGAGTGCAGGTTCCCAGGCAGAGTGGGATTGGAAGTGCCCAGGCTGAGTGGAGTGAATGTGCCCAGGCTGAGTGGAGTGGAGGTGCCCAGGCTGAGTGGAGTTGGGGTTCCCTGGCAGAGTGGGACTGGAAGTGCCAAGGCTGAGTGGAGTGAATGTACCCAGGCTGAGTGGAGTGGAGGTGCCCAGGCTGAGTGGAGTGGAGGTGCCCAGGCCGAGTGGAGTGCAGGTTCCCAGCAGAGTGGGACTGGAAGTGCCCAGGCTGAGTGGAGTGAATGTCCCCAGGCTGAGTGGATTGCATGCGCCCAGGCTGAGTGGAGTGCAGGTTCCCTGGCAGAGTGGGATTGGAAGTGCCCATGCTGAGTGGAGTGAATGTGCGCAGGCTGAGTGGAGTGGAGGTGCCCAGGCCGAGTGGAGTGAATGTGGAGTGAGTGGAGTGAGTGCAGGTTCCCAGGCAGAGTGGGATTGGAAGTGCTCAGGCTGAGTGGAGTGAATGTACCCAGGCTGAGTGGAGTGGAGGTGCCCAGGCTGAGTGGAGTGAATGTGCCCAGGCTGAGTGGAGTGAATGTTCCCAGGCTGAGTGGAGTGAATGTGCCCAGGCTGAGTGGAGTGGACGTGCCCAGGCTGAGTGGAGTTGGGGTTCCCAGGCAGAGTGGGATTGGAAGTTCCCAGGCTGAGTGGAGTGAATGTACCCAGGCTGAGTGGAGTGGAGGTGCCCAGGCTGAGTGGAGTGCAGGTTCCCAGGCAGAGTGGGATTGGAAGTGCCCAGGCTGAGTGGAGTGAATGTGCCCAGGCTGAGTGGAGTGGAGGTGCCCAGGCTGAGTGGAGTTGGGGTTCCCTGGCAGAGTGGGACTGGAAGTGCCAAGGCTGAGTGGAGTGAATGTACCCAGGCTGAGTGGAGTGGAGGTGCCCAGGCTGAGTGGAGTTGGGGTTCCCGGGGAGAGTGGGACTGGAAGTGCCAAGGCTGAGTGGAGTGAATATACCCAGGCTGAGTGGAGTGGAGGTGCCCAGGCTGAGTGGAGTGCACGTTCCAAACAGAGTGGGACTGGAAGTGCCCAGGCTGAGTGGAGTGAATGTGCCCAGGCTGAGTGGAGTGAATGTGCCCAGGCAGAGTGGAGTGAATGTGCCCAGGCTGAGTGGAGTGGAGGTGCCCAGGCTGAGTGGAGTGCAGTTTCCCAGGCAGAGTGGGATTGGAAGTGCCCAGGCTGAGTGGAGTGAATGTGCCCAGGCTGAATGGAGTGGAGGTGCCCAGGCTGAGTGGAGTGCAGGTTCCCAGGCAGAGTGGGATTGGAAGTGCTCAGGCTGAGTGGAGTGAATGTACCCAGGCTGAGTGGAGTGGAGGTGCCCAGGCTGAGTGGAGTGCAGGTTCCCAGGCAGAGTGGGATTGGAAGTGCCCAGGCTGAGTGGAATTAATGTGCCCAGGCTGAGTGGAGTGGAGGTGCCCAGGCTGAGTGGAGTTGGGGTTCCCTGGCAGAGTGGGACTGGAAGTGCCAAGGCTGAGTGGAGTGAATGTAGCCAGGCTGAGTGGAGTGGAGGTGCCCAGGCTGAGTGGAGTGCAGGTACCCTGGCAGAGTGGGATTGGAAGTGCCCAGGCTGAGTGGAGTGAATGTCCCCAGGCTGAGTGGATTGCATGCGCCCAGGCTGAGTGGAGTGCAGGTTCCCTGGCAGAGTGGGATTGGAAGTGCCCATGCTGAGTGGAGTGAATGTGCCCAGGCTGAGTGGAGTGGAGGTGCCCAGGCCGAGTGGAGTGCAGGTTCCCAGCAGAGTGGGACTGGAAGTGCCCAGGCTGAGTGGAGTGAATGTGCCCAGGCTGAGTGGAGTGAATGTGCCCAGGCAGAGTGGAGTGAATGTGCCCAGGCTGAGTGGAGTGGAGGTGCCCAGGCTGAGTGGAGTGCCGGTTCCCAGGCAGAGTGTGATTGGAAGTGCCCAGGCTGAGTGGAGTGAATGTGCCCAGGCTGAATGGAGTGGAGGTGCCCAGACTGAGTGGAGTGCAGGTTCCCTGGCAGAGTGGGATTGGAAGTGCCCAGGCTGAGTGGAGTGAATGTACCCAGGCTGAGTGGAGTGAATGTGCCCTGGCTGAGTGGAGTGAATGTGCCCAGGCTGAGTGGAGTGAATGTGCCCAGGCTGAGTGGAGTGAATGTGCCCAGGCTGAGTAGAGTGGACGTGCCCCGGCTGAGTGGAGTTGGGGTTCCCAGGCAGAGTGGGACTGAAAGTGCCCAGGCTGAGTGGAGTGAATGGGCCCAGGCTGAATGGAGTGGAGGTGCCCAGGCTGAGTGGAGTGCAGGTTCCCTGTTAGAGTGGGATTGGAAGTGCCCAGGCTGAGTGCAGTGAATGTGCCCAGGCTGAGTGGAGTGGAGGTGCCCTGGCTGAGTGGAGTTGGGGTTCCCTGGCAGAGTGGGACTGGAAGTGCCAAGGCTGAGTGGAGTGAATGTACCCAGGCTGAGTGGAGTGGAGGTGCCCAGGCTGAGTGGAGTTGGGGTTCCCGGGGAGAGTGGGACTGGAAGTGCCAAGGCTGAGTGGAGTGAATATACCCAGGCTGAGTGGAGTGGAGGTGCCCAGGCTGAGTGGAGTGCACGTTCCAAACAGAGTGGGACTGGAAGTGCCCAGGCTGAGTGCAGTGAATGTGCCCAGGCTGAGTGGAGTGAATGTGCCCAGGCTGAGTGGAGTGAATGTGCCCAGGCAGAGTGGAGTGAATGTGCCCAGGCTGAGTGGAGTGGAGGTGCCCAGGCTGAGTGGAGTGCAGTTTCCCAGGCAGAGTGGGATTGGAAGTGCCCAGGCTGAGTGGAGTGAATGTGCCCAGGCTGAATGGAGTGGAGGTGCCCAGGCTGAGTGGAGTGCAGGTTCCCAGGCAGAGTGGGATTGGAAGTGCTCAGGCTGAGTGGAGTGAATGTACCCAGGCTGAGTGGAGTGGAGGTGCCCAGGCTGAGTGGAGTGCAGGTTCCCAGGCAGAGTGGGATTGGAAGTGCCCAGGCTGAGTGGAGTGAATGTGCCCAGGCTGAGTGGATTGCATGCGCCCAGGCTGAGTGGAGTGCAGGTTCCCTGGCAGAGTGGGATTGGAAGTGCCCATGCTGAGTGGAGTGAATGTGCCCAGGCTGAGTGGAGTGGAGGTGCCCAGGCCGAGTGGAGTGCAGGTTCCCAGCAGAGTGGGACTGGAAGTGCCCAGGCTGAGTGGAGTGAATGTGCCCAGGCTGAGTGGAGTGAATGTGCCCAGGCAGAGTGGAGTGAATGTGCCCAGGCTGAGTGGAGTGGAGGTGCCCAGGCTGAGTGGAGTGCCGGTTCCCAGGCAGAGTGGGATTGGAAGTGCCCAGGCTGAGTGGAGTGAATGTGCCCAGGCTGAATGGAGTGGAGGTGCCCAGACTGAGTGGAGTGCAGGTTCCCAGGCAGAGTGGGATTGGAAGTGCCCAGGCTGAGTGGGGTGAATGTACCCAGGCTGAGTGGAGTGAATGTGCCCTGGCTGAGTGGAGTGAATGTGCCCTGGCTGAGTGGAGTGAATGTGCCCAGGCTGAGTGGAGTGAATGTGCCCAGGCTGAGTAGAGTGGACGTGCCCCGGCTGAGTGGAGTTGGGGTTCCCAGGCAGAGTGGGACTGAAAGTGCCCAGGCTGAGTGGAGTGAATGGGCCCAGGCAGAATGGAGTGGAGGTGCCCAGGCTGAGTGGAGTGCAGGTTCCCTGTTAGAGTGGGATTGGAAGTGCCAAGGCTGAGTGCAGTGAATGTGCCCAGGCTGAGTGGAGTGGAGGTGCCCTGGCTGAGTGGAGTTGGGGTTCCCTGGCAGAGTGGGACTGGAAGTGCCAAGGCTGAGTGGAGTGAATGTACCCAGGCTGAGTGGAGTGGAGGTGCCCAGGCTGAGTGGAGTGCAGGTTCCCAGCAGAGTGGGACTGGAAGTGCCCAGGCTGAGTGGAGTGAATGTGCCCAGGCTGAATGGAGTGGAGGTGCCCAGGCTGAGTGGAGTGCAGGTTCCCTGGCAGAGTGGGATTGGAAGTGCCCAGGCTGAGTGCAGTGAATGTGCCCAGGCTGAGTGGAGTGGAGGTGCCCAGGCTGAGTGGAGTGCTGGTTCCCAGGCAGAGTGGGACTGGAAGTGCCAAGGCTGAGTGGAGTGAATGTACCCAGGCTGAGTGGAGTGGAGGTGCCCAGGCTGAGTGGAGTGCAGGTTCCCTGGCAGAGTGGGATTGGAAGTGCCCAGGCTGAGTGGAGTGAATGTGCCCAGGCTGAGTGGAGTGGAGGTGCCCAGGCCGAGTGGAGTGCAGGTTCCCAGGCAGAGTGGGACTGGAAGTGCCCAGGCTGAGTGGAGTGAATGTGCCCAGGCTGAGTGGAGTGAATGTGCCCAGGCAGAGTGGAGTGAATGTGCCCAGGCTGAGTGGAGTGGAGGTGCCCAGGCTGAGTGGAGTGCCGGTTCCCAGGCAGAGTGGGATTGGAAGTGCCCAGGCTGAGTGGAGTGAATGTGCCCAGGCTGAATGGAGTGGAGGTGCCCAGACTGAGTGGAGTGCAGGTTCCCAGTCAGAGTGGGATTGGAAGTGCCCAGGCTGAGTGGAGTGAATGTACCCAGGCTGAGTGGAGTGAATGTGCCCTGGCTGAGTGGAGTGAATGTGCCCAGGCTGAGTGGAGTGAATGTGCCCAGGCTGAGTGGAGTGAATGTGCCCAGGCTGAGTGGAGTGAATGTGCCCAGGCTGAGTGGAGTGAATGTGCCCAGGCTGAGTGGAGTGGACGTGCCCAGGCTGAGTGGAGTTGGCGTTCCCAGGCAGAGTGGGATTGGAAGTGCCCAGGCTGAGTGGAGTGAATGTACCCAGGCTGAGTGGAGTGGAGGGACCCAGGCTGAGTGGAGTGCAGGTTCCCAGGCAGAGTGGGATTGGAAGTGCCCAGGCTGAGTGGAGTGAATGTGCCCAGGCTGAGTGGAGTGGAGGTGCCCAGGCTGAGTGGAGTTGGGGTTCCCTGGCAGAGTGGGACTGGAAGTGCCAAGGCTGAGTGGAGTAAATGTACCCAGGCTGAGTGGAGTGGAGGTGCCCAGGCTGAGTGGAGTTGGGGTTCCCGGGGAGAGTGGGACTGGAAGTGCCAAGGCTGAGTGGAGTGAATATACCCAGGCTGAGTGGAGTGGAGGTGCCCAGGCTGAGTGGAGTGCACGTTCCAAACAGAGTGGGACTGGAAGTGCCCAGGCTGAGTGGAGTGAATGTGCCCAGGCTGACTGGAGTGAATGTGCCCAGGCAGAGTGGAGTGAATGTGCCCAGGCTGAGTGGAGTGGAGGTGCCCAGGCTGAGTGGAGTGCAGTTTCCCAGGCAGAGTGGGATTGGAAGTGCCCAGGCTGAGTGGAGTGAATGTGCCCAGGCTGAATGGAGTGGAGGTGCCCAGGCTGAGTGGAGTGCAGGTTCCCAGGCAGAGTGGGATTGGAAGTGCTCAGGCTGAGTGGAGTGAATGTACCCAGGCTGAGTGGAGTGGAGGTGCCCAGGCTGTGTGGAGTGCAGGTTCCCAGGCAGAGTGGGATTGGAAGTGCCCAGGCGGAGTGGAGTGAATGTACCCAGGCTGAGTGGAGTGAATGTGCCCAGGCTGAGTGGAGTGGAGGTGCCCAGGCTGAGTGGAGTTGGGGTTCCCTGGCAGAGTGGGACTGGAAGTGCCAAGGCTGAGTGGAGTGAATGTACCCAGGCTGAGTGGAGTGGAAGTGCCCAGGCTGAGTGGAGTTGGGGTTCCCGGGGAGAGTGGGACTGGAAGTGCCAAGGCTGAGTGGAGTGAATGTACCCAGGCTGAGTGGAGTGGAGGTGCCCAGGCTGAGTGGAGTGCAGGTTCCAAAGAGAGTGGGACTGGAAGTGCCCAGGCTGAGTGGAGTGAATGTGCCCAGGCTGAGTGGAGTGAATGTGCCCAGGCTGAGTGGAGTGAATGTGCCCAGGCTGAGTGGAGTGGAGGTGCCCAGGCTGAGTGGAGTGCAGTTTCCCAGGCAGAGTGGGATTGGAAGTGCCCAGGCTGAGTGGAGTGAATGTGCCCAGGCTGAGTGGAGTGGAGGTGCCCAGGCTGAGTGGAGTGCAGGTTCCCAGGCAGAGTGGGATTGGAAGTGCCCAGGCTGAGTGGAGTGAATGTACCCAGGCTGAGTGGAGTGGAGGTGCCCAGGCTGAGTGGAGTGCAGGTTCCCAGGCAGAGTGGGATTGGAAGTGCCCAGGCTGAGTGGAGTGAATGTGCGCAGGCTGAGTGGAGTGGAGGTGCCCAGGCTGAGTGGAGTTGGGGTTCCCTGGCAGAGTGGGACTGGAAGTGCCAAGGCTGAGTGGAGTGAATGTACCCAGGCAGAGTGGAGTGGAGGTGCCCAGGCTGAGTGGAGTGCAGGTACCCTGGCAGAGTGGGATTGGAAGTGCCCAGGCTGAGTGGAGTGAATGTCCCCAGTCTGAGTGGATTGCATGCGCCCAGGCTGAGTGGAGTGAATGTGCCCAGGCTGAGTGGAGTGAATGTGCCCAGGCAGAGTGGAGTGAATGTGCCCAGGCTGAGTGGAGTGGAGGTGCCCAGGCTGAGTGGAGTGCCGGTTCCCAGGCAGAGTGGGATTGGAAGTGCCCAGGCTGAGTGGAGTGAATGTGCCCAGGCTGAATGGAGTGGAGGTGCCCAGACTGAGTGGAGTGCAGGTTCCCAGGCAGAGTGGGATTGGAAGTACCCAGGCTGAGTGGAGTCAATGTACCCAGGCTGAGTGGAGTGAATGTGCCCTGGCTGAGTGGAGTGAATGTGCCCAGGCTGAGTGGAGTGAATGTGCCCAGGCTGAGTGGAGTGAATGTGCCCAGGGTGAGTGGAGTGGACGTGCCCAGGCTGAGTGGAGTGCAGGTTCCCAGGCAGAGTGGGATTGGAAGTGCCCAGGCTGAGTGGAGTGAATGTACCCAGGCTGAGTGGAGTGGAGGTGCCCAGGCTGAGTGGAGTGCAGGTTCCGGGGCAGAGTGGGATTGGAAGTGCCCAGGCTGAGTGGAGTGAATGTGCCCAGGCTGAGTGGAGTGGAGGTGCCCAGGCTGAGTGGAGTTGGGGTTGCCTGGCAGAGTGGGACTGGAAGTGCCAAGGCTGAGTGGAGTGAATGTACCCAGGCTGAGTGGAGTGGAGGTGCCCAGGCTGAGTGGAGTGAATGTGTCCAGGCTGAGTGGAGTGAATGTGCCCAGGCAGAGTGGAGTGAATGTGCCCAGGCTGAGTGGAGTGGAGGTGCCCAGGCTGAGTGGAGTGCAGTTTCCCAGGCAGAGTGGGATTGGAAGTGCCCAGGCTGAGTGGAGTGAATGTGCCCAGGCTGAATGGAGTGGAGGTGCCCAGGCTGAGTGGAGTGCAGGTTCCCAGGCAGAGTGGGATTGGAAGTGCCCAGGCTGAGTGGAGTGAATGTACCCAGGCTGAGTGGAGTGGAGGTGCCCAGGCTGAGTGGAGTGCAGGTTCCCAGGCAGAGTGGGATTGGAAGTGCCCAGGCTGAGTGGAGTGAATGTGCCCAGGCTGAGTGGAGTGGAGGTGCCCAGGCTGAGTGGAGTTGGGGTTCCCTGGCAGAGTGGGACTGGAAGTGCCAAGGCTGAGTGGAGTGAATGTACCCAGGCTGAGTGGAGTGGAGGTGCCCAGGCTGAGTGGAGTGCAGGTACCCTGGCAGAGTGGGATTGGAAGTGCCCAGGCTGAATGGAGTGAATGTCCCCAGGCTGAGTGGATTGCATGCGCCCAGGCTGAGTGGAGTGCAGGTTCCCTGGCAGAGTGGGATTGGAAGTGCCCACGCTGAGTGGAGTGAATGTGCCCAGGCTGAGTGGAGTGGAGGTGCCCAGGCCGAGTGGAGTGCTGGTTCCCAGCATAGTGGGACTGGAAGTGCCAAGGCTGAGTGGAGTGAATGTACCCAGGCTGAGTGGAGTGGAGGTGCCCAGGCTGAGTGGAGTGCAGGTTCCCAGCAGAGTGGGACTGGAAGTGCCCAGGCTGAGTGGAGTGAATGTGCCCAGGCTGAGTGGAGTGGAGGTGCCCAGGCCGAGTGGAGTGCAGGCACCCAGGCAGAGTGGGATTGGAAGTGCCCAGGCTGAGTGGAGTGAATGTGCCCAGGCAGAGTGGAATGAATGTGCCCAGGCTGAGTGGAGTGTAGGTGCCCAGGCTGCATGGAGTGCAGGTTCCCAGGCAGAGTGGGATTGGAAGTGCCCAGGCTGAGTGGAGTGAATGTGCCCAGGCTGAATGGAGTGGAGGTGCCCAGGCTGAGTGGAGTGCAGGTTCCCAGGCAGAGTGGGATTGGAAGTGCCCTGGCTGAGTGGAGTGAATGTGCCCAGGCTGAATGGAGTGGAGGTGCCCAGGCTGAGTGGAGTTGGGGTTCCCTGGCAGAGTGGGACTGGAAGTGCCCAGGCTGAGTGGAGTGAATGTACCCAGGCTGAGTGGAGTGAATGTGCCCAGGCAGAGTGGAGTGAATGTGCCCAGGCTGAGTGGAGTGGAGGTGCCCACGCTGAGTGGAGTGCAGTTTCCCAGGCAGAGTGGGATTGGAAGTGCCCAGGCTGAGTGGAGTGAATGTGCCCAGGCTGAATGGAGTGGAGGTGCCCAGGCTGAGTGGAGTGCAGGTTCCCAGGCAGAGTGGGATTGGAAGTGCTCAGGCTGAGTGGAGTGAATGTGCCCAGGCTGAGTGGAGTGGACGTGCCCAGGCTGAGTGGAGTTGGGGTTCCCAGGCAGAGTGGGATTGGAAGTGCCCAGGCTGAGTGGAGTGAATGTACCCAGGCTGAGTGGAGTGGAGGTGCCCAGGCTGAGTGGAGTGCAGGTTCCCAGGCAGAGTGGGATTGGAAGTGCCCAGGCTGAGTGGAGTGAATGTGCCCAGGCTGAGTGGAGTGGAGGTGTCCAGGCTGAGTGGAGTTGGGGTTCCCTGGCAGAGTGGGACTGGAAGTGCCCAGGCTGAGTGGAGTGAATGTACCCAGGCTGAGTGGAGTGGAGGTGCCCAGGCTGAGTGGAGTGCAGGTTCACAGGCAGAGTGGGATTGGAAGTGCCCAGGCTGAGTGGAGTGAATGTGCCCAGGCTGAGTGGAGTGGAGGTGCCCAGGCTGAGTGGAGTTGGGGTTCCCTGGCAGAGTGGGACTGGAAGTGCCAAGGCTGAGTGGAGTGAATGTACCCAGGCTGAGTGGAGTGGAGGTGCCCAGGCTGAGTGGAGTGCAGGTACCCTGGCTGAGTGGGATTGGAAGTGCCCAGGCTGAGTGGAGTGAATGTACCCAGGCTGAGTGGAGTGGAGGTGCCCAGGCTGAGCGGAGTGCAGGTTCAAAACAGAGTGGGACTGGAAGTGCCCAGGCTGAGTGGAGTGAATGTGCCCAGGCTGAGTGGAGTGAATGTGCCCAGGCAGAGTGGAGTGAATGTGCCCAGGCTGAGTGGAGTGGAGGTGCCCAGGCTGAGTGGAGTGCAGTTTCCCAGGCAGAGTGGGATTGGAAGTGCCCAGGCTGAGTGGAGTGCAGGTTCCAAACAGAGTGGGACTGGAAGTGCCCAGGCTGAGTGGAGTGAATGTGCCCAGGCTTAGTGGAGTGAATGTGCCCAGGCAGAGTGGAGTGAATGTGCCCAGGCTGAGTGGAGTGGAGGTGCCCAGGCTGAGTGGAGTGCAGTTTCCCAGGCAGAGTGGGATTGGAAGTGCCCAGGCTGAGTGGAGTGAATGTGCCCAGGCTGAATGGAGTGGAGGTGCCCAGGCTGAGTGGAGTGCAGGTTCCCAGGCAGAGTGGGATTGGAAGTGCTCAGGCTGAGTGGAGTGAATGTGCCCAGGCTGAGTGGAGTGGACGTGCCCAGGCTGAGTGGAGTTGGGGTTCCCAGGCAGAGTGGGATTGGAAGTGCCCAGGCTGAGTGGAGTGAATGTACCCAGGCTGAGTGGAGTGGAGGTGCCCAGGCTGAGTGGAGTGCAGGTTCCCAGGCAGAGTGGGATTGGAAGTGCCCAGGCTGAGTGGAGTGAATGTGCCCAGGCTGAGTGGAGTGGAGGTGTCCAGGCTGAGTGGAGTTGGGGTTCCCTGGCAGAGTGGGACTGGAAGTGCCCAGGCTGAGTGGAGTGAATGTACCCAGGCTGAGTGGAGTGGAGGTGCCCAGGCTGAGTGGAGTGCAGGTTCACAGGCAGAGTGGGATTGGAAGTGCCCAGGCTGAGTGGAGTGAATGTGCCCAGGCTGAGTGGAGTGGAGGTGCCCAGGCTGAGTGGAGTTGGGGTTCCCTGGCAGAGTGGGACTGGAAGTGCCAAGGCTGAGTGGAGTGAATGTACCCAGGCTGAGTGGAGTGGAGGTGCCCAGGCTGAGTGGAGTGCAGGTACCCTGGCTGAGTGGGATTGGAAGTGCCCAGGCTGAGTGGAGTGAATGTACCCAGGCTGAGTGGAGTGGAGGTGCCCAGGCTGAGCGGAGTGCAGGTTCAAAACAGAGTGGGACTGGAAGTGCCCAGGCTGAGTGGAGTGAATGTGCCCAGGCTGAGTGGAGTGAATGTGCCCAGGCAGAGTGGAGTGAATGTGCCCAGGCTGAGTGGAGTGGAGGTGCCCAGGCTGAGTGGAGTGCAGTTTCCCAGGCAGAGTGGGATTGGAAGTGCCCAGGCTGAGTGGAGTGCAGGTTCCAAACAGAGTGGGACTGGAAGTGCCCAGGCTGAGTGGAGTGAATGTGCCCAGGCTGAGTGGAGTGAATGTGCCCAGGCAGAGTGGAGTGAATGTGCCCAGGCTGAGTGGAGTGGAGGTGCCCAGGCTGAGTGGAGTGCAGTTTCCCAGGCAGAGTGGGATTGGAAGTGCCCAGGCTGAGTGGAGTGAATGTGCCCAGGCTGAATGGAGTGGAGGTGCCCAGGCTGAGTGGAGTGCAGGTTCCCAGGCAGAGTGGGATTGGAAGTGCTCAGGCTGAGTGGAGTGAATGTGCCCAGGCTGAGTGGAGTGGACGTGCCCAGGCTGAGTGGAGTTGGGGTTCCCAGGCAGAGTGGGATTGGAAGTGCCCAGGCTGAGTGGAGTGAATGTACCCAGGCTGAGTGGAGTGGAGGTGCCCAGGCTGAGTGGAGTGCAGGTTCCCAGGCAGAGTGGGATTGGAAGTGCCCAGGCTGAGTGGAGTGAATGTGCCCAGGCTGAGTGGAGTGGAGGTGCCCAGGCTGAGTGGAGTTGGGGTTCCCTGGCAGAGTGGGACTGGAAGTGCCAAGGCTGAGTGGAGTGAATGTACCCAGGCTGAGTGGAGTGGAGGTGCCCAGGCTGAGTGGAGTTGGGGTTCCCGGGGAGAGTGGGACTGGAAGTGCCAAGGCTGAGTGGAGTGAATGTACCCAGGCTGAGTGGAGTGGAGGTGCCCAGGCTGAGTGGAGTGCAGGTTCAAAACAGAGTGGGACTGGAAGTGCCCAGGCTGAGTGGAGTGAATGTGCCCAGGCTGAGTGGAGTGAATGTGCCCAGGCAGAGTGGAGTGAATGTGCCCAGGCTGAGTGGAGTGGAGGTGCCCAGGCTGAGTGGAGTGCAGTTTCCCAGGCAGAGTGGGATTGGAAGTGCCCAGGCTGAGTGGAGTGCAGGTTCCAAACAGAGTGGGACTGGAAGTGCCCAGGCTGAGTGGAGTGAATGTGCCCAGGCTGAGTGGAGTGAATGTGCCCAGGCAGAGTGGAGTGAATGTGCCCAGGCTGAGTGGAGTGGAGGTGCCCAGGCTGAGTGGAGTGCAGTTTCCCAGGCAGAGTGGGATTGGAAGTGCCCAGGCTGAGTGGAGTGAATGTGCCCAGGCTGAATGGAGTGGAGGTGCCCAGGCTGAGTGGAGTGCAGGTTCCCAGGCAGAGTGGGATTGGAAGTGCTCAGGCTGAGTGGAGTGAATGTGCCCAGGCTGAGTGGAGTGGACGTGCCCAGGCTGATTGGAGTTGGGGTTCCCAGGCAGAGTGGGATTGGAAGTGCCCAGGCTGAGTGGAGTGAATGTACCCAGGCTGAGTGGATTGGAGGTGCCCAGGCTGAGTGGAGTGCAGGTTCCCAGGCAGAGTGGGATTGGAAGTGCCCAGGCTGAGTGGAGTGAATGTGCCCAGGCTGAGTGGAGTGGAGGTGCCCAGGCTGAGTGGAGTTGGGGTTCCCTGGCAGAGTGGGACTGGAAGTGCCCAGGCTGAGTGGAGTGAATGTGCCCAGGCTGAATGGAGTGGAGGTGCCCAGGCTGAGTGGAGTGCAGGTTCCCTGGCAGAGTGGGATTGGAAGTGCCCAGGCTGAGTGCAGTGAATGTGCCCAGGCTGAGTGGAGTGGAAGTGCCCAGGCTGAGTGGAGTGCTGGTTCCCAGGCAGAGTGGGACTGGAAGTGCCAAGGCTGAGTGGAGTGAATGTACCCAGGCTGAGTGGAGTGGAGGTGCCCAGGCTGAGTGGAGTGCAGGTTCCCTGGCAGAGTGGGATTGGAAGTGCCCAGGCTGAGTGGAGTGAATGTGCCCAGGCTGAGTGGAGTGGAGGTGCCCAGGCCGAGTGGAGTGCAGGTTCCCAGGCAGAGTGGGACTGGAAGTGCCCAGGCTGAGTGGAGTGAATGTGCCCAGGCTGAGTGGAGTGAATGTGCCCAGGCAGAGTTGAGTGAATGTGCCCAGGCTGAGTGGAGTGGAGGTGCCCAGGCTGAGTGGAGTGCCGGTTCCCAGGCAGAGTGGGATTGGAAGTGCCCAGGCTGAGTGGAGTGAATGTACCCAGGCTGAGTGGAGTGGAGGTGCCCAGGCTGAGCGGAGTGCAGGTTCCCAGGCAGAGTGGGATTGGAAGTGCCCAGGCTGAGTGGAGTGAATGTGCCCAGGCTGAGTGGAGTGGAGGTGCCCAGGCTGAGTGGAGTTGGAGTTCCCTGGCAGAGTGGGACTGGAAGTTCCCAGGCTGAGTGCAGTGAATGTGCCCAGGCTGAGTGGAGTGGAGGTGCCCAGGCTGAGTGGAGTTGGGGTTCCCTGGCAGAGTGGGACTGGAAGTGCCAAGGCTGAGTGGAGTGAATGTGCCCTGGCTGAGTGGAGTGAATGTGCCCAGGCTGAGTGGAGTGAATGTGCCCAGGCTGAGTGGAGTGAATGTGCCCAGGCTGAGTAGAGTGGACGTGCCCAGGCTGAGTGGAGTTGGGGTTTCCAGGCAGAGTGGGACTGAAAGTGCCCAGGCTGATTGGAGTGAATGTGCCCAGGCTGAATGGAGTGGAGGTGCCCAGGCTGAGTGGAGTGCAGGTTCCCTGTTAGAGTGGGATTGGAAGTGCCCAGGCTGAGTGCAGTGAATGTGCCCAGGCTGAGTGGAGTGGAGGTGCCCAGGCTGAGTGGAGTTGGGGTTCCCTGGCAGAGTGGGACTGGAAGTGCCAAGGCTGAGTGGAGTGAATGTACCCAGGCTGAGTGGAGTGGAGGTGCCCAGGCTGAGTGGAGTGCAGGTTCCCAGCAGAGTGGGACTGGAAGTGCCCAGGCTGAGTGGAGTGAATGTGCCCAGGCTGAATGGAGTGGAGGTGCCCAGGCTGAGTGGAGTGCAGGTTCCCTGGCAGAGTGGGATTGGAAGTGCCCAGGCTGAGTGCAGTGAATGTGCCCAGGCTGAGTGGAGTGGAGGTGCCCAGGCTGAGTGGAGTGCTGGTTCCCAGGCAGAGTGGGACTGGAAGTGCCAAGGCTGAGTGGAGTGAATGTACCCAGGCTGAGTGGAGTGGAGGTGACCAGGCTGAGTGGAGTGCAGGTTCCCTGGCAGAGTGGGATTGGAAGTGCCCAGGCTGAGTGGAGTGAATGTGCCCAGGCTGAGTGGAGTGGAGGTGCCCAGGCCGAGTGGAGTGCAGGTTCCCAGGCAGAGTGGGACTGGAAGTGCCCAGGCTGAGTGGAGTGAATGTGCCCAGGCTGAATGGATTGGAGGTGCCCAGGCGGAGTGGAGTGCAGGTTCCCAGGCAGAGTGGGATTGGAAGTGCCCAGGCTGAGTGGAGTGAATGTACCCAGGCTGAGTGGAGTGGAGGTGCCCAGGCTGAGCGGAGTGCAGGTTCCCAGGCAGAGTGGGATTGGAAGTGCCCAGGCTGAGTGGAGTGAATGTGCCCAGGCTGAGTGGAGTGGAGGTGCCCAGGCTGAGTGGAGTTGGAGTTCCCTGGCAGAGTGGGACTGGAAGTTCCCAGGCTGAGTGCAGTGAATGTGCCCAGGCTGAGTGGAGTGGAGGTGCCCAGGCTGAGTGGAGTTGGGGTTCCCTGGCAGAGTGGGACTGGAAGTGCCAAGGCTGAGTGGAGTGAATGTACCCAGGCTGAGTGGAGTGGAGGTGCCCAGGCTGAGTGGAGTGCAGGTTCCCAGCAGAGTGGGACTGGAAGTGCCCAGGCTGAGTGGAGTGAATGTGCCCAGGCTGAATTGAGTGGAGGTGCCCAGGCTGAGTGGAGTGCAGGTTCCCTGGCAGAGTGGGATTGGAAGTGCCCAGGCTGAGTGCAGTGAATGTGCCCAGGCTGAGTGGAGTGGAGGTGCCCAGGCTGAGTGGAGTGCTGGTTCCCAGGCAGAGTGGGACTGGAAGTGCCAAGGCTGAGTGGAGTGAATGTACCCAGGCTGAGTGGAGTGGAGGTGCCCAGGCTGAGTGGAGTGGAGGTGCCCAGGCTGAGTGGAGTGCAGGTTCCCAGCAGAGTGGGACTGGAAGTGCCAAGGCTGAGTGGAGTGAATGTACCCAGGCTGAGTGGAGTGGAGGTTCCCTGGCAGAGTGGGATTGGAAGTGCCCAGGCTGAGTGCAGTGAATGTGCCCAGGCTGAGTGGAGTGGAGGTGCCCAGGCTGAGTGGAGTGCTGGTTCCCAGGCAGAGTGGGACTGGAAGTGCCAAGGCTGAGTGGAGTGAATGTACCCAGGCTGAGTGGAGTGGAGGTGCCCAGGCTGAGTGGAGTGCAGGTTCCCTGGCAGAGTGGGATTGGAAGTGCCCAGGCTGAGTGGAGTGAATGTGCCCAGGCTGAGTGGAGTGGAGGTGCCCAGGCCGAGTGGAGTGCAGGTTCCCAGGCTGAGTGGGACTGGAAGTGCCCAGGCTGAGTGAAATGAATGTGCCCAGGCTGAATGGAGTGGAGGTGCCCAGGCTGAGTGGAGTGCAGGTTCCCAGGCAGAGTGGGATTGGAAGTGCCCAGGCTGAGTGGAGTGAATGTACCCAGGCTGAGTGGAGTGGAGGTGCCCAGGCTGAGTGGAGTGCAGGTTCCCAGGCAGAGTGGGATTGGAAGTGCCCAGGCTGAGTCGAGTGAATGTGCCCAGGCTGAGTGGAGTGGAGGTGCCCAGGCTGAGTGGAGTTGGGGTTCCCTGGCAGAGTGGGACTGGAAGTGCCAAAACTGAGTGGAGTGAATGTACCCAGGCAGAGTGGAGTGGAGGTGCCCAGGTTGAGTGGAGTGCTGGTTCCCAGGCAGAGTGGGATTGGAAGTTCCCAGGCTGAGTGGAGTGAATGTCCCCAGGCTGAGTGGATTGCATGTGCCCAGGCTGAGTGGAGTGCTGGTTCCCTGGCAGAGTGGGATTGGAAGTGCCCAGGCAGAGTGGAGTGAATGTGCCCAGGCTGAGTGGAGTGGAGGTGCCCAGGCTGAGTGGAGTGCCGGTTCCCAGGCAGAGTGGGATTGGAAGTGCCCAGGCTGAGTGGAGTGAATGTGCCCAGGCTGAATGGAGTGGAGGTGCCCAGACTGAGTGGAGTGCAGGTTCCCAGGCAGAGTGGGATTGGAAGTGCCCAGGCTGAGTGGAGTGAATGTACCCAGGCTGAGTGGAGTGAATGTGCCCTGGCTGAGTGGAGTGAATGTGCCCAGGCTGAGTGGAGTGAATGTGCCCAGGCTGAGTGGAGTGAATGTGCCCAGGCTTAGTAGAGTGGACGTGCCCAGGCTGAGTGGAGTTGGGGTTCCCAGGCAGAGTGGGACTGAAAGTGCCCAGGCTGATTGGAGTGAATGTGCCCAGGCTGAGTGGAGTGGAGGTGCCCAGGCCGAGTGGAGTGCAGGTTCCCAGGCAGAGTGGGCCTGGAAGTGCCCAGGCTGAGTGGAGTGAATGTGCCCAGGCTGAATGGAGTGGAGGTGCCCAGGCGGAGTGGAGTGCAGGTTCCCAGGCAGAGTGGGATTGGAAGTGCCCAGGCTGAGTGGAGTGAATGTACCCAGGCTGAGTGGAGTGGAGGTGCCCAGGCTGAGTGGAGTGCAGGTTCCCAGGCAGAGTGGGACTGGAAGTGCCCAGGCTGAGTGGAGTGAATGTACCCAGGCTGACTGGAGTGAATGTGCCCAGGCTGAGTGGAGTGGAGGTGCCCAGGCTGAGTGGAGTTGGGGTTCCCTGGCAGAGTGGGACTGGAAGTGCCAAGGCTGAGTGGAGTGAATGTACCCAGGCTGAGTGGAGTGGAAGTGCCCAGGCTGAGTGGAGTTGGGGTTCCCGGGGAGAGTGGGACTGGAAGTGCCAAGGCTGAGTGGAGTGAATGTACCCAGGCTGAGTGGAGTGGAGGTGCCCAGGCTGAGTGGAGTGCAGGTTCCAAACAGAGTGGGACTGGAAGTGCCCAGGCTGAGTGGAGTGAATGTGCCCAGGCTGAGTGGAGTGAATGTGCCCAGGCTGAGTGGAGTGAATGTGCCCAGGCTGAGTGGAGTGGAGGTGCCCAGGCTGAGTGGAGTGCAGTTTCCCAGGCAGAGTGGGATTGGAAGTGCCCAGGCTGAGTGGAGTGAATGTGCCCAGGCTGAATGGAGTGGAGGTGCCCAGGCTGAGTGGAGTGCAGGTTCCCAGGCAGAGTGGGATTGGAAGTGCCCAGGCTGAGTGGAGTGAATGTACCCAGGCTGAGTGGAGTGGAGGTGCCCAGGCTGAGTGGAGTGCAGGTTCCCAGGCAGAGTGGGATTGGAAGTGCCCAGGCTGAGTGGAGTGAATGTGCGCAGGCTGAGTGGAGTGGAGGTGCCCAGGCTGAGTGGAGTTGGGGTTCCCTGGCAGAGTGGGACTGGAAGTGCCAAGGCTGAGTGGAGTGAATGTACCCAGGCTGAGTGGAGTGGAGGTGCCCAGGCTGAGTGGAGTGCAGGTACCCTGGCAGAGTGGGATTGGAAGTGCCCAGGCTGAGTGGAGTGAATGTCCCCAGGCTGAGTGGATTGCATGCGCCCAGGCTGAGTGGAGTGCAGGTTCCCTGGCAGAGTGGGATTGGAAGTGCCCACGCTGAGTGGAGTGAATGTGCCCAGGCTGAGTGGAGTGGAGGTGCCCAGGCCGAGTGGAGTGCAGGTTCCCAGCAGAGTGGGACTGGAAGTGCCCAGGCTGAGTGGAGTGAATGTGCCCAGGCTGAGTGGAGTGAATGTGCCCAGGCAGAGTGGAGTGAATGTGCCCAGGCTGAGTGGAGTGGAGGTGCCCAGGCTGAGTGGAGTGCCGGTTCCCAGGCAGAGTGGGATTGGAAGTGCCCAGGCTGAGTGGAGTGAATGTGCCCAGGCTGAATGGAGTGGAGGTGCCCAGACTGAGTGGAGTGCAGGTTCCCAGGCAGAGTGGGATTGGAAGTACCCAGGCTGAGTGGAGTCAATGTACCCAGGCTGAGTGGAGTGAATGTGCCCTGGCTGAGTGGAGTCAATGTGCCCAGGCTGAGTGGAGTGAATGTGCCCAGGCTGAGTGGAGTGAATGTGCCCAGGGTGAGTGGAGTGGACGTGCCCAGGCTGAGTGGAGTGCAGGTTCCCAGGCAGAGTGGGATTGGAAGTGCCCAGGCTGAGTGGAGTGAATGTACCCAGGCTGAGTGGAGTGGAGGTGCCCAGGCTGAGTGGAGTGCAGGTTCCCAGGCAGAGTGGGATTGGAAGTGCCCAGGCTGAGTGGAGTGAATGTACCCAGGCTGAGTGGAGTGGAGGTGCCCAGGCTGAGTGGAGTTGGGGTTCCCTGGCAGAGTGGGACTGGAAGTGCCAAGGCTGAGTGGAGTGAATGTACCCAGGCTGAGTGGAGTGGAGGTGCCCAGGCTGAGTGGAGTGAATGTGTCCAGGCTGAGTGGAGTGAACGTGCCCAGGCAGAGTGGAGTGAATGTGCCCAGGCTGAGTGGAGTGGAGGTGCCCAGGCTGAGTGGAGTGAATGTGCCCAGGCTGAATGGAGTGGAGGTGCCCAGGCTGAGTGGAGTGCAGGTTCCCAGGCAGAGTGGGATTGGAAGTGCCCAGGCTGAGTGGAGTGAATGTACCCAGGCTGAGTGGAGTGGAGGTGCCCAGGCTGAGTGGAGTGCAGGTTCCCAGGCAGAGTGGGATTGGAAGTGCCCAGGCTGAGTGGAGTGAATGTGCCCAGGCTGAGTGGAGTGGAGGTGCCCAGGCTGAGTGGAGTTGGGGTTCCCTGGCAGAGTGGGACTGGAAGTGCCAAGGCTGAGTGGAGTGAATGTACCCAGGCTGAGTGGAGTGGAGGTGCCCAGGCTGAGTGGAGTGGAGGTGCCCACGCCGAGTGGAGTGCAGGTTCCCAGCAGAGTGGGACTGGAAGTGCCCAGGCTGAGTGGAGTGAATGTCCCCAGGCTGAGTGGATTGCATGCGCCCAGGCTGAGTGGAGTGCAGGTTCCCTGGCAGAGTGGGATTGGAAGTGCCCATGCTGAGTGGAGTGAATGTGCGCAGGCTGAGTGGAGTGGAGGTGCCCAGGCCGAGTGGAGTGAATGTGGAGTGAGTGGAGTGAGTGCAGGTTCCCAGGCAGAGTGGGATTGGAAGTGCTCAGGCTGAGTGGAGTGAATGTACCCAGGCTGAGTGGAGTGGAGGTGCCCAGGCTGAGTGGAGTGAATGTGCCCAGGCTGAGTGGAGTGAATGTTCCCAGGCTGAGTGGAGTGAATGTGCCCAGGCTGAGTGGAGTGGACGTGCCCAGGCTGAGTGGAGTTGGGGTTCCCAGGCAGAGTGGGATTGGAAGTTCCCAGGCTGAGTGGAGTGAATGTACCCAGGCTGAGTGGAGTGGAGGTGCCCAGGCTGAGTGGAGTTGGGGTTCCCGGGGAGAGTGGGACTGGAAGTGCCAAGTCTGAGTGGAGTGAATATACCCAGGCTGAGTGGAGTGGAGGTGCCCAGGCTGAGTGGAGTGCACGTTCCAAACAGAGTGGGACTGGAAGTGCCCAGGCTGAGTGGAGTGAATGTGCCCAGGCTGAGTGGAGTGAATGTGCCCAGGCTGAGTGGAGTGAATGTGCCCAGGCAGAGTGGAGTGAATGTGCCCAGGCTGAGTGGAGTGGAGGTGCCCAGGCTGAGTGGAGTGCAGGTTCCCAGGCAGAGTGGGATTGGAAGTGCCCAGGCTGAGTGGAATTAATGTGCCCAGGCTGAGTGGAGTGGAGGTGCCCAGGCTGAGTGGAGTTGGGGTTCCCTGGCAGAGTGGGACTGGAAGTGCCAAGGCTGAGTGGAGTGAATGTAGCCAGGCTGAGTGGAGTGGAGGTGCCCAGGCTGAGTGGAGTGCAGGTACCCTGGCAGAGTGGGACTGGAAGTGCCAAGGCTGAGTGGAGTGAATGTAGCCAGGCTGAGTGGAGTGGAGGTGCCCAGGCTGAGCGGAGTGCAGGTTCCCAGGCTGAGTGGAGTGAATGTGCCCAGGCTGAGTGGAGTGAATGTGCCCAGGCTGAGTAGAGTGGACGTGCCCAGGCTGAGTGGAGTTGGGGTTCCCAGGCAGAGTGGGACTGAAAGTGCCCAGGCTGATTGGAGTGAATGTGCCCAGGCTGAATGGAGTGGAGGTGCCCAGGCTGAGTGGAGTGCAGGTTCCCTGTTAGAGTGGGATTGGAAATGCCCAGGCTGAGTGCAGTGAATGTGCCCAGGCTGAGTGGAGTGGAGGTGCCCAGGCTGAGTGGAGTTGGGGTTCCCTGGCAGAGTGGGACTGGAAGTGCCAAGGCTGAGTGGAGTGAATGTACCCAGGCTGAGTGGAGTGGAGGTGCCCAGGCTGAGTGGAGTGCAGGTTCCCAGCAGAGTGGGACTGGAAGTGCCCAGGCTGAGTGGAGTGAATGTGCCCAGGCTGAATGGAGTGGAGGTGCCCAGGCTGAGTGGAGTGCAGGTTCCCTGGCAGAGTGGGATTGGAAGTGCCCAGGCTGAGTGCAGTGAATGTGCCCAGGCTGAGTGGAGTGGAGGTGCCCAGGCTGAGTGGAGTGCTGGTTCCCAGGCAGAGTGGGACTGGAAGTGCCAAGGCTGAGTGGAGTGAATGTACCCAGGCTGAGTGGAGTGGAGGTGACCAGGCTGAGTGGAGTGCAGGTTCCCTGGCAGAGTGGGATTGGAAGTGCCCAGGCTGAGTGGAGTGAATGTGCCCAGGCTGAGTGGAGTGGAGGTGCCCAGGCCGAGTGGAGTGCAGGTTCCCAGGCAGAGTGGGACTGGAAGTGCCCAGGCTGAGTGGAGTGAATGTGCCCAGGCTGAATGGAGTGGAGGTGCCCAGGCGGAGTGGAGTGCAGGTTCCCAGGCAGAGTGGGAATGGAAGTGCCCAGGCTGAGTGGAGTGAATGTACCCAGGCTGAGTGGAGTGGAGGTGCCCAGGCTGAGCGGAGTGCAGGTTCCCAGGCAGAGTGGGATTGGAAGTGCCCAGGCTGAGTGGAGTGAATGTGCCCAGGCTGAGTGGAGTGGAGGTGCCCAGGCTGAGTGGAGTTGGGGTTCCCTGGCAGAGTGGGACTGGAAGTGCCCAGGCTGAGTGCAGTGAATGTGCCCAGGCTGAGTGGAGTGGAGGTGCCCAGGCTGAGTGGAGTTGGGGTTCCCTGGCAGAGTGGGACTGGAAGTGCCAAGGCTGAGTGGAGTGAATGTACCCAGGCTGAGTGGAGTGGAGGTGCCCAGGCTGAGTGGAGTGCAGGTTCCCAGCAGAGTGGGACTGGAAGTGCCCAGGCTGAGAGGAGTGAATGTGCCCAGGCTGAATGGAGTGGAGGTGCCCAGGCTGAGTGGAGTGCAGGTTCCCTGGCAGAGTGGGATTGGAAGTGCCCAGGCTGAGTGCAGTGAATGTGCCCAGGCTGAGTGGAGTGGAGGTGCCCAGGCTGAGTGGAGTGCTGGTTGCCAGGCAGAGTGGGACTGGAAGTGCCAAGGCTGAGTGGAGTAAATGTACCCAGGCTGAGTGGAGTGGAGGTGCCCAGGCTGAGTGGAGTGCAGGTTCCCTGGCAGAGTGGGATTGGAAGTGCCCAGGCTGAGTGGAGTGAATGTGCCCAGGCTGAATGGAGTGGAGGTGCCCAGGCGGAGTGGAGTGCAGGTTCCCAGGCAGAGTGGGATTGGAAGTGCCCAGGCTGAGTGGAGTGAATGTACCCAGGCTGAGTGGAGTGGAGGTGCCCAGGCTGAGTGGAGTGCAGGTTCCCAGGCAGAGTGGGACTGGAAGTGCCCAGGCTGAGTGGAGTGAATGTACCCAGGCTGAGTGGAGTGAATGTGCCCAGGCTGAGTGGAGTGGAGGTGCCCAGGCTGAGTGGAGTTGGGGTTCCCTGGCAGAGTGGGACTGGAAGTGCCAAGGCTGAGTGGAGTGAATGTACCCAGGCTGAGTGGAGTGGAGGTGCCCAGGCTGAGTGGAGTTGGGGTTCCCGGGGAGAGTGGGACTGGAAGTGCCAAGGCTGAGTGGAGTGAATGTACCCAGGCTGAGTGGAGTGGAGGTGCCCAGGCTGAGTGGAGTGCAGGTTCCAAACAGAGTGGGACTGGAAGTGCCCAGGCTGAGTGGAGTGAATGTGCCCAGGCTGAGTGGAGTGAATGTGCCCAGGCAGAGTGGAGTGAATGTGCCCAGGCTGAGTGGAGTGGAGGTGCCCAGGCTGAGTGGAGTGCAGTTTCCCAGGCAGAGTGGGATTGGAAGTGCCCAGGCTGAGTGGAGTGAATGTGCCCAGGCTGAATGGAGTGGAGGTGCCCAGGCTGAGTGGAGTGAATGTGCCCAGGCTGAGTGGGATTGGAAGTGCCCAGGCTGAGTGGAGTGAATGTACCCAGGCTGAGTGGAGTGGAGGTGCCCAGGCTGAGTGGAGTGCAGGTTCCCAGGCAGAGTGGGATTGGAAGTGCCCAGGCTGAGTGGAGTGAATGTGCCCAGGCTGAGTGGAGTGGAGGTGCCCAGGCTGAGTGGAGTTGGGGTTCCCTGGCAGAGTGGGACTGGAAGTGCCAAGGCTGAGTGGAGTGAATGTACCCAGGCTGAGTGGAGTGGAGGTGCCCAGGCTGAGTGGAGTGCAGGTACCCTGGAAGAGTGGGATTGGAAGTGCCCAGGCTGAGTGGAGTGAATGTCCCCAGGCTGAGTGGATTGCATGCGCCCAGGCTGAGTGGAGTGCAGGTTCCCTGGCAGAGTGGGATTGGAAGTGCCCACGCTGAGTGGAGTGAATGTGCCCAGGCTGAGTGGAGTGGAGGTGCCCAGGCCGAGTGGAGTGCAGGTTCCCAGCAGAGTGGGACTGGAAGTGCCCAGGCTGAGTGGAGTGAATGTGCCCAGGCTGAGTGGAGTGAATGTGCCCAGGCAGAGTGGAGTGAATGTGCCCAGGCTGAGTGGAGTGGAGGTGCCCAGGCTGAGTGGAGTGCCGGTTCCCAGGCAGAGTGGGATTGGAAGTGCCCAGGCTGAGTGGAGTGAATGTGCCCAGGCTGAATGGAGTGGAGGTGCCCAGACTGAGTGGAGTGCAGGTTCCCAGGCAGAGTGGGATTGGAAGTACCCAGGCTGAGTGGAGTCAATGTACCCAGGCTGAGTGGAGTGAATGTGCCCTGGCTGAGTGGAGTGAATGTGCCCAGGCTGAGTGGAGTGAATGTGCCCAGGCTGAGTGGAGTGAATGTGCCCAGGCTGAGTGGAGTGGACATGCCCAGGCTGAGTGGAGTTGGCGTTCCCAGGCAGAGTGGGATTGGAAGTGCCCAGGCTGAGTGGAGTGAATGTACCCAGGCTGAGTGGAGTGGAGGGACCCAGGCTGAGTGGAGTGCAGGTTCCCAGGCAGAGTGGGATTGCAAGTGCCCAGGCTGAGTGGAGTGAATGTGCCCAGGCTGAGTGGAGTGGAGGTGCCCAGGCTGAGTGGAGTTGGGGTTCCCTGGCAGAGTGGGACTGGAAGTGCCAAGGCTGAGTGGAGTAAATGTACCCAGGCTGAGTGGAGTGGAGGTGCCCAGGCTGAGTGGAGTTGGGGTTCCCGGGGAGAGTGGGACTGGAAGTGCCAAGGCTGAGTGGAGTGAATATACCCAGGCTGAGTGGAGTGGAGGTGCCCAGGCTGAGTGGAGTGCACGTTCCAAACAGAGTGGGACTGGAAGTGCCCAGGCTGAGTGGAGTGAATGTGCCCAGGCTGACTGGAGTGAATGTGCCCAGGCAGAGTGGAGTGAATGTGCCCAGGCTGAGTGGAGTGGAGGTGCCCAGGCTGAGTGGAGTGCAGTTTCCCAGGCAGAGTGGGATTGGAAGTGCCCAGGCTGAGTGGAGTGAATGTGCCCAGGCTGAATGGAGTGGAGGTGCCCAGGCTGAGTGGAGTGCAGGTTCCCAGGCAGAGTGGGATTGGAAGTGCTCAGGCTGAGTGGAGTGAATGTACCCAGGCTGAGTGGAGTGGAGGTGCCCAGGCTGAGTGGAGTGCAGGTTCCCAGGCAGAGTGGGATTGGAAGTGCCCAGGCTGAGTGGAGTGAATGTGCCCAGGCTGAGTGGAGTGGAGGTGCCCATGCTGAGTGGAGTTGGGGTTCCCTGGCAGAGTGGGACTGGAAGTGCCAAGGCTGAGTGGAGTGAATGTACCCAGGCTGAGTGGAGTGGAGGTGCCCAGGCTGAGTGGAGTGCAGGTACCCTGGCAGAGTGGGATTGGAAGTGCCCAGGCTGAGTGGAGTGAATGTCCCCAGGCTGAGTGGATTGCATGCGCCCAGGCTGAGTGGAGTGCAGGTTCCCTGGCAGAGTGGGACTGGAAGTGCCCATGCTGAGTGGAGTGAATGTGCCCAGGCTGAGTGGAGTGGAGGTGCCCAGGCCGAGTGGAGTGCAGGTTCCCAGCAGAGTGGGACTGGAAGTGCCCAGGCTGAGTGGAGTGAATGTGCCCAGGCTGAGTGGAGTGAATGTGCCCAGGCAGAGTGGAGTGAATGTGCCCAGGCTGAGTGGAGTGGAGGTGCCCAGGCTGAGTGGAGTGCAGGTTCCCTGGCAGAGTGGGATTGGAAGTGCCCAGGCTGAGTGCAGTGAATGTGCCCAGGCTGAGTGGAGTGGAAGTGCCCAGGCTGAGTGGAGTGCTGGTTCCCAGGCAGAGTGGGACTGGAAGTGCCAAGGCTGAGTGGAGTGAATGTACCCAGGCTGAGTGGAGTGGAGGTGCCCAGGCTGAGTGGAGTGCAGGTTCCCTGGCAGAGTGGGATTGGAAGTGCCCAGGCTGAGTGGAGTGAATGTGCCCAGGCTGAGTGGAGTGGAGGTGCCCAGGCCGAGTGGAGTGCAGGTTCCCAGGCAGAGTGGGACTGGAAGTGCCCAGGCTGAGTGGAGTGAATGTGCCCAGGCTGAGTGGAGTGAATGTGCCCAGGCAGAGTGGAGTGAATGTGCCCAGGCTGAGTGGAGTGGAGGTGCCCAGGCTGAGTGGAGTGCCGGTTCCCAGGCAGAGTGGGATTGGAAGTGCCCAGGCTGAGTGGAGTGAATGTGCCCAGGCTGAATGGAGTGGAGGTGCCCAGACTGAGTGGAGTGAATGTGCCCAGGCTGAGTGGAGTGAATGTGCCCAGGCTGAGTGGAGTGAATGTGCCCAGGCTGAGTAGAGTGGACGTGCCCAGGCTGAGTGGAGTTGGGGTTCCCAGGCAGAGTGGGACTGAAAGTGCCCAGGTTGATTGGAGTGAATGTGCCCAGGCTGAATGGAGTGGAGGTGCCCAGGCTGAGTGGAGTGCAGGTTCCCTGTTAGAGTGGGATTGGAAGTGCCCAGGCTGAGTGCAGTGAATGTGCCCAGGCTGAGTGGAGTGGAGGTGCCCAGGCTGAGTGGAGTTTGGGTTCCCTTGCAGAGTGGGACTGGAAGTGCCAAGGCTGAGTGGAGTGAATGTACCCAGGCTGAGTGGAGTGGAGGTGCCCAGGCTGAGTGGAGTGCAGGTTCCCAGCAGAGTGGGACTGGAAGTGCCCAGGCTGAGTGGAGTGAATGTGCCCAGGCTGAATGGAGTGGAGGTGCCCAGGCTGAGTGGAGTGCAGGTTCCCTGGCAGAGTGGGATTGGAAGTGCCCAGGCTGAGTGCAGTGAATGTGCCCAGGCTGAGTGGAGTGGAGGTGCCCAGGCTGAGTGGAGTGCTGGTTCCCAGGCAGAGTGGGACTGGAAGTGCCCAGGCTGAGTGGAGTGAATGTGCCCAGGCTGAGTGGAGTGAATGTGCCCAGGCAGAGTGGAGTGAATGTGCCCAGGCTGAGTGGAGTGGAGGTGCCCAGGCTGAGTGGAGTGCCGGTTCCCAGGCAGAGTGGAGTGGAGGTGCCCAGGCCGAGTGGAGTGCAGGTTCCCAGGCAGAGTGGGACTGGAAGTGCCCAGGCTGAGTGGAGTGAATGTACCCAGGCTGAATGGAGTGGAGGTGCCCAGGCGGAGTGGAGTGCCGGTTCCCAGGCAGAGTGGGATTGGAAGTGCCCAGGCTGAGTGGAGTGAATGTACCCAGGCTGAGTGGAGTGGAGGTGCCCAGGCTGAGTGGAGTGCAGGTTCCCAGGCAGAGTGGGACTGGAAGTGCCCAGGCTGAGTGGAGTGAATGTACCCAGGCTGAGTGGACTGAATGTGCCCAGGCTGAGTGGAGTGGAGGTGCCCAGGCTGAGTGGAGTTGGGGTTCCCTGGCTGAGTGGGACTGGAAGTGCCAAGGCTGAGTGGAGTGAATGTACCCAGGCTGAGTGGAGTGGAAGTGCCCAGGCTGAGTGGAGTTGGGGTTCCCGGGGAGAGTGGGACTGGAAGTGCCAAGGCTGAGTGGAGTGAATGTACCCAGGCTGAGTGGAGTGGAGGTGCCCAGGCTGAGTGGAGTGCAGGTTCCAAACAGAGTGGGACTGGAAGTGCCCAGGCTGAGTGGAGTGAATGTGCCCAGGCTGAGTGGAGTGAATGTGCCCAGGCTGAGTGGAGTGAATGTGCCCAGGCTGAGTGGAGTGGAGGTGCCCAGGCTGAGTGGAGTGCAGTTTCCCAGGCAGAGTGGGATTGGAAGTGCCCAGGCTGAGTGGAGTGAATGTGCCCAGGCTGAATGGAGTGGAGGTGCCCAGGCTGAGTGGAGCGCAGGTTCCCAGGCAGAGTGGGATTGGAAGTGCCCAGGCTGAGTGGAGTGAATGTACCCAGGCTGAGTGGAGTGCAGGTTCCCAGGCAGAGTGGGATTGGAAGTACCCAGGCTGAGTGGAGTGAATGTGCGCAGGCTGAGTGGAGTGGAGGTGCCCAGGCTGAGTGGAGTTGGGGTTCCCTGGCAGAGTGGGACTGGAAGTGCCAAGGCTGAGTGGAGTGAATGTACCCAGGCTGAGTGGAGTGGAGGTGCCCAGGCTGAGTGGAGTGCAGGTACCCTGGCAGAGTGGGATTGGAAGTGCCCAGGCTGAGTGGAGTGAATGTCCCCAGGCTGAGTGGATTGCATGCGCCCAGGCTGAGTGGAGTGCAGGTTCCCTGGCAGAGTGGGATCTGAAGTGCCCACGCTGAGTGGAGTGAATGTGCCCAGGCTGAGTGGAGTGAATGTGCCCAGGCAGAGTGGAGTGAATGTGCCCAGGCTGAGTGGAGTGGAGGTGCCCAGGCTGAGTGGAGTGCCGGTTCCCAGGCAGAGTGGATTGGAGGTGCCCAGGCCGAGTGGAGTGCAGGTTCCCAGGCAGAGTGGGACTGGAAGTGCCCAGGCTGAGTGGAGTGAATGTACCCAGGCTGAATGGAGTGGAGGTGCCCAGGCGGAGTGGAGTGCCGGTTCCCAGGCAGAGTGGGATTGGAAGTGCCCAGGCTGAGTGGAGTGAATGTACCCAGGCTGAGTGGAGTGGAGGTGCCCAGGCTGAGTGGAGTGCAGGTTCCCAGGCAGAGTGGGACTGGAAGTGCCCAGGCTGAGTGGAGTGAATGTACCCAGGCTGAGTGGACTGAATGTGCCCAGGCTGAGTGGAGTGGAGGTGCCCAGGCTGAGTGGAGTTGGGGTTCCCTGGCTGAGTGGGACTGGAAGTGCCAAGGCTGAGTGGAGTGAATGTACCCAGGCTGAGTGGAGTGGAAGTGCCCAGGCTGAGTGGAGTTGGGGTTCCCGGGGAGAGTGGGACTGGAAGTGCCAAGGCTGAGTGGAGTGAATGTACCCAGGCTGAGTGGAGTGGAGGTGCCCAGGCTGAGTGGAGTGCAGGTTCCAAACAGAGTGGGACTGGAAGTGCCCAGGCTGAGTGGAGTGAATGTGCCCAGGCTGAGTGGAGTGAATGTGCCCAGGCTGAGTGGAGTGAATGTGCCCAGGCTGAGTGGAGTGGAGGTGCCCAGGCTGAGTGGAGTGCAGTTTCCCAGGCAGAGTGGGATTGGAAGTGCCCAGGCTGAGTGGAGTGAATGTGCCCAGGCTGAATGGAGTGGAGGTGCCCAGGCTGAGTGGAGCGCAGGTTCCCAGGCAGAGTGGGATTGGAAGTGCCCAGGCTGAGTGGAGTGAATGTACCCAGGCTGAGTGGAGTGCAGGTTCCCAGGCAGAGTGGGATTGGAAGTACCCAGGCTGAGTGGAGTGAATGTGCGCAGGCTGAGTGGAGTGGAGGTGCCCAGGCTGAGTGGAGTTGGGGTTCCCTGGCAGAGTGGGACTGGAAGTGCCAAGGCTGAGTGGAGTGAATGTACCCAGGCTGAGTGGAGTGGAGGTGCCCAGGCTGAGTGGAGTGCAGGTACCCTGGCAGAGTGGGATTGGAAGTGCCCAGGCTGAGTGGAGTGAATGTCCCCAGGCTGAGTGGATTGCATGCGCCCAGGCTGAGTGGAGTGCAGGTTCCCTGGCAGAGTGGGATCTGAAGTGCCCACGCTGAGTGGAGTGAATGTGCCCAGGCTGAGTGGAGTGGAGGTGCCCAGGCCGAGTGGAGTGCAGGTTCCCAGCAGAGTGGGACTGGAAGTGACCAGGCTGAGTGGAGTGAATGTGCCCAGGCTGAGTGGAGTGAATGTGCCCAGGCAGAGTGGAGTGAATGTGCCCAGGCTGAGTGGAGTGGAGGTGCCCAGGCTGAGTGGAGTGCCGGTTCCCAGGCAGAGTGGGATTGGAAGTGCCCAGGCTGAGTGGAGTGAATGTGCCCAGGCTTAATGGAGTGGAGGTGCCCTGGCTGAGTGGAGTGAATGTGCCCAGGCTGAGTGGAGTGAATGTGCCCAGGCTGAGTGGAGTGAATGTGCCCAGGGTGAGTGGAGTGGACGTGCCCAGGCTGAGTGGAGTGCAGGTTCCCAGGCAGAGTGGGATTGGAAGTGCCCAGGCTGAGTGGAGTGAATGTCCCCAGGCTGAGTGGATTGCATGCGCCCAGGCTGAGTGGAGTGCAGGTTCCCTGGCAGAGTGGGATTGGAAGTGCCCACGCTGAGTGGAGTGAATGTGCCCAGGCTGAGTGGAGTGGAGGTGCCCAGGCCGAGTGGAGTGCAGGTTCCCAGCAGAGTGGGACTGGAAGTGACCAGGCTGAGTGGAGTGAATGTGCCCAGGCTGAGTGGAGTGAATGTGCCCAGGCAGAGTGGAGTGAATGTGCCCAGGCTGAGTGGAGTGGAGGTGCCCAGGCTGAGTGGAGTGCCGGTTCCCAGGCAGAGTGGGATTGGAAGTGCCCAGGCTGAGTGGAGTGAATGTGCCCAGGCTTAATGGAGTGGAGGTGCCCTGGCTGAGTGGAGTGAATGTGCCCAGGCTGAGTGGAGTGAATGTGCCCAGGCTGAGTGGAGTGAATGTGCCCAGGGTGAGTGGAGTGGACGTGCCCAGGCTGAGTGGAGTGCAGGTTCCCAGGCAGAGTGGGATTGGAAGTGCCCAGGCTGAGTGGAGTGAATGTACCCAGGCTGAGTGGAGTGGAGGTGCCCAGGCTGAGTGGAGTGCAGGTTCCCAGGCAGAGTGGGATTGGAAGTGCCCAGGCTGAGTGGAGTGAATGTGCCCAGGCTGAGTGGAGTGGAGGTGCCCAGGCTGAGTGGAGTTGGGGTTGCCTGGCAGAGTGGGACTGGAAGTGCCAAGGCTGAGTGGAGTGAATGTACCCAGGCTGAGTGGAGTGAATGTGCCCAGGCAGAGTGGAGTGAATGTGCCCAGGCTGAGTGGAGTGGAGGTGCCCAGGCTGAGTGGAGTGAATGTGTCCAGGCTGAGTGGAGTGAATGTGCCCAGGCAGAGTGGAGTGAATGTGCCCAGGCTGAGTGGAGTGGAGGTGCCCAGGCTGAGTGGAGTGCAGTTTCCCAGCAGAGTGGGACTGGAAGTGCCAAGGCTGAGTGGAGTGAATGTACCCAGGCTGAGTGGAGTGGAGGTGCCCAGGCTGAGTGGAGTGCAGGTTCCCAGCAGAGTGGGACTGGAAGTGCCCAGGCTGAGTGGAGTGAATGTGCCCAGGCTGAGTGGAGTGGAGGTGCCCAGGCCGAGTGGAGTGCAGGCACCCAGGCAGAGTGGGATTGGAAGTGCCCAGGCTGAGTGGAGTGAATGTGCCCAGGCAGAGTGGAATGAATGTGCCCAGGCTGAGTGGAGTGTAGGTGCCCAGGCTGCATGGAGTGCAGGTTCCCAGGCAGAGTGGGATTGGAAGTGCCCAGGCTGAGTGGAGTGAATGTGCCCAGGCTGAATGGAGTGGAGGTGCCCAGGCTGAGTGGAGTGCAGGTTCCCAGGCAGAGTGGGATTGGAAGTGCCCTGGCTGAGTGGAGTGAATGTGCCCAGGCTGAATGGAGTGGAGGTGCCCAGGCAGAGTGGAGTGCAGGTTCCCAGGCAGAGTGGGATTGGAAGTGCCCAGGCTGAGTGGAGTGAATGTACCCAGGCTGAGTGGAGTGGAGGTGCCCAGGCTGAGTGGAGTGCAGGTTCCCAGGCAGAGTGGGATTGGAAGTGCCCAGGCTGAGTGGAGTGAATGTGCCCAGGCTGAGTGGAGTGGAGGTGTCCAGGCTGAGTGGAGTTGGGGTTCCCTGGCAGAGTGGGACTGGAAGTGCCCAGGCTGAGTGGAGTGAATGTACCCAGGCTGAGTGGAGTGGAGGTGCCCAGGCTGAGTGGAGTGCAGGTTCCCAGGCAGAGTGGGATTGGAAGTGCCCAGGCTGAGTGGAGTGAATGTGCCCAGGCTGAGTGGAGTGGAGGTGCCCAGGCTGAGTGGAGTTGGGGTTCCCTGGCAGAGTGGGACTGGAAGTGCCAAGGCTGAGTGGAGTGAATGTACCCAGGCTGAGTGGAGTGGAGGTGCCCAGGCTGAGTGGAGTGCAGGTACCCTGGCTGAGTGGGATTGGAAGTGCCCAGGCTGAGTGGAGTGAATGTCCCCAGGCTGAGTGGATTGCATGCGCCCAGGCTGAGTGGAGTGCAGGTTCCCTGGCAGAGTGGGATTGGAAGTGCCCACGCTGAGTGGAGTGAATGTGCCCAGGCTGAGTGGAGTCGAGGTGCCCAGGCCGAGTGGAGTGCAGGTTCCCAGCAGAGTGGGACTGGAAGTGCCCAGGCTGAGTGGAGTGAATGTGCCCAGGCTGAGTGGAGTGAATGTGCCCAGGCAGAGTGGAGTGAATGTGCCCAGGCTGAGTGGAGTGGAGGTGCCCAGGCTGAGTGGAGTGCCGGTTCCCAGGCAGAGTGGGATTGGAAGTTCCCAGGCTGAGTGGAGTGAATGTGCCCAGACTGAGTGGAGTACAGGTTCCCAGGCAGAGTGGGATTGGAAGTACACAGGCTGAGTGGAGTCAATGTACCCAGGCTGAGTGGAGTGAATGTGCCCTGGCTGAGTGGAGTGAATGTGCCCAGGCTGAGTGGAGTGAATGTGCCCAGGCTGAGTGGAGTGAATGTGCCCAGGCTGAGTAGAGTGGACGTGCCCAGGCTGAGTGGAGTTGGGGTTCCCAGGCAGAGTGGGACTGAAAGTGCCGAGGTTGATTGGAGTGAATGTGCCCAGGCTGAATGGAGTGGAGGTGCCCAGGCTGAGTGGAGTGCAGGTTCCCTGTTAGAGTGGGATTGGAAGTGCCCAGGCTGAGTGCAGTGAATGTGCCCAGGCTGAGTGGAGTGGAGGTGCCCAGGCTGAGTGGAGTTTGGGTTCCCTTGCAGAGTGGGACTGGAAGTGCCAAGGCTGAGTGGAGTGAATGTACCCAGGCTGAGTGGAGTGGAGGTGCCCAGGCTGAGTGGAGTGCAGGTTCCCAGCAGAGTGGGACTGGAAGTGCCCAGGCTGAGTGGAGTGAATGTGCCCAGGCTGAATGGAGTGGAGGTGCCCAGGCTGAGTGGAGTGCAGGTTCCCTGGCAGAGTGGGATTGGAAGTGCCCAGGCTGAGTGCAGTGAATGTGCCCAGGCTGAGTGGAGTGGAGGTGCCCAGGCTGAGTGGAGTGCTGGTTCCCAGGCAGAGTGGGACTGGAAGTGCCCAGGCTGAGTGGAGTGAATGTGCCCAGGCTGAGTGGAGTGAATGTGCCCAGGCAGAGTGGAGTGAATGTGCCCAGGCTGAGTGGAGTGGAGGTGCCCAGGCTGAGTGGAGTGCCGGTTCCCAGGCAGAGTGGAGTGGAGGTGCCCAGGCCGAGTGGAGTGCAGGTTCCCAGGCAGAGTGGGACTGGAAGTGCCCAGGCTGAGTGGAGTGAATGTGCCCAGGCTGAATGGAGTGGAGGTGCCCAGGCGGAGTGGAGTGCAGGTTCCCAGGCAGAGTGGGACTGGAAGTGCCCAGGCTGAGTGGAGTGAATGTACCCAGGCTGAGTGGAGTGGAGGTGCCCAGGCTGAGTGGAGTGCAGGTTCCCAGGCAGAGTGGGACTGGAAGTGCCCAGGCTGAGTGGAGTGAATGTACCCAGGCTGAGTGGAGTGAATGTGCCCAGGCTGAGTGGAGTGGAGGTGCCCAGGCTGAGTGGAGTTGGGGTTCCCTGGCTGAGTGGGACTGGAAGTGCCAAGGCTGAGTGGAGTGAATGTACCCAGGCTGAGTGGAGTGGAAGTGCCCAGGCTGAGTGGAGTTGGGGTTCCCGGGGAGAGTGGGACTGGAAGTGCCAAGGCTGAGTGGAGTGAATGTACCCAGGCTGAGTGGAGTGGAGGTGCCCAGGCTGAGTGGAGTGCAGGTTCCAAACAGAGTGGGACTGGAAGTGCCCAGGCTGAGTGGAGTGAATGTGCCCAGGCTGAGTGGAGTGAATGTGCCCAGGCTGAGTGGAGTGAATGTGCCCAGGCTGAGTGGAGTGGAGGTGCCCAGGCTGAGTGGAGTGCAGTTTCCCAGGCAGAGTGGGATTGGAAGTGCCCAGGCTGAGTGGAGTGAATGTGCCCAGGCTGAATGGAGTGGAGGTGCCCAGGCTGAGTGGAGCGCAGGTTCCCAGGCAGAGTGGGATTGGAAGTGCCCAGGCTGAGTGGAGTGAATGTACCCAGGCTGAGTGGAGTGGAGGTGCCCAGGCTGAGTGGAGTGCAGGTTCCCAGGCAGAGTGGGATTGGAAGTGCCCAGGCTGAGTGGAGTGAATGTGCGCAGGCTGAGTGGAGTGGAGGTGCCCAGGCTGAGTGGAGTGGAGGTGCCCAGGCTGAGTGGAGTGCAGGTTCCCAGGCAGAGTGGGATTGGAAGTGCCGAGGCTGAGTGGAGTGAATGTGCCCAGGCTGAGTGGAGTGGAGGTGCCCAGGCTGAGTGGAGTTGGGGTTCCCTGGCAGAGTGGGACTGGAAGTGCCAAGGCTGAGTGGAGTGAATGTACCCAGGCTGAGTGGAGTGGAGGTGCCCAGGCTGAGTGGAGTTGGGGTTCCCGGGGAGAGTGGGACTGGAAGTGCCAAGGCTGAGTGGAGTGAATGTACCCAGGCTGAGTGGAGTGGAGGTGCCCAGGCTGAGTGGAGTGCAGGTTCCAAACAGAGTGGGACTGGAAGTGCCCAGGCTGAGTGGAGTGAATGTGCCCAGGCTGAGTGGAGTGAATGTGCCCAGGCAGAGTGGAGTGAATGTGCCCAGGCTGAGTGGAGTGGAGGTGCCCAGGCTGAGTGGAGTGCAGTTTCCCAGGCAGAGTGGGATTGGAAGTGCCCAGGCTGAGTGGAGTGCAGGTTCCAAACAGAGTGGGACTGGAAGTGCCCAGGCTGAGTGGAGTGAATGTGCCCAGGCTGAGTGGAGTGAATGTGCCCAGGCAGAGTGGAGTGAATGTGCCCAGGCTGAGTGGAGTGGAGGTGCCCAGGCTGAGTGGAGTGCAGTTTCCCAGGCAGAGTGGGATTGGAAGTGCCCAGGCTGAGTGGAGTGAATGTGCCCAGGCTGAATGGAGTGGAGGTGCCCAGGCTGAGTGGAGTGCAGGTTCCCAGGCAGAGTGGGATTGGAAGTGCTCAGGCTGAGTGGAGTGAATGTGCCCAGGCTGAGTGGAGTGGACGTGCCCAGGCTGAGTGGAGTTGGGGTTCCCAGGCAGAGTGGGATTGGAAGTGCCCAGGCTGAGTGGAGTGAATGTACCCAGGCTGAGTGGAGTGGAGGTGCCCAGGCTGAGTGGAGTGCAGGTTCCCAGGCAGAGTGGGATTGGAAGTGCCCAGGCTGAGTGGAGTGAATGTGCCCAGGCTGAGTGGAGTGGAGGTGCCCAGGCTGAGTGGAGTTGGGGTTCCCTGGCAGAGTGGGACTGGAAGTGCCCAGGCTGAGTGGAGTGAATGTGCCCAGGCTGAATGGAGTGGAGGTGCCCAGGCTGAGTGGAGTGCAGGTTCCCTGGCAGAGTGGGATTGGAAGTGCCCAGGCTGAGTGCAGTGAATGTGCCCAGGCTGAGTGGAGTGGAAGTGCCCAGGCTGAGTGGAGTGCTGGTTCCCAGGCAGAGTGGGACTGGAAGTGCCAAGGCTGAGTGGAGTGAATGTACCCAGGCTGAGTGGAGTGGAGGTGCCCAGGCTGAGTGGAGTGCAGGTTCCCTGGCAGAGTGGGATTGGAAGTGCCCAGGCTGAGTGGAGTGAATGTGCCCAGGCTGAGTGGAGTGGAGGTGCCCAGGCCGAGTGGAGTGCAGGTTCCCAGGCAGAGTGGGACTGGAAGTGCCCAGGCTGAGTGGAGTGAATGTGCCCAGGCTGAGTGGAGTGAATGTGCCCAGGCAGAGTTGAGTGAATGTGCCCAGGCTGAGTGGAGTGGAGGTGCCCAGGCTGAGTGGAGTGCCGGTTCCCAGGCAGAGTGGGATTGGAAGTGCCCAGGCTGAGTGGAGTGAATGTGCCCAGGCTGAATGGAGTGGAGGTGCCCAGACTGAGTGGAGTGCAGGTTCCCAGGCAGAGTGGGATTGGAAGTGCCCAGGCTGAGTGGAGTGAATGTACCCAGGCTGAGTGGAGTGAATGTGCCCTGGCTGAGTGGAGTGAATGTGCCCAGGCTGAGTGGAGTGAATGTGCCCAGGCTGAGTGGAGTGAATGTGCCCAGGCTGAGTAGAGTGGACGTGCCCAGGCTGAGTGGAGTTGGGGTTTCCAGGCAGAGTGGGACTGAAGGTGCCCAGGCTGATTGGAGTGAATGTGCCCAGGCTGAATGGAGTGGAGGTGCCCAGGCTGAGTGGAGTGCAGGTTCCCTGTTAGAGTGGGATTGGAAGTGCCCAGGCTGAGTGCAGTGAATGTGCCCAGGCTGAGTGGAGTGGAGGTGCCCAGGCTGAGTGGAGTTGGGGTTCCCTGGCAGAGTGGGACTGGAAGTGCCAAGGCTGAGTGGAGTGAATGTACCCAGGCTGAGTGGAGTGGAGGTGCCCAGGCTGAGTGGAGTGCAGGTTCCCAGCAGAGTGGGACTGGAAGTGCCCAGGCTGAGTGGAGTGAATGTGCCCAGGCTGAATGGAGTGGAGGTGCCCAGGCTGAGTGGAGTGCAGGTTCCCTGGCAGAGTGGGATTGGAAGTGCCCAGGCTGAGTGCAGTGAATGTGCCCAGGCTGAGTGGAGTGGAGGTGCCCAGGCTGAGTGGAGTGCTGGTTCCCAGGCAGAGTGGGACTGGAAGTGCCAAGGCTGAGTGGAGTGAATGTACCCAGGCTGAGTGGAGTGGAGGTGACCAGGCTGAGTGGAGTGCAGGTTCCCTGGCAGAGTGGGATTGGAAGTGCCCAGGCTGAGTGGAGTGAATGTGCCCAGGCTGAGTGGAGTGGAGGTGCCCAGGCCGAGTGGAGTGCAGGTTCCCAGGCAGAGTGGGACTGGAAGTGCCCAGGCTGAGTGGAGTGAATGTGCCCAGGCTGAATGGAGTGGAGGTGCCCAGGCGGAGTGGAGTGCAGGTTCCCAGGCAGAGTGGGATTGGAAGTGCCCAGGCTGAGTGGAGTGAATGTACCCAGGCTGAGTGGAGTGGAGGTGCCCAGGCTGAGTGGAGTGCAGGTTCCCAGGCAGAGTGGGATTGGAAGTGCCCAGGCTGAGTGGAGTGAATGTGCCCAGGCTGAGTGGAGTGGAGGTGCCCAGGCTGAGTGGAGTTGGAGTTCCCTGGCAGAGTGGGACTGGAAGTTCCCAGGCTGAGTGCAGTGAATGTGCCCAGGCTGAGTGGAGTGGAGGTGCCCAGGCTGAGTGGAGTTGGGGTTCCCTGGCAGAGTGGGACTGGAAGTGCCAAGGCTGAGTGGAGTGAATGTACCCAGGCTGAGTGGAGTGGAGGTGCCCAGGCTGAGTGGAGTGCAGGTTCCCAGCAGAGTGGGACTGGAAGTGCCCAGGCTGAGTGGAGTGAATGTGCCCAGGCTGAATGGAGTGGAGGTGCCCAGGCTTAGTGGAGTGCAGGTTCCCTGGCAGAGTGGGATTGGAAGTGCCCAGGCTGAGTGCAGTGAATGTGCCCAGGCTGAGTGGAGTGGAGGTGCCCAGGCTGAGTGGAGTGCTGGTTCCCAGGCAGAGTGGGACTGGAAGTGCCAAGGCTGAGTGGAGTGAATGTACCCAGGCTGAGTGGAGTGGAGGTGCCCAGGCTGAGTGGAGTGGAGGTGCCCAGGCTGAGTGGAGTGCAGGTTCCCAGCAGAGTGGGACTGGAAGTGCCAAGGCTGAGTGGAGTGAATGTACCCAGGCTGAGTGGAGTGGAGGTTCCCTGGCAGAGTGGGATTGGAAGTGCCCAGGCTGAGTGCAGTGAATGTGCCCAGGCTGAGTGGAGTGGAGGTGCCCAGGCTGAGTGGAGTGCTGGTTCCCAGGCAGAGTGGGACTGGAAGTGCCAAGGCTGAGTGGAGTGAATGTACCCAGGCTGAGTGGAGTGGAGGTGCCCAGGCTGAGTGGAGTGCAGGTTCCCTGGCAGAGTGGGATTGGAAGTGCCCAGGCTGAGTGGAGTGAATGTGCCAGGGCTGAGTGGAGTGGAGGTGCCCAGGCCGAGTGGAGTGCAGGTTCCCAGGCAGAGTGGGACTGGAAGTGCCCAGGCTGAGTGAAATGAATGTGCCCATGCTGAATGGAGTGGAGGTGCCCAGGCTGAGTGGAGTGCAGGTTCCCAGGCAGAGTGGGATTGGAAGTGCCCAGGCTGAGTGGAGTGAATGTACCAAGGCTGAGTGGAGTGGAGGTGCCCAGGCTGAGTGGAGTGGAGGTGCCCAGGCTGAGTGGAGTGCAGGTTCCCAGCAGAGTGGGACTGGAAGTGCCAAGGCTGAGTGGAGTGAATGTACCCAGGCTGAGTGGAGTGGAGGTTCCCTGGCAGAGTGGGATTGGAAGTGCCCAGGCTGAGTGCAGTGAATGTGCCCAGGCTGAGTGGAGTGGAGGTGCCCAGGCTGAGTGGAGTGCTGGTTCCCAGGCAGAGTGGGACTGGAAGTGCCAAGGCTGAGTGGAGTGAATGTACCCAGGCTGAGTGGAGTGGAGGTGCCCAGGCTGAGTGGAGTGCAGGTTCCCTGGCAGAGTGGGATTGGAAGTGCCCAGGCTGAGTGGAGTGAATGTGCCCAGGCTGAGTGGAGTGGAGGTGCCCAGGCCGAGTGGAGTGCAGGTTCCCAGGCAGAGTGGGACTGGAAGTGCCCAGGCTGAGTGAAATGAATGTGCCCAGGCTGAATGGAGTGGAGGTGCCCAGGCTGAGTGGAGTGCAGGTTCCCAGGCAGAGTGGGATTGGAAGTGCCCAGGCTGAGTGGAGTGAATGTACCCAGGCTGAGTGGAGTGGAGGTGCCCAGGCTGAGTGGAGTGCAGGTTCCCAGGCAGAGTGGGATTGGAAGTGCCCAGGCTGAGTCGAGTGAATGTGCCCAGGCTGAGTGGAGTGGAGGTGCCCAGGCTGAGTGGAGTTGGGGTTCCCTGGCAGAGTGGGACTGGAAGTGCCAAAACTGAGTGGAGTGAATGTACCCAGGCAGAGTGGAGTGGAGGTGCCCAGGCTGAGTGGAGTGCTGGTTCCCAGGCAGAGTGGGATTGGAAGTTCCCAGGCTGAGTGGAGTGAATGTCCCCAGGCTGAGTGGATTGCATGTGCCCAGGCTGAGTGGAGTGCTGGTTCCCTGGCAGAGTGGGATTGGAAGTGCCCAGGCTGAGTGGAGTGAATGTGCCCAGGCTGAGTGGAGTGGAGGTGCCCAGGCTGAGTGGAGTGCCGGTTCCCAGGCAGAGTGGGATTGGAAGTGCCCAGGCTGAGTGGAGTGAATGTGCCCAGGCTGAATGGAGTGGAGGTGCCCAGACTGAGTGGAGTGCAGGTTCCCAGGCAGAGTGGGATTGGAAGTGCCCAGGCTGAGTGGAGTGAATGTACCCAGGCTGAGTGGAGTGAATGTGCCCTGGCTGAGTGGAGTGAATGTGCCCAGGCTGAGTGGAGTGAATGTGCCCAGGCTGAGTGGAGTGAATGTGCCCAGGCTGAGTAGAGTGGACGTGCCCAGGCTGAGTGGAGTTGGGGTTCCCAGGCAGAGTGGGACTGAAAGTGCCCAGGCTGATTGGAGTGAATGTGCCCAGGCTGAGTGGAGTGGAGGTGCCCAGGCCGAGTGGAGTGCAGGTTCCCAGGCAGAGTGGGCCTGGAAGTGCCCAGGCTGAGTGGAGTGAATGTGCCCAGGCTGAATGGAGTGGAGGTGCCCAGGCGGAGTGGAGTGCAGGTTCCCAGGCAGAGTGGGATTGGAAGTGCCCAGGCTGAGTGGAGTGAATGTACCCAGGCTGAGTGGAGTGGAGGTGCCCAGGCTGAGTGGAGTGCAGGTTCCCAGGCAGAGTGGGACTGGAAGTGCCCAGGCTGAGTGGAGTGAATGTACCCAGGCTGAGTGGAGTGAATGTGCCCAGGCTGAGTGGAGTGGAGGTGCCCAGGCTGAGTGGAGTTGGGGTTCCCTGGCAGAGTGGGACTGGAAGTGCCAAGGCTGAGTGGAGTGAATGTACCCAGGCTGAGTGGAGTGGAAGTGCCCAGGCTGAGTGGAGTTGGGGTTCCCGGGGAGAGTGGGACTGGAAGTGCCAAGGCTGAGTGGAGTGAATGTACCCAGGCTGAGTGGAGTGGAGGTGCCCAGGCTGAGTGGAGTGCAGGTTCCAAACAGAGTGGGACTGGAAGTGCCCAGGCTGAGTGGAGTGAATGTGCCCAGGCTGAGTGGAGTGAATGTGCCCAGGCTGAGTGGAGTGCAGGTTCCCTGGCAGAGTGGGATTGGAAGTGCTCACGCTGAGTGGAGTGAATGTGCCCAGGCTGAGTGGAGTGGAGGTGCCCAGGCCGAGTGGAGTGCAGGTTCCCAGCAGAGTGGGACTGGAAGTGCCCAGGCTGAGTGGAGTGAATGTGCCCAGGCTGAGTGGAGTGAATGTGCCCAGGCAGAGTGGAGTGAATGTGCCCAGGCTGAGTGGAGTGGAGGTGCCCAGGCTGAGTGGAGTGCCGGTTCCCAGGCAGAGTGGGATTGGAAGTGCCCAGGCTGAGTGGAGTGAATGTGCCCAGGCTGAATGGAGTGGAGGTGCCCAGACTGAGTGGAGTGCAGGTTCCCAGGCAGAGTGGGATTGGAAGTACCCAGGCTGAGTGGAGTCAATGTACCCAGGCTGAGTGGAGTGAATGTGCCCTGGCTGAGTGGAGTGAATGTGCCCAGGCTGAGTGGAGTGAATGTGCCCAGGCTGAGTGGAGTGAATGTGCCCAGGGTGAGTGGAGTGGACGTGCCCAGGCTGAGTGGAGTGCAGGTTCCCATGCAGAGTGGGATTGGAAGTGCCCAGGCTGAGTGGAGTGAATGTACCCAGGCTGAGTGGAGCGGAGGTGCCCAGGCTGAGTGGAGTGCAGGTTCCCAGGCAGAGTGGGATTGGAAGTGCCCAGGCTGAGTGGAGTGAATGTGCCCAGGCTGAGTGGGGTGGAGGTGCCCAGGCTGAGTGGAGTTGGGGTTCCCTGGCAGAGTGGGACTGGAAGTGCCAAGGCTGAGTGGAGTGAATGTACCCAGGCTGAGTGGAGTGGAGGTGCCCAGGCTGAGTGGAGTGAATGTGTCCAGGCTGAGTGGAGTGAATGTGCCCAGGCAGAGTGGAGTGAATGTGCCCAGGCTGAGTGGAGTGGAGGTGCCCAGGCTGAGTGGAGTGCAGTTTCCCAGGCAGAGTGGGATTGGAAGTGCCCAGGCTGAGTGGAGTGAATGTGCCCAGGCTGAATGGAGTGGAGGTGCCCAGGCTGAGTGGAGTGCAGGTTCGCAGGCAGAGTGGGATTGGAAGTGCCCAGGCTGAGTGGAGTGAATGTACCCAGGCTGAGTGGAGTGGAGGTGCCCAGGCTGAGTGGAGTGCAGGTTCCCAGGCAGAGTGGGATTGGAAGTGCCCAGGCTGAGTGGAGTGAATGTGCCCAGGCTGAGTGGAGTGGAGGTGCCCAGGCTGAGTGGAGTTGGGGTTCCCTGGCAGAGTGGGACTGGAAGTGCCAAGGCTGAGTGGAGTGAATGTACCCAGGCTGAGTGGAGTGGAGGTGCCCAGGCTGAGTGGAGTGGAGGTGCCCAGGCCGAGTGGAGTGCAGGTTCCCAGCAGAGTGGGACTGGAAGTGCCCAGGCTGAGTGGAGTGAATGTCCCCAGGCTGAGTGGATTGCATGCGCCCAGGCTGAGTGGAGTGCAGGTTCCCTGGCAGAGTGGGATTGGAAGTGCCCATGCTGAGTGGAGTGAATGTGCGCAGGCTGAGTGGAGTGGAGGTGCCCAGGCCGAGTGGAGTGAATGTGGAGTGAGTGGAGTGAGTGCAGGTTCCCAGGCAGAGTGGGATTGGAAGTGCTCAGGCTGAGTGGAGTGAATGTACCCAGGCTGAGTGGAGTGGAGGTGCCCAGGCTGAGTGGAGTGAATGTGCCCAGGCTGAGTGGAGTGAATGTTCCCAGGCTGAGTGGAGTGAATGTGCCCAGGCTGAGTGGAGTGGACGTGCCCAGGCTGAGTGGAGTTGGGGTACCCAGGCAGAGTGGGATTGGAAGTTCCCAGGCTGAGTGGAGTGAATGTACCCAGGCTGAGTGGAGTGGAGGTGCCCAGGCTGAGTGGAGTGCAGGTTCCCTGGCAGAGTGGAATTGGAAGTGCCCAGGCTGAGTGGAGTGAATGTGCCCAGGCTGAGTGGAGTGGAGGTGCCCAGGCTGAGTGGAGTTGGGGTTCCCTGGCAGAGTGGGACTGGAAGTGCTAAGGCTGAGTGGAGTGAATGTACCCAGGCTGAGTGGAGTGGAGGTGCCCAGGCTGAGTGGAGTTGGGGTTCCCGGGGAGAGTGGGACTGGAAGTGCCAAGGCTGAGTGGAGTGAATATACCCAGGCTGAGTGGAGTGGAGGTGCCCAGGCTGAGTGGAGTGCACGTTCCAAACAGAGTGGGACTGGAAGTGCCCAGGCTGAGTGGAGTGAATGTGCCCAGGCTGAGTGGAGTGAATGTGCCCAGGCAGAGTGGAGTGAATGTGCCCAGGCTGAGTGGAGTGGAGGTGCCCAGGCTGAGTGGAGTGCAGTTTCCCAGGCAGAGTGGGATTGGAAGTGCCCAGGCTGAGTGGAGTGAATGTGCCCAGGCTGAATGGAGTGGAGGTGCCCAGGCTGAGTGGAGTGCAGGTTCCCAGCAGAGTGGGACTGGAAGTGCCCAGGCTGAGTGGAGTGAATGTGCCCAGGCAGAGTGGAGTGAATGTGCCCAGGCAGAGTGGAGTGAATGTGCCCAGGCTGAGTGGAGTGGAGGTGCCCAGGCTGAGTGGAGTGCAGGTTCCCAGGCAGAGTGGGATTGGAAGTGCCCAGGCTGAGTGGAATTAATGTGGCCAGGCTGAGTGGAGTGGAGGTGCCCAGGCTGAGTGGAGTTGGGGTTCCCTGGCAGAGTGGGACTGGAAGTGCCAAGGCTGAGTGGAGTGAATGTAGCCAGGCTGAGTGGAGTGGAGGTGCCCAGGCTGAGTGGATTGCAGGTACCCTGGCAGAGTGGGATTGGAAGTGCCCAGGCTGAGTGGAGTGAATGTCCCCAGGCTGAGTGGATTGCATGCGCCCAGGCTGAGTGGAGTGCAGGTTCCCTGGCAGAGTGGGATTGGAAGTGCCCATGCTGAGTGAAGTGAATGTGCCCAGGCTGAGTGGAGTGGAGGTGCCCAGGCCGAGTGGAGTGCAGGTTCCCAGCAGAGTGGGACTGGAAGTGCCCAGGCTGAGTGGAGTGAATGTGCCCAGGCTGAGTGGAGTGAATGTGCCCAGGCAGAGTGGAGTGAATGTGCCCAGGCTGAGTGGAGTGGAGGTGCCCAGGCTGAGTGGAGTGCCGGTTCCCATGCAGAGTGGGATTGGAAGTGCCCAGGCTGAGTGGAGTGAATGTGCCCAGGCTGAATGGAGTGGAGGTGCCCAGACTGAGTGGAGTGCATGTTCCCAGGCAGAGTGGGATTGGAAGTGCCCAGGCTGAGTGGAGTGAATGTACCCAGGCTGAGTGGAGTGAATGTGCCCTGGCTGAGTGGAGTGAATGTGCCCAGGCTGAGTGGAGTGAATGTGCCCAGGCTGAGTGGAGTGAATGTGCCCAGGCTGAGTAGAGTGGACGTTCCCCGGCTGAGTGGAGTTGGGGTTCCCAGGCAGAGTGGGACTGAAAGTGCCCAGGCTGAGTGGAGTGAATGGGCCCAGGCTGAATGGAGTGGAGGTGCCCAGGCTGAGTGGAGTGCAGGTTCCCTGTTAGAGTGGGATTGGAAGTGCCCAGGCTGAGTGCAGTGAATGTGCCCAGGCTGAGTGGACTGAATGTGCCCAGGCTGAGTGGAGTGGAGGTGCCCAGGCTGAGTGGAGTTGGGGTTCCCTGGCTGAGTGGGACTGGAAGTGCCAAGGCTGAGTGGAGTGAATGTACCCAGGCTGAGTGGAGTGGAAGTGCCCAGGCTGAGTGGAGTTGGGGTTCCCGGGGAGAGTGGGACTGGAAGTGCCAAGGCTGAGTGGAGTGAATGTACCCAGGCTGAGTGGAGTGGAGGTGCCCAGGCTGAGTGGAGTGCAGGTTCCAAACAGAGTGGGACTGGAAGTGCCCAGGCTGAGTGGAGTGAATGTGCCCAGGCTGAGTGGAGTGAATGTGCCCAGGCTGAGTGGAGTGAATGTGCCCAGGCTGAGTGGAGTGGAGGTGCCCAGGCTGAGTGGAGTGCAGTTTCCCAGGCAGAGTGGGATTGGAAGTGCCCAGGCTGAGTGGAGTGAATGTGCCCAGGCTGAATGGAGTGGAGGTGCCCAGGCTGAGTGGAGCGCAGGTTCCCAGGCAGAGTGGGATTGGAAGTGCCCAGGCTGAGTGGAGTGAATGTACCCAGGCTGAGTGGAGTGCAGGTTCCCAGGCAGAGTGGGATTGGAAGTACCCAGGCTGAGTGGAGTGAATGTGCGCAGGCTGAGTGGAGTGGAGGTGCCCAGGCTGAGTGGAGTTGGGGTTCCCTGGCAGAGTGGGACTGGAAGTGCCAAGGCTGAGTGGAGTGAATGTACCCAGGCTGAGTGGAGTGGAGGTGCCCAGGCTGAGTGGAGTGCAGGTACCCTGGCAGAGTGGGATTGGAAGTGCCCAGGCTGAGTGGAGTGAATGTCCCCAGGCTGAGTGGATTGCATGCGCCCAGGCTGAGTGGAGTGCAGGTTCCCTGGCAGAGTGGGATCTGAAGTGCCCACGCTGAGTGGAGTGAATGTGCCCAGGCTGAGTGGAGTGGAGGTGCCCAGGCCGAGTGGAGTGCAGGTTCCCAGCAGAGTGGGACTGGAAGTGACCAGGCTGAGTGGAGTGAATGTGCCCAGGCTGAGTGGAGTGAATGTGCCCAGGCAGAGTGGAGTGAATGTGCCCAGGCTGAGTGGAGTGGAGGTGCCCAGGCTGAGTGGAGTGCCGGTTCCCAGGCAGAGTGGGATTGGAAGTGCCCAGGCTGAGTGGAGTGAATGTGCCCAGGCTTAATGGAGTGGAGGTGCCCTGGCTGAGTGGAGTGAATGTGCCCAGGCTGAGTGGAGTGAATGTGCCCAGGCTGAGTGGAGTGAATGTGCCCAGGGTGAGTGGAGTGGACGTGCCCAGGCTGAGTGGAGTGCAGGTTCCCAGGCAGAGTGGGATTGGAAGTGCCCAGGCTGAGTGGAGTGAATGTCCCCGGGCTGAGTGGATTGCATGCGCCCAGGCTGAGTGGAGTGCAGGTTCCCTGGCAGAGTGGGATTGGAAGTGCCCACGCTGAGTGGAGTGAATGTGCCCAGGCTGAGTGGAGTGGAGGTGCCCAGGCCGAGTGGAGTGCAGGTTCCCAGCAGAGTGGGACTGGAAGTGACCAGGCTGAGTGGAGTGAATGTGCCCAGGCTGAGTGGAGTGAATGTGCCCAGGCAGAGTGGAGTGAATGTGCCCAGGCTGAGTGGAGTGGAGGTGCCCAGGCTGAGTGGAGTGCAGGTTCCCAGGCAGAGTGGGATTGGAAGTGCCCAGGCTGAGTGGAATTAATGTGCCCAGGCTGAGTGGAGTGGAGGTGCCCAGGCTGAGTGGAGTTGGGGTTCCCTGGCAGAGTGGGACTGGAAGTGCCAAGGCTGAGTGGAGTGAATGTAGCCAGGCTGAGTGGAGTGGAGGTGCCCAGGCTGAGTGGAGTGCAGGTACCCTGGCAGAGTGGGATTGGAAGTGCCCAGGCTGAGTGGAGTGAATGTCCCCAGGCTGAGTGGATTGCATGCGCCCAGGCTGAGTGGAGTGCAGGTTCCCTGGCAGAGTGGGATTGGAAGTGCCCATGCTGAGTGGAGTGAATGTGCCCAGGCTGAGTGGAGTGGAGGTGCCCAGGCCGAGTGGAGTGCAGGTTCCCAGCAGAGTGGGACTGGAAGTGCCCAGGCTGAGTGGAGTGAATGTGCCCAGGCAGAGTGGAGTGAATGTGCCCAGGCAGAGTGGAGTGAATGTGCCCAGGCTGAGTGGAGTGGAGGTGCCCAGGCTGAGTGGAGTGCCGGTTCCCAGGCAGAGTGGGATTGGAAGTGCCCAGGCTGAGTGGAGTGAATGTGCCCAGGCTGAATGGAGTGGAGGTGCCCAGGCTGAGTGGAGTGCAGGTTCCCTGGCAGAGTGGGATTGGAAGTGCCCAGGCTGAGTGCAGTGAATGTGCCCAGGCTGAGTGGAGTGGAGGTGCCCAGGCTGAGTGGAGTGCTGGTTCCCAGGCAGAGTGGGACTGGAAGTGCCAAGGCTGAGTGGAGTGAATGTACCCAGGCTGAGTGGAGTGGAGGTGACCAGGCTGAGTGGAGTGCAGGTTCCCTGGCAGAGTGGGATTGGAAGTGCCCAGGCTGAGTGGAGTGAATGTGCCCAGGCTGAGTGGAGTGGAGGTGCCCAGGCCGAGTGGAGTGCAGGTTCCCAGGCAGAGTGGGACTGGAAGTGCCCAGGCTGAGTGGAGTGAATGTGCCCAGGCTGAATGGAGTGGAGGTGCCCAGGCGGAGTGGAGTGCAGGTTCCCAGGCAGAGTGGGAATGGAAGTGCCCAGGCTGAGTGGAGTGAATGTACCCAGGCTGAGTGGAGTGGAGGTGCCCAGGCTGAGCGGAGTGCAGGTTCCCAGGCAGAGTGGGATTGGAAGTGCCCAGGCTGAGTGGAGTGAATGTGCCCAGGCTGAGTGGAGTGGAGGTGCCCAGGCTGAGTGGAGTTGGGGTTCCCTGGCAGAGTGGGACTGGAAGTGCCCAGGCTGAGTGCAGTGAATGTGCCCAGGCTGAGTGGAGTGGAGGTGCCCAAGCTGAGTGGAGTTGGGGTTCCCTGGCAGAGTGGGACTGGAAGTGCCAAGGCTGAGTGGAGTGAATGTACCCAGGCTGAGTGGAGTGGAGGTGCCCAGGCTGAGTGGAGTGCAGGTTCCCAGCAGAGTGGGACTGGAAGTGCCCAGGCTGAGTGGAGTGAATGTGCCCAGGCTGAATGGAGTGGTGGTGCCCAGGCTGAGTGGAGTGCAGGTTCCCTGGCAGAGTGGGATTGGAAGTGCCCAGGCTGAGTGCAGTGAATGTGCCCAGGCTGAGTGGAGTGGAGGTGCCCAGGCTGAGTGGAGTGCTGGTTGCCAGGCAGAGTGGGACTGGAAGTGCCAAGGCTGAGTGGAGTAAATGTACCCAGGCTGAGTGGAGTGGAGGTGCCCAGGCTGAGTGGAGTGCAGGTTCCCTGGCAGAGTGGGATTGGAAGTGCCCAGGCTGAGTGGAGTGAATGTGCCCAGGCTGAATGGAGTGGAGGTGCCCAGGCGGAGTGGAGTGCAGGTTCCCAGGCAGAGTGGGATTGGAAGTGCCCAGGCTGAGTGGAGTGAATGTACCCAGGCTGAGTGGAGTGGAGGTGCCCAGGCTGAGTGGAGTGCAGGTTCCCAGGCAGAGTGGGACTGGAAGTGCCCAGGCTGAGTGGAGTGAATGTACCCAGGCTGAGTGGAGTGAATGTGCCCAGGCTGAGTGGAGTGGAGGTGCCCAGGCTGAGTGGAGTTGGGGTTCCCTGGCAGAGTGGGACTGGAAGTGCCAAGGCTGAGTGGAGTGAATGTACCCAGGCTGAGTGGAGTGGAGGTGCCCAGGCTGAGTGGAGTTGGGGTTCCCGGGGAGAGTGGGACTGGAAGTGCCAAGGCTGAGTGGAGTGAATGTACCCAGGCTGAGTGGAGTGGAGGTGCCCAGGCTGAGTGGAGTGCAGGTTCCAAACAGAGTGGGACTGGAAGTGCCCAGGCTGAGTGGAGTGAATGTGCCCAGGCTGAGTGGAGTGAATGTGCCCAGGCAGAGTGGAGTGAATGTGCCCAGGCTGAGTGGAGTGGAGGTGCCCAGGCTGAGTGGAGTGCAGTTTCCCAGGCAGAGTGGGATTGGAAGTGCCCAGGCTGAGTGGAGTGAATGTGCCCAGGCTGAATGGAGTGGAGGTGCCCAGGCTGAGTAGAGTGCAGGTTCCCAGGCAGAGTGGGATTGGAAGTGCCCAGGCTGAGTGGAGTGAATGTACCCAGGCTGAGTGGAGTGGAGGTGCCCAGGCTGAGTGGAGTGCAGGTTCCCAGGCAGAGTGGGATTGGAAGTGCCCAGGCTGAGTGGAGTGAATGTGCCCAGGCTGAGTGGAGTGGAGGTGCCCAGGCTGAGTGGAGTTGGGGTTCCCTGGCAGAGTGGGACTGGAAGTGCCAAGGCTGAGTGGAGTGAATGTACCCAGGCTGAGTGGAGTGGAGGTGCCCAGGCTGAGTGGAGTGCAGGTACCCTGGCAGAGTGGGATTGGAAGTGCCCAGGCTGAGTGGAGTGAATGTCCCCAGGCTGAGTGGATTGCATGCGCCCAGGCTGAGTGGAGTGCAGGTTCCCTGGCAGAGTGGGATTGGAAGTGCCCACGCTGAGTGGAGTGAATGTGCCCAGGCTGAGTGGAGTGGAGGTGCCCAGGCCGAGTGGAGTGCAGGTTCCCAGCAGAGTGGGACTGGAAGTGCCCAGGCTGAGTGGAGTGAATGTGCCCAGGCTGAGTGGAGTGAATGTGCCCAGGCAGAGTGGAGTGAATGTGCCCAGGCTGAGTGGAGTGGAGGTGCCCAGGCTGAGTGGAGTGCCGGTTCCCAGGCAGAGTGGGATTGGAAGTGCCCAGGCTGAGTGGAGTGAATGTGCCCAGGCTGAATGGAGTGGAGGTGCCCAGACTGAGTGGAGTGCAGGTTCCCAGGCAGAGTGGGATTGGAAGTACCCAGGCTGAGTGGAGTCAATGTACCCAGGCTGAGTGGAGTGAATGTGCCCTGGCTGAGTGGAGTGAATGTGCCCAGGCTGAGTGGAGTGAATGTGCCCAGGCTGAGTGGAGTGAATGTGCCCAGGCTGAGTGGAGTGGACATGCCCAGGCTGAGTGGAGTTGGCGTTCCCAGGCAGAGTGGGATTGGAAGTGCCCAGGCTGAGTGGAGTGAATGTACCCAGGCTGAGTGGAGTGGAGGGACCCAGGCTGAGTGGAGTGCAGGTTCCCAGGCAGAGTGGGATTGCAAGTGCCCAGGCTGAGTGGAGTGAATGTGCCCAGGCTGAGTGGAGTGGAGGTGCCCAGGCTGAGTGGAGTTGGGGTTCCCTGGCAGAGTGGGACTGGAAGTGCCAAGGCTGAGTGGAGTAAATGTACCCAGGCTGAGTGGAGTGGAGGTGCCCAGGCTGAGTGGAGTTGGGGTTCCCGGGGAGAGTGGGACTGGAAGTGCCAAGGCTGAGTGGAGTGAATATACCCAGGCTGAGTGGAGTGGAGGTGCCCAGGCTGAGTGGAGTGCACGTTCCAAACAGAGTGGGACTGGAAGTGCCCAGGCTGAGTGGAGTGAATGTGCCCAGGCTGACTGGAGTGAATGTGCCCAGGCAGAGTGGAGTGAATGTGCCCAGGCTGAGTGGAGTGGAGGTGCCCAGGCTGAGTGGAGTGCAGTTTCCCAGGCAGAGTGGGATTGGAAGTGCCCAGGCTGAGTGGAGTGAATGTGCCGAGGCTGAATGGAGTGGAGGTGCCCAGGCTGAGTGGAGTGCAGGTTCCCAGGCAGAGTGGGATTGGAAGTGCTCAGGCTGAGTGGAGTGAATGTACCCAGGCTGAGTGGAGTGGAGGTGCCCAGGCTGAGTGGAGTGCAGGTTCCCAGGCAGAGTGGGATTGGAAGTGCCCAGGCTGAGTGGAGTGAATGTGCCCAGACTGAGTGGAGTGGAGGTGCCCATGCTGAGTGGAGTTGGGGTTCCCTGGCAGAGTGGGACTGGAAGTGCCAAGGCTGAGTGGAGTGAATGTACCCAGGCTGAGTGGAGTGGAGGTGCCCAGGCTGAGTGGAGTGCAGGTACCCTGGCAGAGTGGGATTGGAAGTGCCCAGGCTGAGTGGAGTGAATGTCCCCAGGCTGAGTGGATTGCATGCGCCCAGGCTGAGTGGAGTGCAGGTTCCCTGGCAGAGTGGGACTGGAAGTGCCCATGCTGAGTGGAGTGAATGTGCCCAGGCTGAGTGGAGTGGAGGTGCCCAGGCCGAGTGGAGTGCAGGTTCCCAGCAGAGTGGGACTGGAAGTGCCCAGGCTGAGTGGAGTGAATGTGCCCAGGCTGAGTGGAGTGAATGTGCCCAGGCAGAGTGGAGTGAATGTGCCCAGGCTGAGTGGAGTGGAGGTGCCCAGGCTGAGTTTAGTGCCGGTTCCCAGGCAGAGTGGGATTGGAAGTGCCCAGGCTGAGTGGAGTGAATGTGCCCAGGCTGAATGGAGTGGAGGTGCCCAGACTGAGTGGAGTGAATGTGCCCAGGCTGAGTGGAGTGAATGTGCCCAGGCTGAGTGGAGTGAATGTGCCCAGGCTGAGTAGAGTGGACGTGCCCAGGCTGAGTGGAGTTGGGGTTCCCAGGCAGAGTGGGACTGAAAGTGCCCAGGTTGATTGGAGTGAATGTGCCCAGGCTGAATGGAGTGGAGGTGCCCAGGCTGAGTGGAGTGCAGGTTCCCTGTTAGAGTGGGATTGGAAGTGCCCAGGCTGAGTGCAGTGAATGTGCCCAGGCTGAGTGGAGTGGAGGTGCCCAGGCTGAGTGGAGTTTGGGTTCCCTTGCAGAGTGGGACTGGAAGTGCCAAGGCTGAGTGGAGTGAATGTACCCAGGCTGAGTGGAGTGGAGGTGCCCAGGCTGAGTGGAGTGCAGGTTCCCAGCAGAGTGGGACTGGAAGTGCCCAGGCTGAGTGGAGTGAATGTGCCCAGGCTGAATGGAGTGGAGGTGCCCAGGCTGAGTGGAGTGCAGGTTCCCTGGCAGAGTGGGATTGGAAGTGCCCAGGCTGAGTGCAGTGAATGTGCCCAGGCTGAGTGGAGTGGAGGTGCCCAGGCTGAGTGGAGTGCTGGTTCCCAGGCAGAGTGGGACTGGAAGTGCCCAGGCTGAGTGGAATGAATGTGCCCAGGCTGAGTGGAGTGGAGGTGCCCAGGCTGAGTGGAGTGCCGGTTCCCAGGCAGAGTGGAGTGGAGGTGCCCAGGCCGAGTGGAGTGCAGGTTCCCAGGCAGAGTGGGACTGGAAGTGCCCAGGCTGAGTGGAGTGAATGTGCCCAGGCTGAATGGAGTGGAGGTGCCCAGGCGGAGTGGAGTGCAGGTTCCCAGGCAGAGTGGGATTGGAAGTGCCCAGGCTGAGTGGAGTGAATGTACCCAGGCTGAGTGGAGTGGAGGTGCCCAGGCTGAGTGGAGTGCAGGTTCCCAGGCAGAGTGGGACTTGAAGTGCCCAGGCTGAGTGGAGTGAATGTAGCCAGGCTGAGTGGAGTGAATGTGCCCAGGCTGAGTGGAGTGGAGGTGCCCAGGCTGAGTGGAGTTGGGGTTCCCTGGCTGAGTGGGACTGGAAGTGCCAAGGCTGAGTGGAGTGAATGTACCCAGGCTGAGTGGAGTGGAAGTGCCCAGGCTGAGTGGAGTTGGGGTGCCCAGGCTGAGTGGAGTGCAGTTTCCCAGGCAGAGTGGGATTGGAAGTGCCCAGGCTGAGTGGAGTGAATGTGCGCAGGCTGAGTGGAGTGGAGGTGCCCAGGCTGAGTGGAGTTGGGGTTCCCTGGCAGAGTGGGACTGGAAGTGCCAAGGCTGAGTGGAGTGAATGTACCCAGGCTGAGTGGAGTGGAGGTGCCCAGGCTGAGTGGAGTGCAGGTACCCTGGCAGAGTGGGATTGGAAGTGCCCAGGCTGAGTGGAGTGAATGTCCCCAGGCTGAGTGGATTGCATGCGCCCAGGCTGAGTGGAGTGCAGGTTCCCTGGCAGAGTGGGATTGGAAGTGCCCACGCTGAGTGGAGTGAATGTGCCCAGGCTGAGTGGAGTGGAGGTGCCCAGGCCGAGTGGAGTGCAGGTTCCCAGCAGAGTGGGACTGGAAGTGACCAGGCTGAGTGGAGTGAATGTGCCCAGGCTGAGTGGAGTGAATGTGCCCAGGCAGAGTGGAGTGAATGTGCCCAGGCTGAGTGGAGTGGAGGTGCCCAGGCTGAGTGGAGTGCCGGTTCCCAGGCAGAGTGGGATTGGAAGTGCCCAGGCTGAGTGGAGTGAATGTGCCCAGGCTTAATGGAGTGGAGGTGCCCTGGCTGAGTGGAGTGAATGTGCCCAGGCTGAGTGGAGTGAATGTGCCCAGGCTGAGTGGAGTGAATGTGCCCAGGGTGAGTGGAGTGGACGTGCCCAGGCTGAGTGGAGTGCAGGTTCCCAGGCAGAGTGGGATTGGAAGTGCCCAGGCTGAGTGGAGTGAATGTACCCAGGCTGAGTGGAGTGGAGGTGCCCAGGCTGAGTGGAGTGCAGGTTCCCAGGCAGAGTGGGATTGGAAGTGCCCAGGCTGAGTGGAGTGAATGTGCCCAGGCTGAGTGGAGTGGAGGTGCCCAGGCTGAGTGGAGTTGGGGTTGCCTGGCAGAGTGGGACTGGAAGTGCCAAGGCTGAGTGGAGTGAATGTACCCAGGCTGAGTGGAGTGAATGTGCCCAGGCAGAGTGGAGTGAATGTGCCCAGGCTGAGTGGAGTGGAGGTGCCCAGGCTGAGTGGAGTGAATGTGTCCAGGCTGAGTGGAGTGAATGTGCCCAGGCAGAGTGGAGTGAATGTGCCCAGGCTGAGTGGAGTGCAGTTTCCCAGGCAGAGTGGGATTGGAAGTGCCCAGGCTGAGTGGAGTGAATGTGCCCAGGCTGAATGGAGTGGAGGTGCCCAGGCTGAGTGGAGTGCAGGTTCCCAGGCAGAGTGGGATTGGAAGTGCCCAGGCTGAGTGGAGTGAATGTACCCAGGCTGAGTGGAGTGGAGGTGCCCAGGCTGAGTGGAGTGCAGGTTCCCAGGCAGAGTGGGATTGGAAGTGCCCAGGCTGAGTGGAGTGAATGTGCCCAGGCTGAGTGGAGTGGAGGTGCCCAGGCTGAGTGGAGTTGGGGTTACCTGGCAGAGTGGGACTGGAAGAGCCAAGGCTGAGTGGAGTGAATGTACCCAGGCTGAGTGGAGTGGAGGTGCCCAGGCTGAGTGGAGTGCAGGTACCCTGGCAGAGTGGGATTGGAAGTGCCCAGGCTGAATGGAGTGAATGTCCCCAGGCTGAGTGGATTGCATGCGCCCAGGCTGAGTGGAGTGCAGGTTCCCTGGCAGAGTGGGATTGGAAGTGCCCACGCTGAGTGGAGTGAATGTGCCCAGGCTGAGTGGAGTGGAGGTGCCCAGGCCGAGTGGAGTGCAGGTTCCCAGCAGAGTGGGACTGGAAGTGCCAAGGCTGAGTGGAGTGAATGTACCCAGGCTGAGTGGAGTGGAGGTGACCAGGCTGAGTGGAGTGCAGGTTCCCAGCAGAGTGGGACTGGAAGTGCCCAGGCTGAGTGGAGTGAATGTGCCCAGGCTGAGTGGAGTGGAGGTGCCCAGGCCGAGTGGAGTGCAGGCACCCAGGCAGAGTGGGATTGGAAGTGCCCAGGCTGAGTGGAGTGAATGTGCCCAGGCAGAGTGGAATGAATGTGCCCAGGCTGAGTGGAGTGTAGGTGCCCAGGCTGCATGGAGTGCAGGTTCCCAGGCAGAGTGGGATTGGAAGTGCCCAGGCTGAGTGGAGTGAATGTGCCCAGGCTGAATGGAGTGGAGGTGCCCAGGCTGAGTGGAGTGCAGGTTCCCAGGCAGAGTGGGATTGGAAGTGCCCTGGCTGAGTGGAGTGAATGTGCCCAGGCTGAATGGAGTGGAGGTGCCCAGGCAGAGTGGAGTGCAGGTTCCCAGGCAGAGTGGGATTGGAAGTGCCCAGGCTGAGTGGAGTGAATGTGCCCAGGCTGAATGGAGTGGAGGTGCCCAGGCTGAGTGGAGTGCAGGTTCCCAGGCAGAGTGGGATTGGAAGTGCCCAGGCTGAGTGGAGTGAATGTGCCCAGGCAGAGTGGAATGAATGTGCCCAGGCTGAGTGGAGTGTAGGTGCCCAGGCTGCATGGAGTGCAGGTTCCCAGGCAGAGTGGGATTGGAAGTGCCCAGGCTGAGTGGAGTGAATGTGCCCAGGCTGAATGGAGTGGAGGTGCCCAGGCTGAGTGGAGTGCAGGTTCCCAGGCAGAGTGGGATTGGAAGTGCCCTGGCTGAGTGGAGTGAATGTGCCCAGGCTGAATGGAGTGAATGTACCCAGGCTGAGTGGAGTGGAGGTGCCCAGGCTGAGTGGAGTGCAGGTTCCCAGGCAGAGTGGGACTGGAAGTGCCCAGGCTGAGTGGAGTGAATGTACCCAGGCTGAGTGGAGTGAATGTGCCCAGGCTGAGTGGAGTGGAGGTGCCCAGGCTGAGTGGAGTTGGGGTTCCCTGGCTGATTCGGACTGGAAGTGCCAAGGCTGAGTGGAGTGAATGTACCCAGGCTGAGTGGAGTGGAAGTGCCCAGGCTGAGTGGAGTTGGGGTTCCCGGGGAGAGTGGGACTGGAAGTGCCAAGGCTGAGTGGAGTGAATGTACCCAGGCTGAGTGGAGTGGAGGTGCCCAGGCTGAGTGGAGTGCAGGTTCCAAACAGAGTGGGACTGGAAGTGCCCAGGCTGAGTGGAGTGAATGTGCCCAGGCTGAGTGGAGTGAATGTGCCCAGGCTGAGTGGAGTGAATGTGCCCAGGCTGAGTGGAGTGGAGGTGCCCAGGCTGAGTGGAGTGCAGTTTCTCAGGCAGAGTGGGATTGGAAGTGCCCAGGCTGAGTGCAGTGAATGTGCCCAGGCTGAATGGAGTGGAGGTGCCCAGGCTGAGTGGAGCGCAGGTTCCCAGGCAGAGTGGGATTGGAAGTGCCCAGGCTGAGTGGAGTGAATGTACCCAGGCTGAGTGGAGTGGAGGTGCCCAGGCTGAGTGGAGTGCAGGTTCCCAGGCAGAGTGGGATTGGAAGTGCCCAGGCTGAGTGGAGTGAATGTGCGCAGGCTGAGTGGAGTGGAGGTGCCCAGGCTGAGTGGAGTTGGGGTTCCCTGGCAGAGTGGGACTGGAAGTGCCAAGGCTGAGTGGAGTGAATGTACCCAGGCTGAGTGGAGTGGAGGTGCCCAGGCTGAGTGGAGTGCAGGTACCCTGGCAGAGTGGGATTGGAAGTGCCCAGGCTGAGTGGAGTGAATGTCCCCAGGCTGAGTGGATTGCATGCGCCCAGGCTGAGTGGAGTGCAGGTTCCCTGGCAGAGTGGGATTTAGAAGTGCCCACGCTGAGTGGAGTGAATGTGCCCAGGCTGAGTGGAGTGGAGGTGCCCAGGCCGAGTGGAGTGCAGGTTCCCAGCAGAGTGGGACTGGAAGTGACCAGGCTGAGTGGAGTGAATGTGCCCAGGCTGAGTGGAGTGAATGTGCCCAGGCAGAGTGGAGTGAATGTGCCCAGGCTGAGTGGAGTGGAGGTGCCCAGGCTGAGTGGAGTGCCGGTTCCCAGGCAGAGTGGGATTGGAAGTGCCCAGGCTGAGTGGAGTGAATGTGCCCAGGCTTAATGGAGTGGAGGTGCCCTGGCTGAGTGGAGTGAATGTGCCCAGGCTGAGTGGAGTGAATGTGCCCAGGCTGAGTGGAGTGAATGTGCCCAGGGTGAGTGGAGTGGACGTGCCCAGGCTGAGTGGAGTGCAGGTTCCCAGGCAGAGTGGGATTGGAAGTGCCCAGGCTGAGTGGAGTGAATGTACCCAGGCTGAGTGGAGTGGAGGTGCCCAGGCTGAGTGGAGTGCAGGTTCCCAGGCAGAGTGGGATTGGAAGTGCCCAGGCTGAGTGGAGTGAATGTGCCCAGGCTGAGTGGAGTGGAGGTGCCCAGGCTGAGTGGAGTTGGGGTTGCCTGGCAGAGTGGGACTGGAAGTGCCAAGGCTGAGTGGAGTGAATGTACCCAGGCTGAGTGGAGTGAATGTGCCCAGGCAGAGTGGAGTGAATGTGCCCAGGCTGAGTGGAGTGGAGGTGCCCAGGCTGAGTGGAGTGAATGTGTCCAGGCTGAGTGGAGTGAATGTGCCCAGGCAGAGTGGAGTGAATGTGCCCAGGCTGAGTGGAGTGGAGGTGCCCAGGCTGAGTGGAGTGCAGTTTCCCAGGCAGAGTGGGATTGGAAGTGCCCAGGCTGAGTGGAGTGAATGTGCCCAGGCTGAATGGAGTGGAGGTGCCCAGGCTGAGTGGAGTGTAGGTTCCCAGGCAGAGTGGGATTGGAAGTGCCCAGGCTGAGTGGAGTGAATGTGCCCAGGCTGAGTGGAGTGGAGGTGCCCAGGCTGAATGGAGTTGGGGTTCCCAGGCAGAGTGGGACTGGAGGTGCCCAGGCTGAGTGGAGTGCAGGTTCCCAGGCAGAGTGGGATTGGAAGTGCCCAGGCTGAGTGGAGTGAATGTACCCAGGCTGAGTGGAGTGGAGGTGCCCAGGCTGAGTGGAGTGCAGGTTCCCAGGCAGAGTGGGATTGGAAGTGCCCAGGCTGAGTGGAGTGAATGTGCCCAGGCTGAGTGGAGTGGAGGTGTCCAGGCTGAGTGGAGTTGGGGTTCCCTGGCAGAGTGGGACTGGAAGTGCCAAGGCTGAGTGGAGTGAATGTGCCCAGGCTGAATGGAGTGGAGGTGCCCAGGCTGAGTGGAGGTGCCCAGGCTGAGTGGAGTGCAGGTTCCCAGGCAGAGTGGGATTGGAAGTGCCCAGGCTGAGTGGAGTGAATGTGCCCAGGCTGAGTGGAGTGGAGGTGCCCAGGCTGAATGGAGTTGGGGTTCCCAGGCAGAGTGGGACTGGAAGTGCCCAGGCTGAGTGGAGTGCAGGTTCCCAGGCAGAGTGGGATTGGAAGTGCCCAGGCTGAGTGGAGTGAATGTGCCCAGGCTGACTGGAGTGGAGGTGCCCAGGCAAGGTGGAGTGCAGGTTCCCAGGCAGAGTGGGACTGGAAGTGCCCAGGCGGAGTGGATTGAATGTGCCCAGGCTGAATGGGAGTCAATGTGCCTAGACAGAGTGGAGTGAATGTGCCCAGCCGCCGGAGCCCGAAACGTGCGTTTCCCCATTCCCTTGAATGGGCGCGGAGAGAGGGGGGCGCTTTTTGGCTCGTGGCGCGGGCACCGTTGCGCCAAAGCGTCAAGTGTCACCCCTCCCCGTGCTCGGGGCGGCCCCTTGGAGCTAACTGGCTGGGTCTGGAGGGGCTGCGAGGCCGCCCAGGAGAACGGGTCCAAACCGCGTTCCGATCGGACGAGAATTGAGGGCGGGACACAGTTCCGCGGTTCACTTTCCGCCCGGGCAAAGGGCCTATTACTTGCGGCGGGAGGGCTTAAGAGTGGGCCCCCGTGAGTCGGGTGGAGAGCCGGGTGTGGAGAGGAGTAGCGGAGGTTCCCAGTCAGAGTGGGAGTGGAGGTTCCTGGGCAGAGTGGGACTGGAAGTGCCCAGGCTGAGTGGAGTGAATGTGCCCAGGCTGAGTGGAGTGGAGGTGCCCAGGCTGAATGGAGTTGGGGTTCCCTGGCAGAGTGGAACTGGAAGTGCCAACGGTGAGTGGAGTGAATGTGCCCAGGCTGAGTGGAGTGGAGGTGCCCAGGCTGAGTGGAGTTGGGGTTCGCTGGCAGAGTGGGACTGGAAGTGCCAACGCTTAGTGGAGTGAATGTGCCCAGGCTGAGTGGAGTGGAGCTGCCCAGGCCGAGTGGAGTGCAGGTTCCCAGGCAGAGTGGGACTGGAAGTGCCCAGGCTGAGTGGAGTGAATGTGCCCAGGCTGAGTGGAGTGGAGGTGCCCAGGCTGAGTGGAGTTGGGGGTCCCTGGCAGAGTGGGACTGGAAGTGCCAAGGCTGAGTGGAGTGAATGTGCCCAGGCTGAGTGGAGTGGAGGTGCCCAGGCTGAGTGGAGTTGGGGTTCCCAGGCAGAGAGGGACTGGAAGTGCCCTGGCTGAGTGGAGTGAATGTGCCCAGGCTGCGTGGAGTGGAGGTTCCCAGGCTGAGTGGAGTGCAGGTTCCCAGCAGAATGGGATTGGAAGTACCCAGGCTGAGTGGAGTGGAGGTGCCCAGGCTGAGTGGAGTGCTGGTTCCCAGGCAGAGTGGGACTGGAAGTGCCCAGGGTGAGTGGAGTGAATGTGCCCAGGCTGAGTGGAGTGGAGGTGCCCAGGCTGAGTGGAGTTGGGGTTCCCTGGCAGAGTGGGACTGGAAGTGCCAAGGCTGAGTGGAGTGAATGTGCCCAGGCTGAGTGGAGTGGAGGTGCCCAGGCCGAGTGGAGTGCAGGTTCCCAGGCAGAGTGGGACTGGAAGTGCCCAGGCGGAGTGGAGTGAATGTGCCCTGGCTGAGTGGAGTGAATGTGCCCAGGCTGACTGGAGAGAATGTGCCCAGGCTGAGTGGATTGGAGGTGCCCAGGCTGAGTGGAGTGCAGGTTCCCAGGCAGAGTGGGACTGGAAGTGCCCAGGCTGAGTGGAGTGAATGTGCCCAGGCTGAGTGGAGTGGAGGTGCCCAGGCTGAGTGGAGTTGGGGTTCCCTGGCAGAGTGGGACTGGAAGTGCCAAGGCTGAGTGGAGTGAATGTGCCCAGGCTGAGTGGAGTGGAGGTGCCCAGGCCGAGTGGAGTGCAGGTTCCCAGGCAGAGTGGGACTGGAAGTGCCCAGGCGGAGTGGAGTGAATGTGCCCAGCCGCCGGAGCCCGAAACGTGCGTTTCCCCATTGCCTTGAATGGGCGCGGAGAGAGGGGGGCGCTTTTTGGCTCGTGGCGCGGGCACCGTTGCGCCAAAGCGTCAAGTGTCACCCCTCCCCGTGCTCGGGGCGGCCCCTTGGAGCTAACTGGCTGGGTCTGGAGGGGCTGCGAGGCCGCCCAGGAGAACGGGTCCAAACCGCGTTCCGATCGGACGAGAATTGAGGGCGGGACACAGTTCCGCGGTTCACTTTCCGCCCGGGCAAAGGGCCTATAACTTGCGGCGGGAGGGCTTAAGAGTGGGCCCCCACGAGTCGGGTGGAGAGCCGGGTGTGGAGAGGAGTAGCGGAGGTTCCCAGTCAGAGTGGGAGTGGAGGTTCCTGGGCAGAGTGGGACTGGAAGTGCCCAGGCTGAGTGGAGTGAATGTGCCCTGGCTGAGTGGAGTGAATGTGCCCAGGCTGAGTGGAGTGAATGTGCCCAGGCTGAGTGGAGTGAATGTGCCCAGGCTGACTGGAGAGAATGTGCCCAGGCTGAGTGGATTGGAGGTGCCCAGGCTGAGTGGAGTGCAGGTTCCCAGGCAGAGTGGGACTGGAAGTGCCCAGGCTGAGTGGAGTGAATGTGCCCAGGCTGAGTGGAGTGAATGATCCCAGGCTGAATGGGAGTCAATGTGCCTAGACAGAGTGGAGTGAATGTGCCCAGGCTGAGTGGAGTGGAGGTGCCCAGGCTGAGTGGAGTTGGGGTTCCCAGGCAGAGAGGGACTGGAAGTGCCCTGGCTGAGTGGAGTGAATGTGCCCAGGCTGCGTGGAGTGGAGGTTCCCAGGCTGAGTGGAGTGCAGGCTCCCAGCAGAGTGGGACTGGAAGTGCCCAGGCTGAGTGGAGTGAATGTGCCCAGGCTGAGTGGAGTGAATGTGCCCAGGCAGAGTGGAGTGAATGTGCCCTGGCTGAGTGGAGTGGAGGTGCCCAGGCTGATTGGAGTGCAGGTTCCCAGGCAGAATGGGACTGGAAGTGCCCAGGCTGAGTGGAGTGAATGTGCCCAGGCTGAATGGAGTGGAGGTGCCCAGGCTGAGTGGAGTGCAGGTTCCCAGGCAGAGTGGGATTGGAAGTGCCCAGGCTGAGTGGAGTGAATGTGCCCAGGCTGAGTGGAGTGGAGGTGCCCAGGCTGAATGGAGTTGGGGTTCCCAGGCAGAGTGGGACTGGAGGTGCCCAGGCTGAGTGGAGTGCAGGTTCCCAGGCAGAGTGGGATTGGAAGTGCCCAGGCTGAGTGGAGTGAATGTACCCAGGCTGAGTGGAGTGGAGGTGCCCAGGCTGAGTGGAGTGCAGGTTCCCAGGCAGAGTGGGATTGGAAGTGCCCAGGCTGAGTGGAGTGAATGTGCCCAGGCTGAGTGGAGTGGAGGTGTCCAGGCTGAGTGGAGTTGGGGTTCCCTGGCAGAGTGGGACTGGAAGTGCCAAGGCTGAGTGGAGTGAATGTGCCCAGGCTGAATGGAGTGGAGGTGCCCAGGCTGAGTGGAGGTGCCCAGGCTGAGTGGAGTGCAGGTTCCCAGGCAGAGTGGGATTGGAAGTGCCCAGGCTGAGTGGAGTGAATGTGCCCAGGCTGAGTGGAGTGGAGGTGCCCAGGCTGAATGGAGTTGGGGTTCCCAGGCAGAGTGGGACTGGAAGTGCCCAGGCTGAGTGGAGTGAATGTGCCCAGGCTGAGTGGAGTGGAGGTGCCCAGGCTGAGTGGAGTTGGGGGTCCCTGGCAGAGTGGGACTGGAAGTGCCAAGGCTGAGTGGAGTGAATGTGCCCAGGCTGAGTGGAGTGGAGGTGCCCAGGCTGAGTGGAGTTGGGGTTCCCAGGCAGAGAGGGACTGGAAGTGCCCTGGCTGAGTGGAGTGAATGTGCCCAGGCTGGAGTGGAGTGGAGGTGCCCAGGCCGAGTGGAGTGCAGGTTCCCAGGCAGAGTGGGACTGGAAGTGCCCAGGCGGAGTGGAGTGAATGTGCCCTGGCTGAGTGGAGTGAATGTGCCCAGGCTGACTGGAGAGAATGTGCCCAGGCTGAGTGGATTGGAGGTGCCCAGGCTGAGTGGAGTGCAGGTTCCCAGGCAGAGTGGGACTGGAAGTGCCCAGGCTGAGTGGAGTGAATGTGCCCAGGCTGAGTGGAGTGGAGGTGCCCAGGCTGAGTGGAGTTGGGGTTCCCTGGCAGAGTGGGACTGGAAGTGCCAAGGCTGAGTGGAGTGAATGTGCCCAGGCTGAGTGGAGTGGAGGTGCCCAGGCCGAGTGGAGTGCAGGTTCCCAGGCAGAGTGGGACTGGAAGTGCCCAGGCGGAGTGGAGTGAATGTGCCCAGCCGCCGGAGCCCGAAACGTGCGTTTCCCCATTGCCTTGAATGGGCGCGGAGAGAGGGGGGCGCTTTTTGGCTCGTGGCGCGGACACCGTTGCGCCAAAGCGTCAAGTGTCACCCCTCCCCGTGCTCGGGGCGGCCCCTTGGAGCTAACTGGCTGGGTCTGGAGGGGCTGCGAGGCCGCCCAGGAGAACGGGTCCAAACCGCGTTCCGATCGGACGAGAATTGAGGGCGGGACACAGTTCCGCGGTTCACTTTCCGCCCGGGCAAAGGGCCTATAACTTGCGGCGGGAGGGCTTAAGAGTGGGCCCCCACGAGTCGGGTGGAGAGCCGGGTGTGGAGAGGAGTAGCGGAGGTTCCCAGTCAGAGTGGGAGTGGAGGTTCCTGGGCAGAGTGGGACTGGAAGTGCCCAGGCTGAGTGGAGTGAATGTGCCCTGGCTGAGTGGAGTGAATGTGCCCAGGCTGAGTGGAGTGAATGTGCCCAGGCTGAGTGGAGTGAATGTGCCCAGGCTGACTGGAGAGAATGTGCCCAGGCTGAGTGGATTGGAGGTGCCCAGGCTGAGTGGAGTGCAGGTTCCCAGGCAGAGTGGGACTGGAAGTGCCCAGGCTGAGTGGAGTGAATGTGCCCAGGCTGAGTGGAGTGAATGATCCCAGGCTGAATGGGAGTCAATGTGCCTAGACAGAGTGGAGTGAATGTGCCCAGGCTGAGTGGAGTGGAGGTGCCCAGGCTGAGTGGAGTTGGGGTTCCCAGGCAGAGAGGGACTGGAAGTGCCCTGGCTGAGTGGAGTGAATGTGCCCAGGCTGCGTGGAGTGGAGGTTCCCAGGCTGAGTGGAGTGCAGGCTCCCAGCAGAGTGGGACTGGAAGTGCCCAGGCTGAGTGGAGTGAATGTGCCCAGGCTGAGTGGAGTGAATGTGCCCAGGCAGAGTGGAGTGAATGTGCCCTGGCTGAGTGGAGTGGAGGTGCCCAGGCTGATTGGAGTGCAGGTTCCCAGGCAGAATGGGACTGGAAGTGCCCAGGCTGAGTGGAGTGAATGTGCCCAGGCTGAATGGAGTGGAGGTGCCCAGGCTGAGTGGAGTGCAGGTTCCCAGGCAGAGTGGGATTGGAAGTGCCCAGGCTGAGTGGAGTGAATGTGACCAGGCTGAGTGGAGTGGAGGTGCCCAGGCTGAATGGAGTTGGGGTTCCCAGGCAGAGTGGGACTGGAGGTGCCCAGGCTGAGTGGAGTGCAGGTTCCCAGGCAGAGTGGGATTGGAAGTGCCCAGGCTGAGTGGAGTGAATGTACCCAGGCTGAGTGGAGTGGAGGTGCCCAGGCTGAGTGGAGTGCAGGTTCCCAGGCAGAGTGGGATTGGAAGTGCCCAGGCTGAGTGGAGTGAATGTGCCCAGGCTGAGTGGAGTGGAGGTGTCCAGGCTGAGTGGAGTTGGGGTTCCCTGGCAGAGTGGGACTGGAAGTGCCAAGGCTGAGTGGAGTGAATGTGCCCAGGCTGAATGGAGTGGAGGTGCCCAGGCTGAGTGGAGGTGCCCAGGCTGAGTGGAGTGCAGGTTCCCAGGCAGAGTGGGATTGGAAGTGCCCAGGCTGAGTGGAGTGAATGTGCCCAGGCTGAGTGGAGTGGAGGTGCCCAGGCTGAATGGAGTTGGGGTTCCCAGGCAGAGTGGGACTGGAAGTGCCCAGGCTGAGTGGAGTGAATGTGCCCAGGCTGAGTGGAGTGGAGGTGCCCAGGCTGAGTGGAGTTGGGGGTCCCTGGCAGAGTGGGACTGGAAGTGCCAAGGCTGAGTGGAGTGAATGTGCCCAGGCTGAGTGGAGTGGAGGTGCCCAGGCTGAGTGGAGTTGGGGTTCCCAGGCAGAGAGGGACTGGAAGTGCCCTGGCTGAGTGGAGTGAATGTGCCCAGGCTGCGTGGAGTGGAGGTTCCCAGGCTGAGTGGAGTGCAGGTTCCCAGCAGAATGGGATTGGAAGTACCCAGGCTGAGTGGAGTGGAGGTGCCCAGGCTGAGTGGAGTGCTGGTTCCCAGGCAGAGTGGGACTGGAAGTGCCCAGGGTGAGTGGAGTGAATGTGCCCAGGCTGAGTGGAGTGGAGGTGCCCAGGCTGAGTGGAGTTGGGGTTCCCTGGCAGAGTGGGACTGGAAGTGCCAAGGCTGAGTGGAGTGAATGTGCCCAGGCTGAGTGGAGTGGAGGTGCCCAGGCCGAGTGGAGTGCAGGTTCCCAGGCAGAGTGGGACTGGAAGTGCCCAGGCGGAGTGGAGTGAATGTGCCCTGGCTGAGTGGAGTGAATGTGCCCAGGCTGACTGGAGAGAATGTGCCCAGGCTGAGTGGATTGGAGGTGCCCAGGCTGAGTGGAGTGCAGGTTCCCAGGCAGAGTGGGACTGGAAGTGCCCAGGCTGAGTGGAGTGAATGTGCCCAGGCTGAGTGGAGTGGAGGTGCCCAGGCTGAGTGGAGTTGGGGTTCCCTGGCAGAGTGGGACTGGAAGTGCCAAGGCTGAGTGGAGTGAATGTGCCCAGGCTGAGTGGAGTGGAGGTGCCCAGGCTGAGTGGAGTTGGGGGTCCCTGGCAGAGTGGGACTGGAAGTGCCAAGGCTGAGTGGAGTGAATGTGCCCAGGCTGAGTGGAGTGGAGGGGCCCAGGCTGAGTGGAGTTGGGGTTCCCAGGCAGAGAGGGACTGGAAGTGCCCTGGCTGAGTGGAGTGAATGTGCCCAGGCTGCGTGGAGTGGAGGTTCCCAGGCTGAGTGGAGTGCAGGTTCCCAGCAGAATGGGATTGGAAGTACCCAGGCTGAGTGGAGTGGAGGTGCCCAGGCTGAGTGGAGTGCTGGTTCCCAGGCAGAGTGGGACTGGAAGTGCCCAGGGTGAGTGGAGTGAATGTGCCCAGGCTGAGTGGAGTGGAGGTGCCCAGGCTGAGTGGAGTTGGGGTTCCCTGGCAGAGTGGGACTGGAAGTGCCAAGGCTGAGTGGAGTGAATGTGCCCAGGCTGAGTGGAGTGGAGGTGCCCAGGCCGAGTGGAGTGCAGGTTCCCAGGCAGAGTGGGACTGGAAGTGCCCAGGCGGAGTGGAGTGAATGTGCCCTGGCTGAGTGGAGTGAATGTGCCCAGGCTGACTGGAGAGAATGTGCCCAGGCTGAGTGGATTGGAGGTGCCCAGGCTGAGTGGAGTGCAGGTTCCCAGGCAGAGTGGGACTGGAAGTGCCCAGGCTGAGTGGAGTGAATGTGCCCAGGCTGAGTGGAGTGGAGGTGCCCAGGCTGAGTGGAGTTGGGGTTCCCTGGCAGAGTGGGACTGGAAGTGCCAAGGCTGAGTGGAGTGAATGTGCCCAGGCTGAGTGGAGTGGAGGTGCCCAGGCCGAGTGGAGTGCAGGTTCCCAGGCAGAGTGGGACTGGAAGTGCCCAGGCGGAGTGGAGTGAATGTGCCCAGCCGCCGGAGCCCGAAACCTGCGTTTCCCCATTGCCTTGAATGGGCGCGGAGAGAGGGGGGCGCTTTTTGGCTCGTGGCGCGGGCACCGTTGCGCCAAAGCGTCAAGTGTCACCCCTCCCCGTGCTCGGGGCGGCCCCTTGGAGCTAACTGGCTGGGTCTGGAGGGGCTGCGAGGCCGCCCAGGAGAACGGGTCCAAACCGCGTTCCGATCGGACGAGAATTGAGGGCGGGACACAGTTCCGCGGTTCACTTTCCGCCCGGGCAAAGGGCCTATAACTTGCGGCGGGAGGGCTTAAGAGTGGGCCCCCACGAGTCGGGTGGAGAGCCGGGTGTGGAGAGGAGTAGCGGAGGTTCCCAGTCAGAGTGGGAGTGGAGGTTCCTGGGCAGAGTGGGACTGGAAGTGCCCAGGCTGAGTGGAGTGAATGTGCCCTGGCTGAGTGGAGTGAATGTGCCCAGGCTGAGTGGAGTGAATGTGCCCAGGCTGAGTGGAGTGAATGTGCCCAGGCTGACTGGAGAGAATGTGCCCAGGCTGAGTGGATTGGAGGTGCCCAGGCTGAGTGGAGTGCAGGTTCCCAGGCAGAGTGGGACTGGAAGTGCCCAGGCTGAGTGGAGTGAATGTGCCCAGGCTGAGTGGAGTGAATGATCCCAGGCTGAATGGGAGTCAATGTGCCTAGACAGAGTGGAGTGAATGTGCCCAGGCTGAGTGGAGTGGAGGTGCCCAGGCTGAGTGGAGTTGGGGTTCCCAGGCAGAGAGGGACTGGAAGTGCCCTGGCTGAGTGGAGTGAATGTGCCCAGGCTGCGTGGAGTGGAGGTTCCCAGGCTGAGTGGAGTGCAGGCTCCCAGCAGAGTGGGACTGGAAGTGCCCAGGCTGAGTGGAGTGAATGTGCCCAGGCTGAGTGGAGTGAATGTGCCCAGGCAGAGTGGAGTGAATGTGCCCTGGCTGAGTGGAGTGGAGGTGCCCAGGCTGATTGGAGTGCAGGTTCCCAGGCAGAATGGGACTGGAAGTGCCCAGGCTGAGTGGAGTGAATGTGCCCAGGCTGAATGGAGTGGAGGTGCCCAGGCTGAGTGGAGTGCAGGTTCCCAGGCAGAGTGGGATTGGAAGTGCCCAGGCTGAGTGGAGTGAATGTGCCCAGGCTGAGTGGAGTGGAGGTGCCCAGGCTGAATGGAGTTGGGGTTCCCAGGCAGAGTGGGACTGGAGGTGCCCAGGCTGAGTGGAGTGCAGGTTCCCAGGCAGAGTGGGATTGGAAGTGCCCAGGCTGAGTGGAGTGAATGTACCCAGGCTGAGTGGAGTGGAGGTGCCCAGGCTGAGTGGATTGCAGGTTCCCAGGCAGAGTGGGATTGGAAGTGCCCAGGCTGAGTGGAGTGAATGTGCCCAGGCTGAGTGGAGTGGAGGTGTCCAGGCTGAGTGGAGTTGGGGTTCCCTGGCAGAGTGGGACTGGAAGTGCCAAGGCTGAGTGGAGTGAATGTGCCCAGGCTGAATGGAGTGGAGGTGCCCAGGCTGAGTGGAGGTGCCCAGGCTGAGTGGAGTGCAGGTTCCCAGGCAGAGTGGGATTGGAAGTGCCCAGGCTGAGTGGAGTGAATGTGCCCAGGCTGAGTGGAGTGGAGGTGCCCAGGCTGAATGGAGTTGGGGTTCCCAGGCAGAGTGGGACTGGAAGTGCCCAGGCTGAGTGGAGTGCAGGTTCCCAGGCAGAGTGGGATTGGAAGTGCCCAGGCTGAGTGGAGTGAATGTGCCCAGGCTGACTGGAGTGGAGGTGCCCAGGCAAGGTGGAGTGCAGGTTCCCAGGCAGAGTGGGACTGGAAGTGCCCAGGCGGAGTGGATTGAATGTGCCCAGGCTGAATGGGAGTCAATGTGCCTAGACAGAGTGGAGTGAATGTGCCCAGCCGCCGGAGCCCGAAACGTGCGTTTCCCCATTCCCTTGAATGGGCGCGGAGAGAGGGGGGCGCTTTTTGGCTCGTGGCGCGGGCACCGTTGCGCCAAAGCGTCAAGTGTCACCCCTCCCCGTGCTCGGGGCGGCCCCTTGGAGCTAACTGGCTGGGTCTGGAGGGGCTGCGAGGCCGCCCAGGAGAACGGGTCCAAACCGCGTTCCGATCGGACGAGAATTGAGGGCGGGACACAGTTCCGCGGTTCACTTTCCGCCCGGGCAAAGGGCCTATTACTTGCGGCGGGAGGGCTTAAGAGTGGGCCCCCGTGAGTCGGGTGGAGAGCCGGGTGTGGAGAGGAGTAGCGGAGGTTCCCAGTCAGAGTGGGAGTGGAGGTTCCTGGGCAGAGTGGGACTGGAAGTGCCCAGGCTGAGTGGAGTGAATGTGCCCAGGCTGAGTGGAGTGGAGGTGCCCAGGCTGAATGGAGTTGGGGTTCCCTGGCAGAGTGGAACTGGAAGTGCCAACGGTGAGTGGAGTGAATGTGCCCAGGCTGAGTGGAGTGGAGGTGCCCAGGCTGAGTGGAGTTGGGGTTCGCTGGCAGAGTGGGACTGGAAGTGCCAACGCTTAGTGGAGTGAATGTGCCCAAGCTGAGTGGAGTGGAGCTGCCCAGGCCGAGTGGAGTGCAGGTTCCCAGGCAGAGTGGGACTGGAAGTGCCCAGGCTGAGTGGAGTGAATGTGCCCAGGCTGAGTGGAGTGGAGGTGCCCAGGCTGAGTGGAGTTGGGGGTCCCTGGCAGAGTGGGACTGGAAGTGCCAAGGCTGAGTGGAGTGAATGTGCCCAGGCTGAGTGGAGTGGAGGTGCCCAGGCTGAGTGGAGTTGGGGTTCCCAGGCAGAGAGGGACTGGAAGTGCCCTGGCTGAGTGGAGTGAATGTGCCCAGGCTGCGTGGAGTGGAGGTTCCCAGGCTGAGTGGAGTGCAGGTTCCCAGCAGAATGGGATTGGAAGTACCCAGGCTGAGTGGAGTGGAGGTGCCCAGGCTGAGTGGAGTGCTGGTTCCCAGGCAGAGTGGGACTGGAAGTGCCCAGGGTGAGTGGAGTGAATGTGCCCAGGCTGAGTGGAGTGGAGGTGCCCAGGCTGAGTGGAGTTGGGGTTCCCTGGCAGAGTGGGACTGGAAGTGCCAAGGCTGAGTGGAGTGAATGTGCCCAGGCTGAGTGGAGTGGAGGTGCCCAGGCCGAGTGGAGTGCAGGTTCCCAGGCAGAGTGGGACTGGAAGTGCCCAGGCGGAGTGGAGTGAATGTGCCCTGGCTGAGTGGAGTGAATGTGCCCAGGCTGACTGGAGAGAATGTGCCCAGGCTGAGTGGATTGGAGGTGCCCAGGCTGAGTGGAGTGCAGGTTCCCAGGCAGAGTGGGACTGGAAGTGCCCAGGCTGAGTGGAGTGAATGTGCCCAGGCTGAGTGGAGTGGAGGTGCCCAGGCTGAGTGGAGTTGGGGTTCCCTGGCAGAGTGGGACTGGAAGTGCCAAGGCTGAGTGGAGTGAATGTGCCCAGGCTGAGTGGAGTGGAGGTGCCCAGGCCGAGTGGAGTGCAGGTTCCCAGGCAGAGTGGGACTGGAAGTGCCCAGGCGGAGTGGAGTGAATGTGCCCAGCCGCCGGAGCCCGAAACGTGCGTTTCCCCATTGCCTTGAATGGGCGCGGAGAGAGGGGGGCGCTTTTTGGCTCGTGGCGCGGGCACCGTTGCGCCAAAGCGTCAAGTGTCACCCCTCCCCGTGCTCGGGGCGGCCCCTTGGAGCTAACTGGCTGGGTCTGGAGGGGCTGCGAGGCCGCCCAGGAGAACGGGTCCAAACCGCGTTCCGATCGGACGAGAATTGAGGGCGGGACACAGTTCCGCGGTTCACTTTCCGCCCGGGCAAAGGGCCTATAACTTGCGGCGGGAGGGCTTAAGAGTGGGCCCCCACGAGTCGGGTGGAGAGCCGGGTGTGGAGAGGAGTAGCGGAGGTTCCCAGTCAGAGTGGGAGTGGAGGTTCCTGGGCAGAGTGGGACTGGAAGTGCCCAGGCTGAGTGGAGTGAATGTGCCCTGGCTGAGTGGAGTGAATGTGCCCAGGCTGAGTGGAGTGAATGTGCCCAGGCTGAGTGGAGTGAATGTGCCCAGGCTGACTGGAGAGAATGTGCCCAGGCTGAGTGGATTGGAGGTGCCCAGGCTGAGTGGAGTGCAGGTTCCCAGGCAGAGTGGGACTGGAAGTGCCCAGGCTGAGTGGAGTGAATGTGCCCAGGCTGAGTGGAGTGAATGATCCCAGGCTGAATGGGAGTCAATGTGCCTAGACAGAGTGGAGTGAATGTGCCCAGGCTGAGTGGAGTGGAGGTGCCCAGGCTGAGTGGAGTTGGGGTTCCCAGGCAGAGAGGGACTGGAAGTGCCCTGGCTGAGTGGAGTGAATGTGCCCAGGCTGCGTGGAGTGGAGGTTCCCAGGCTGAGTGGAGTGCAGGCTCCCAGCAGAGTGGGACTGGAAGTGCCCAGGCTGAGTGGAGTGAATGTGCCCAGGCTGAGTGGAGTGAATGTGCCCAGGCAGAGTGGAGTGAATGTGCCCTGGCTGAGTGGAGTGGAGGTGCCCAGGCTGATTGGAGTGCAGGTTCCCAGGCAGAATGGGACTGGAAGTGCCCAGGCTGAGTGGAGTGAATGTGCCCAGACTGAATGGAGTGGAGGTGCCCAGGCTGAGTGGAGTGCAGGTTCCCAGGCAGAGTGGGATTGGAAGTGCCCAGGCTGAGTGGAGTGAATGTGCCCAGGCTGAGTGGAGTGGAGGTGCCCAGGCTGAATGGAGTTGGGGTTCCCAGGCAGAGTGGGACTGGAGGTGCCCAGGCTGAGTGGAGTGCAGGTTCCCAGGCAGAGTGGGATTGGAAGTGCCCAGGCTGAGTGGAGTGAATGTACCCAGGCTGAGTGGAGTGGAGGTGCCCAGGCTGAGTGGAGTGCAGGTTCCCAGGCAGAGTGGGATTGGAAGTGCCCAGGCTGAGTGGAGTGAATGTGCCCAGGCTGAGTGGAGTGGAGGTGTCCAGGCTGAGTGGAGTTGGGGTTCCCTGGCAGAGTGGGACTGGAAGTGCCAAGGCTGAGTGGAGTGAATGTGCCCAGGCTGAATGGAGTGGAGGTGCCCAGGCTGAGTGGAGGTGCCCAGGCTGAGTGGAGTGCAGGTTCCCAGGCAGAGTGGGATTGGAAGTGCCCAGGCTGAGTGGAGTGAATGTGCCCAGGCTGAGTGGAGTGGAGGTGCCCAGGCTGAATGGAGTTGGGGTTCCCAGGCAGAGTGGGACTGGAAGTGCCCAGGCTGAGTGGAGTGAATGTGCCCAGGCTGAGTGGAGTGGAGGTGCCCAGGCTGAGTGGAGTTGGGGGTCCCTGGCAGAGTGGGACTGGAAGTGCCAAGGCTGAGTGGAGTGAATGTGCCCAGGCTGAGTGGAGTGGAGGTGCCCAGGCTGAGTGGAGTTGGGGTTCCCAGGCAGAGAGGGACTGGAAGTGCCCTGGCTGAGTGGAGTGAATGTGCCCAGGCTGCGTGGAGTGGAGGTTCCCAGGCTGAGTGGAGTGCAGGTTCCCAGCAGAATGGGATTGGAAGTACCCAGGCTGAGTGGAGTGGAGGTGCCCAGGCTGAGTGGAGTGCTGGTTCCCAGGCAGAGTGGGACTGGAAGTGCCCAGGGTGAGTGGAGTGAATGTGCCCAGGCTGAGTGGAGTGGAGGTGCCCAGGCTGAGTGGAGTTGGGGTTCCCTGGCAGAGTGGGACTGGAAGTGCCAAGGCTGAGTGGAGTGAATGTGCCCAGGCTGAGTGGAGTGGAGGTGCCCAGGCCGAGTGGAGTGCAGGTTCCCAGGCAGAGTGGGACTGGAAGTGCCCAGGCGGAGTGGAGTGAATGTGCCCTGGCTGAGTGGAGTGAATGTGCCCAGGCTGACTGGAGAGAATGTGCCCAGGCTGAGTGGATTGGAGGTGCCCAGGCTGAGTGGAGTGCAGGTTCCCAGGCAGAGTGGGACTGGAAGTGCCCAGGCTGAGTGGAGTGAATGTGCCCAGGCTGAGTGGAGTGGAGGTGCCCAGGCTGAGTGGAGTTGGGGTTCCCTGGCAGAGTGGGACTGGAAGTGCCAAGGCTGAGTGGAGTGAATGTGCCCAGGCTGAGTGGAGTGGAGGTGCCCAGGCCGAGTGGAGTGCAGGTTCCCAGGCAGAGTGGGACTGGAAGTGCCCAGGCTGAGTGGAGTGAATGTGCCCAGGCTGAGTGGAGTGAATGATCCCAGGCTGAATGGGAGTCAATGTGCCTAGACAGAGTGGAGTGAATGTGCCCAGGCTGAGTGGAGTGGAGGTGCCCAGGCTGAGTGGAGTTGGGGTTCCCAGGCAGAGAGGGACTGGAAGTGCCCTGGCTGAGTGGAGTGAATGTGCCCAGGCTGCGTGGAGTGGAGGTTCCCAGGCTGAGTGGAGTGCAGGCTCCCAGCAGAGTGGGACTGGAAGTGCCCAGGCTGAGTGGAGTGAATGTGCCCAGGCTGAGTGGAGTGAATGTGCCCAGGCAGAGTGGAGTGAATGTGCCCTGGCTGAGTGGAGTGGAGGTGCCCAGGCTGATTGGAGTGCAGGTTCCCAGGCAGAATGGGACTGGAAGTGCCCAGGCTGAGTGGAGTGAATGTGCCCAGGCTGAATGAAGTGGAGGTGCCCAGGCTGATTGGAGTGCAGGTTCCCAGGCAGAGTGGGATTGGAAGTGCCCAGGCTGAGTGGAGTGAATGTGCCCAGGCTGAGTGGAGTGGAGGTGCCCAGGCTGAATGGAGTTGGGGTTCCCAGGCAGAGTGGGACTGGAGGTGCCCAGGCTGAGTGGAGTGCAGGTTCCCAGGCAGAGTGGGATTGGAAGTGCCCAGGCTGAGTGGAGTGAATGTACCCAGGCTGAGTGGAGTGGAGGTGCCCAGGCTGAGTGGAGTGCAGGTTCCCAGGCAGAGTGGGATTGGAAGTGCCCAGGCTGAGTGGAGTGAATGTGCCCAGGCTGAGTGGAGTGGAGGTGTCCAGGCTGAGTGGAGTTGGGGTTCCCTGGCAGAGTGGGACTGGAAGTGCCAAGGCTGAGTGGAGTGAATGTGCCCAGGCTGAATGGAGTGGAGGTGCCCAGGCTGAGTGGAGGTGCCCAGGCTGAGTGGAGTGCAGGTTCCCAGGCAGAGTGGGATTGGAAGTGCCCAGGCTGAGTGGAGTGAATGTGCCCAGGCTGAGTGGAGTGGAGGTGCCCAGGCTGAATGGAGTTGGGGTTCCCAGGCAGAGTGGGACTGGAAGTGCCCAGGCTGAGTGGAGTGCAGGTTCCCAGGCAGAGTGGGATTGGAAGTGCCCAGGCTGAGTGGAGTGAATGTGCCCAGGCTGACTGGAGTGGAGGTGCCCAGGCAAGGTGGAGTGCAGGTTCCCAGGCAGAGTGGGACTGGAAGTGCCCAGGCGGAGTGGATTGAATGTGCCCAGGCTGAATGGGAGTCAATGTGCCTAGACAGAGTGGAGTGAATGTGCCCAGCCGCCGGAGCCCGAAACGTGCGTTTCCCCATTGCCTTGAATGGGCGCGGAGAGAGGGGGGCGCTTTTTGGCTCGTGGCGCGGGCACCGTTGCGCCAAAGCGTCAAGTGTCACCCCTCCCCGTGCTCGGGGCGGCCCCTTGGAGCTAACTGGCTGGGTCTGGAGGGGCTGCGAGGCCGCCCAGGAGAACGGGTCCAAACCGCGTTCCGATCGGACGAGAATTGAGGGCGGGACAAAGTTCCGCGGTTCACTTTCCGCCCGGGCAAAGGGCCTATTACTTGCGGCGGGAGGGCTTAAGAGTGGGCCCCCGTGAGTCGGGTGGAGAGCCGGGTGTGGAGAGGAGTAGCGGAGGTTCCCAGTCAGAGTGGGAGTGGAGGTTCCTGGGCAGAGTGGGACTGGAAGTGCCCAGGCTGAGTGGAGTGAATGTGCCCAGGCTGAGTGGAGTGGAGGTGCCCAGGCTGAATGGAGTTGGGGTTCCCTGGCAGAGTGGAACTGGAAGTGCCAACGGTGAGTGGAGTGAATGTGCCCAGGCTGAGTGGAGTGGAGGTGCCCAGGCTGAGTGGAGTTGGGGTTCGCTGGCAGAGTGGGACTGGAAGTGCCAACGCTGAGTGGAGTGAATGTGCCCAGGCTGAGTGGAGTGGAGCTGCCCAGGCCGAGTGGAGTGCAGGTTCCCAGGCAGAGTGGGACTGGAAGTGCCCAGGCTGAGTGGAGTGAATGTGCCCAGGCTGAGTGGAGTGGAGGTGCCCAGGCTGAGTGGAGTTGGGGGTCCCTGGCAGAGTGGGACTGGAAGTGCCAAGGCTGAGTGGAGTGAATGTGCCCAGGCTGAGTGGAGTGGAGGTGCCCAGGCTGAGTGGAGTTGGGGTTCCCAGGCAGAGAGGGACTGGAAGTGCCCTGGCTGAGTGGAGTGAATGTGCCCAGGCTGCGTGGAGTGGAGGTTCCCAGGCTGAGTGGAGTGCAGGTTCCCAGCAGAATGGGATTGGAAGTACCCAGGCTGAGTGGAGTGGAGGTGCCCAGGCTGAGTGGAGTGCTGGTTCCCAGGCAGAGTGGGACTGGAAGTGCCCAGGGTGAGTGGAGTGAATGTGCCCAGGCTGAGTGGAGTGGAGGTGCCCAGGCTGAGTGGAGTTGGGGTTCCCTGGCAGAGTGGGACTGGAAGTGCCAAGGCTGAGTGGAGTGAATGTGCCCAGGCTGAGTGGAGTGGAGGTGCCCAGGCCGAGTGGAGTGCAGGTTCCCAGGCAGAGTGGGACTGGAAGTGCCCAGGCGGAGTGGAGTGAATGTGCCCTGGCTGAGTGGAGTGAATGTGCCCAGGCTGACTGGAGAGAATGTGCCCAGGCTGAGTGGATTGGAGGTGCCCAGGCTGAGTGGAGTGCAGGTTCCCAGGCAGAGTGGGACTGGAAGTGCCCAGGCTGAGTGGAGTGAATGTGCCCAGGCTGAGTGGAGTGGAGGTGCCCAGGCTGAGTGGAGTTGGGGTTCCCTGGCAGAGTGGGACTGGAAGTGCCAAGGCTGAGTGGAGTGAATGTGCCCAGGCTGAGTGGAGTGGAGGTGCCCAGGCCGAGTGGAGTGCAGGTTCCCAGGCAGAGTGGGACTGGAAGTGCCCAGGCGGAGTGGAGTGAATGTGCCCAGCCGCCGGAGCCCGAAACGTGCGTTTCCCCATTGCCTTGAATGGGCGCGGAGAGAGGGGGGCGCTTTTTGGCTCGTGGCGCGGGCACCGTTGCGCCAAAGCGTCAAGTGTCACCCCTCCCCGTGCTCGGGGCGGCCCCTTGGAGCTAACTGGCTGGGTCTGGAGGGGCTGCGAGGCCGCCCAGGAGAACGGGTCCAAACCGCGTTCCGATCGGACGAGAATTGAGGGCGGGACACAGTTCCGCGGTTCACTTTCCGCCCGGGCAAAGGGCCTATAACTTGCGGCGGGAGGGCTTAAGAGTGGGCCCCCACGAGTCGGGTGGAGAGCCGGGTGTGGAGAGGAGTAGCGGAGGTTCCCAGTCAGAGTGGGAGTGGAGGTTCCTGGGCAGAGTGGGACTGGAAGTGCCCAGGCTGAGTGGAGTGAATGTGCCCTGGCTGAGTGGAGTGAATGTGCCCAGGCTGAGTGGAGTGAATGTGCCCAGGCTGAGTGGAGTGAATGTGCCCAGGCTGACTGGAGAGAATGTGCCCAGGCTGAGTGGATTGGAGGTGCCCAGGCTGAGTGGAGTGCAGGTTCCCAGGCAGAGTGGGACTGGAAGTGCCCAGGCTGAGTGGAGTGAATGTGCCCAGGCTGAGTGGAGTGAATGATCCCAGGCTGAATGGGAGTCAATGTGCCTAGACAGAGTGGAGTGAATGTGCCCAGGCTGAGTGGAGTGGAGGTGCCCAGGCTGAGTGGAGTTGGGGTTCCCAGGCAGAGAGGGACTGGAAGTGCCCTGGCTGAGTGGAGTGAATGTGCCCAGGCTGCGTGGAGTGGAGGTTCCCAGGCTGAGTGGAGTGCAGGCTCCCAGCAGAGTGGGACTGGAAGTGCCCAGGCTGAGTGGAGTGAATGTGCCCAGGCTGAGTGGAGTGAATGTGCCCAGGCAGAGTGGAGTGAATGTGCCCTGGCTGAGTGGAGTGGAGGTGCCCAGGCTGATTGGAGTGCAGGTTCCCAGGCAGAATGGGACTGGAAGTGCCCAGGCTGAGTGGAGTGAATGTGCCCAGGCTGAATGGAGTGGAGGTGCCCAGGCTGAGTGGAGTGCAGGTTCCCAGGCAGAGTGGGATTGGAAGTGCCCAGGCTGAGTGGAGTGAATGTGCCCAGGCTGAGTGGAGTGGAGGTGCCCAGGCTGAATGGAGTTGGGGTTCCCAGGCAGAGTGGGACTGGAGGTGCCCAGGCTGAGTGGAGTGCAGGTTCCCAGGCAGAGTGGGATTGGAAGTGCCCAGGCTGAGTGGAGTGAATGTACCCAGGCTGAGTGGAGTGGAGGTGCCCAGGCTGAGTGGAGTGCAGGTTCCCAGGCAGAGTGGGATTGGAAGTGCCCAGGCTGAGTGGAGTGAATGTGCCCAGGCTGAGTGGAGTGGAGGTGTCCAGGCTGAGTGGAGTTGGGGTTCCCTGGCAGAGTGGGACTGGAAGTGCCAAGGCTGAGTGGAGTGAATGTGCCCAGGCTGAATGGAGTGGAGGTGCCCAGGCTGAGTGGAGGTGCCCAGGCTGAGTGGAGTGCAGGTTCCCAGGCAGAGTGGGATTGGAAGTGCCCAGGCTGAGTGGAGTGAATGTGCCCAGGCTGAGTGGAGTGGAGGTGCCCAGGCTGAATGGAGTTGGGGTTCCCAGGCAGAGTGGGACTGGAAGTGCCCAGGCTGAGTGGAGTGCAGGTTCCCAGGCAGAGTGGGATTGGAAGTGCCCAGGCTGAGTGGAGTGAATGTGCCCAGGCTGACTGGAGTGGAGGTGCCCAGGCAAGGTGGAGTGCAGGTTCCCAGGCAGAGTGGGACTGGAAGTGCCCAGGCGGAGTGGATTGAATGTGCCCAGGCTGAATGGTAGTCAATGTGCCTAGACAGAGTGGAGTGAATGTGCCCAGCCGCCGGAGCCCGAAACGTGCGTTTCCCCATTGCCTTGAATGGGCGCGGAGAGAGGGGGGCGCTTTTTGGCTCGTGGCGCGGGCACCGTTGCGCCAAAGCGTCAAGTGTCACCCCTCCCCGTGCTCGGGGCGGCCCCTTGGAGCTAACTGGCTGGGTCTGGAGGGGCTGCGAGGCCGCCCAGGAGAACGGGTCCAAACCGCGTTCCGATCGGACGAGAATTGAGGGCGGGACACAGTTCCGCGGTTCACTTTCCGCCCGGGCAAAGGGCCTATTACTTGCGGCGGGAGGGCTTAAGAGTGGGCCCCCGTGAGTCGGGTGGAGAGCCGGGTGTGGAGAGGAGTAGCGGAGGTTCCCAGTCAGAGTGGGAGTGGAGGTTCCTGGGCAGAGTGGGACTGGAAGTGCCCAGGCTGAGTGGAGTGAATGTGCCCAGGCTGAGTGGAGTGGAGGTGCCCAGGCTGAATGGAGTTGGGGTTCCCTGGCAGAGTGGAACTGGAAGTGCCAACGGTGAGTGGAGTGAATGTGCCCAGGCTGAGTGGAGTGGAGGTGCCCAGGCTGAGTGGAGTTGGGGTTCGCTGGCAGAGTGGGACTGGAAGTGCCAACGCTGAGTGGAGTGAATGTGCCCAGGCTGAGTGGAGTGGAGCTGCCCAGGCCGAGTGGAGTGCAGGTTCCCAGGCAGAGTGGGACTGGAAGTGCCCAGGCTGAGTGGAGTGAATGTGCCCAGGCTGAGTGGAGTGGAGGTGCCCAGGCTGAGTGGAGTTGGGGGTCCCTGGCAGAGTGGGACTGGAAGTGCCAAGGCTGAGTGGAGTGAATGTGCCCAGGCTGAGTGGAGTGGAGGTGCCCAGGCTGAGTGGAGTTGGGGTTCCCAGGCAGAGAGGGACTGGAAGTGCCCTGGCTGAGTGGAGTGAATGTGCCCAGGCTGCGTGGAGTGGAGGTTCCCAGGCTGAGTGGAGTGCAGGTTCCCAGCAGAATGGGATTGGAAGTACCCAGGCTGAGTGGAGTGGAGGTGCCCAGGCTGAGTGGAGTGCTGGTTCCCAGGCAGAGTGGGACTGGAAGTGCCCAGGGTGAGTGGAGTGAATGTGCCCAGGCTGAGTGGAGTGGAGGTGCCCAGGCTGAGTGGAGTTGGGGTTCCCTGGCAGAGTGGGACTGGAAGTGCCAAGGCTGAGTGGAGTGAATGTGCCCAGGCTGAGTGGAGTGGAGGTGCCCAGGCCGAGTGGAGTGCAGGTTCCCAGGCAGAGTGGGACTGGAAGTGCCCAGGCGGAGTGGAGTGAATGTGCCCTGGCTGAGTGGAGTGAATGTGCCCAGGCTGACTGGAGAGAATGTGCCCAGGCTGAGTGGATTGGAGGTGCCCAGGCTGAGTGGAGTGCAGGTTCCCAGGCAGAGTGGGACTGGAAGTGCCCAGGCTGAGTGGAGTGAATGTGCCCAGGCTGAGTGGAGTGGAGGTGCCCAGGCTGAGTGGAGTTGGGGTTCCCTGGCAGAGTGGGACTGGAAGTGCCAAGGCTGAGTGGAGTGAATGTGCCCAGGCTGAGTGGAGTGGAGGTGCCCAGGCCGAGTGGAGTGCAGGTTCCCAGGCAGAGTGGGACTGGAAGTGTTCAGGCGGAGTGGAGTGAATGTGCCCAGCCGCCGGAGCCCGAAACGTGCGTTTCCCCATTGCCTTGAATGGGCGCGGAGAGAGGGGGGCGCTTTTTGGCTCGTGGCGCGGGCACCGTTGCGCCAAAGCGTCAAGTGTCACCCCTCCCCGTGCTCGGGGCGGCCCCTTGGAGCTAACTGGCTGGGTCTGGAGGGGCTGCGAGGCCGCCCAGGAGAACGGGTCCAAACCGTGTTCCGATCGGACGAGAATTGAGGGCGGGACACAGTTCCGCGGTTCACTTTCCGCCCGGGCAAAGGGCCTATAACTTGCGGCGGGAGGGCTTAAGAGTGGGCCCCCACGAGTCGGGTGGAGAGCCGGGTGTGGAGAGGAGTAGCGGAGGTTCCCAGTCAGAGTGGGAGTGGAGGTTCCTGGGCAGAGTGGGACTGGAAGTGCCCAGGCTGAGTGGAGTGAATGTGCCCTGGCTGAGTGGAGTGAATGTGCCCAGGCTGAGTGGAGTGAATGTGCCCAGGCTGAGTGGAGTGAATGTGCCCAGGCTGACTGGAGAGAATGTGCCCAGGCTGAGTGGATTGGAGGTGCCCAGGCTGAGTGGAGTGCAGGTTCCCAGGCAGAGTGGGACTGGAAGTGCCCAGGCTGAGTGGAGTGAATGTGCCCAGGCTGAGTGGAGTGAATGATCCCAGGCTGAATGGGAGTCAATGTGCCTAGACAGAGTGGAGTGAATGTGCCCAGGCTGAGTGGAGTGGAGGTGCCCAGGCTGAGTGGAGTTGGGGTTCCCAGGCAGAGAGGGACTGGAAGTGCCCTGGCTGAGTGGAGTGAATGTGCCCAGGCTGCGTGGAGTGGAGGTTCCCAGGCTGAGTGGAGTGCAGGCTCCCAGCAGAGTGGGACTGGAAGTGCCCAGGCTGAGTGGAGTGAATGTGCCCAGGCTGAGTGGAGTGAATGTGCCCAGGCAGAGTGGAGTGAATGTGCCCTGGCTGAGTGGAGTGGAGGTGCCCAGGCTGATTGGAGTGCAGGTTCCCAGGCAGAATGGGACTGGAAGTGCCCAGGCTGAGTGGAGTGAATGTGCCCAGGCTGAATGGAGTGGAGGTGCCCAGGCTGAGTGGAGTGCAGGTTCCCAGGCAGAGTGGGATTGGAAGTGCCCAGGCTGAGTGGAGTGAATGTGCCCAGGCTGAGTGGAGTGGAGGTGCCCAGGCTGAATGGAGTTGGGGTTCCCAGGCAGAGTGGGACTGGAGGTGCCCAGGCTGAGTGGAGTGCAGGTTCCCAGGCAGAGTGGGATTGGAAGTGCCCAGGCTGAGTGGAGTGAATGTACCCAGGCTGAGTGGAGTGGAGGTGCCCAGGCTGAGTGGAGTGCAGGTTCCCAGGCAGAGTGGGATTGGAAGTGCCCAGGCTGAGTGGAGTGAATGTGCCCAGGCTGAGTGGAGTGGAGGTGTCCAGGCTGAGTGGAGTTGGGGTTCCCTGGCAGAGTGGGACTGGAAGTGCCAAGGCTGAGTGGAGTGAATGTGCCCAGGCTGAATGGAGTGGAGGTGCCCAGGCTGAGTGGAGGTGCCCAGGCTGAGTGGAGTGCAGGTTCCCAGGCAGAGTGGGATTGGAAGTGCCCAGGCTGAGTGGAGTGAATGTGCCCAGGCTGAGTGGAGTGGAGGTGCCCAGGCTGAATGGAGTTGGGGTTCCCAGGCAGAGTGGGACTGGAAGTGCCCAGGCTGAGTGGAGTGCAGGTTCCCAGGCAGAGTGGGATTGGAAGTGCCCAGGCTGAGTGGAGTGAATGTGCCCAGGCTGACTGGAGTGGAGGTGCCCAGGCAAGGTGGAGTGCAGGTTCCCAGGCAGAGTGGGACTGGAAGTGCCCAGGCGGAGTGGATTGAATGTGCCCAGGCTGAATGGGAGTCAATGTGCCTAGACAGAGTGGAGTGAATGTGCCCAGCCGCCGGAGCCCGAAACGTGCGTTTCCCCATTGCCTTGAATGGGCGCGGAGAGAGGGGGGCGCTTTTTGGCTCGTGGCGCGGGCACCGTTGCGCCAAAGCGTCAAGTGTCACCCCTCCCCGTGCTCGGGGCGGCCCCTTGGAGCTAACTGGCTGGGTCTGGAGGGGCTGCGAGGCCGCCCAGGAGAACGGGTCCAAACCGCGTTCCGATCGGACGAGAATTGAGGGCGGGACACAGTTCCGCGGTTCACTTTCCGCCCGGGCAAAGGGCCTATTACTTGCGGCGGGAGGGCTTAAGAGTGGGCCCCCGTGAGTCGGGTGGAGAGCCGGGTGTGGAGAGGAGTAGCGGAGGTTCCCAGTCAGAGTGGGAGTGGAGGTTCCTGGGCAGAGTGGGACTGGAAGTGCCCAGGCTGAGTGGAGTGAATGTGCCCAGGCTGAGTGGAGTGGAGGTGCCCAGGCTGAATGGAGTTGGGGTTCCCTGGCAGAGTGGAACTGGAAGTGCCAACGGTGAGTGGAGTGAATGTGCCCAGGCTGAGTGGAATGGAGGTGCCCAGGCTGAGTGGAGTTGGGGTTCGCTGGCAGAGTGGGACTGGAAGTGCCAACGCTGAGTGGAGTGAATGTGCCCAGGCTGAGTGGAGTGGAGCTGCCCAGGCCGAGTGGAGTGCAGGTTCCCAGGCAGAGTGGGACTGGAAGTGCCCAGGCTGAGTGGAGTGAATGTGCCCAGGCTGAGTGGAGTGGAGGTGCCCATGCTGAGTGGAGTTGGGGGTCCCTGGCAGAGTGGGACTGGAAGTGCCAAGGCTGAGTGGAGTGAATGTGCCCAGGCTGAGTGGAGTGGAGGTGCCCAGGCTGAGTGGAGTTGGGGTTCCCAGGCAGAGAGGGACTGGAAGTGCCCTGGCTGAGTGGAGTGAATGTGCCCAGGCTGCGTGGAGTGGAGGTTCCCAGGCAGAGTGGGATTGGAAGTGCCCAGGCTGAGTGGAGTGAATGTACCCAGGCTGAGTGGAGTGGAGGTGCCCAGGCTGAGTGGAGTGCAGGTTCCCAGGCAGAGTGGGATTGGAAGTGCCCAGGCGGAGTGGAGTGAATGTGCCCTGGCTGAGTGGAGTGAATGTGCCCAGGCTGACTGGAGAGAATGTGCCCAGGCTGAGTGGATTGGAGGTGCCCAGGCTGAGTGGAGTGCAGGTTCCCAGGCAGAGTGGGACTGGAAGTGCCCAGGCTGAGTGGAGTGAATGTGCCCAGGCTGAGTGGAGTGGAGGTGCCCAGGCTGAATGGAGTTGGGGTTCCCTGGCAGAGTGGAACTGGAAGTGCCAACGGTGAGTGGAGTGAATGTGCCCAGGCTGAGTGGAGTGGAGGTGCCCAGGCTGAGTGGAGTTGGGGTTCGCTGGCAGAGTGGGACTGGAAGTGCCAACGCTGAGTGGAGTGAATGTGCCCAGGCTGAGTGGAGTGGAGCTGCCCAGGCCGAGTGGAGTGCAGGTTCCCAGGCAGAGTGGGACTGGAAGTGCCCAGGCTGAGTGGAGTGAATGTGCCCAGGCTGAGTGGAGTGGAGGTGCCCAGGCTGAGTGGAGTTGGGGGTCCCTGGCAGAGTGGGACTGGAAGTGCCAAGGCTGAGTGGAGTGAATGTGCCCAGGCTGAGTGGAGTGGAGGTGCCCAGGCTGAGTGGAGTTGGGGTTCCCAGGCAGAGAGGGACTGGAAGTGCCCTGGCTGAGTGGAGTGAATGTGCCCAGGCTGCGTGGAGTGGAGGTTCCCAGGCTGAGTGGAGTGCAGGTTCCCAGCAGAATGGGATTGGAAGTACCCAGGCTGAGTGGAGTGGAGGTGCCCAGGCTGAGTGGAGTGCTGGTTCCCAGGCAGAGTGGGACTGGAAGTGCCCAGGGTGAGTGGAGTGAATGTGCCCAGGCTGAGTGGAGTGGAGGTGCCCAGGCTGAGTGGAGTTGGGGTTCCCTGGCAGAGTGGGACTGGAAGTGCCAAGGCTGAGTGGAGTGAATGTGCCCAGGCTGAGTGGAGTGGAGGTGCCCAGGCCGAGTGGAGTGCAGGTTCCCAGGCAGAGTGGGACTGGAAGTGCCCAGGCGGAGTGGAGTGAATGTGCCCTGGCTGAGTGGAGTGAATGTGCCCAGGCTGACTGGAGAGAATGTGCCCAGGCTGAGTGGATTGGAGGTGCCCAGGCTGAGTGGAGTGCAGGTTCCCAGGCAGAGTGGGACTGGAAGTGCCCAGGCTGAGTGGAGTGAATGTGCCCAGGCTGAGTGGAGTGGAGGTGCCCAGGCTGAGTGGAGTTGGGGTTCCCTGGCAGAGTGGGACTGGAAGTGCCAAGGCTGAGTGGAGTGAATGTGCCCAGGCTGAGTGGAGTGGAGGTGCCCAGGCCGAGTGGAGTGCAGGTTCCCAGGCAGAGTGGGACTGGAAGTGCCCAGGCGGAGTGGAGTGAATGTGCCCAGCCGCCGGAGCCCGAAACGTGCGTTTCCCCATTGCCTTGAATGGGCGCGGAGAGAGGGGGGCGCTTTTTGGCTCGTGGCGCGGGCACCGTTGCGCCAAAGCGTCAAGTGTCACCCCTCCCCGTGCTCGGGGCGGCCCCTTGGAGCTAACTGGCTGGGTCTGGAGGGGCTGCGAGGCCGCCCAGGAGAACGGGTCCAAACCGCGTTCCGATCGGACGAGAATTGAGGGCGGGACACAGTTCCGCGGTTCACTTTCCGCCCGGGCAAAGGGCCTATTACTTGCGGCGGGAGGGCTTAAGAGTGGGCCCCCACGAGTCGGGTGGAGAGCCGGGTGTGGAGAGGAGTAGCGGAGGTTCCCAGTCAGAGTGGGAGTGGAGGTTCCTGGGCAGAGTGGGACTGGAAGTGCCCAGGCTGAGTGGAGTGAATGTGCCCTGGCTGAGTGGAGTGAATGTGCCCAGGCTGAGTGGAGTGAATGTGCCCAGGCTGAGTGGAGTGAATGTGCCCAGGCTGACTGGAGAGAATGTGCCCAGGCTGAGTGGATTGGAGGTGCCCAGGCTGAGTGGAGTGCAGGTTCCCAGGCAGAGTGGGACTGGAAGTGCCCAGGCTGAGTGGAGTGAATGTGCCCAGGCTGAGTGGAGTGAATGATCCCAGGCTGAATGGGAGTCAATGTGCCTAGACAGAGTGGAGTGAATGTGCCCAGGCTGAGTGGAGTGGAGGTGCCCAGGCTGAGTGGAGTTGGGGTTCCCAGGCAGAGAGGGACTGGAAGTGCCCTGGCTGAGTGGAGTGAATGTGCCCAGGCTGCGTGGAGTGGAGGTTCCCAGGCTGAGTGGAGTGCAGGCTCCCAGCAGAGTGGGACTGGAAGTGCCCAGGCTGAGTGGAGTGAATGTGCCCAGGCTGAGTGGAGTGAATGTGCCCAGGCAGAGTGGAGTGAATGTGCCCTGGCTGAGTGGAGTGGAGGTGCCCAGGCTGATTGGAGTGCAGGTTCCCAGGCAGAATGGGACTGGAAGTGCCCAGGCTGAGTGGAGTGAATGTGCCCAGGCTGAATGGAGTGGAGGTGCCCAGGCTGAGTGGAGTGCAGGTTCCCAGGCAGAGTGGGATTGGAAGTGCCCAGGCTGAGTGGAGTGAATGTGCCCAGGCTGAGTGGAGTGGAGGTGCCCAGGCTGAATGGAGTTGGGGTTCCCAGGCAGAGTGGGACTGGAGGTGCCCAGGCTGAGTGGAGTGCAGGTTCCCAGGCAGAGTGGGATTGGAAGTGCCCAGGCTGAGTGGAGTGAATGTACCCAGGCTGAGTGGAGTGGAGGTGCCCAGGCTGAGTGGAGTGCAGGTTCCCAGGCAGAGTGGGATTGGAAGTGCCCAGGCTGAGTGGAGTGAATGTGCCCAGGCTGAGTGGAGTGGAGGTGTCCAGGCTGAGTGGAGTTGGGGTTCCCTGGCAGAGTGGGACTGGAAGTGCCAAGGCTGAGTGGAGTGAATGTGCCCAGGCTGAATGGAGTGGAGGTGCCCAGGCTGAGTGGAGGTGCCCAGGCTGAGTGGAGTGCAGGTTCCCAGGCAGAGTGGGATTGGAAGTGCCCAGGCTGAGTGGAGTGAATGTGCCCAGGCTGAGTGGAGTGGAGGTGCCCAGGCTGAATGGAGTTGGGGTTCCCAGGCAGAGTGGGACTGGAAGTGCCCAGACTGAGTGGAGTGCAGGTTCCCAGGCAGAGTGGGATTGGAAGTGCCCAGGCTGAGTGGAGTGAATGTGCCCAGGCTGACTGGAGTGGAGGTGCCCAGGCAAGGTGGAGTGCAGGTTCCCAGGCAGAGTGGGACTGGAAGTGCCCAGGCGGAGTGGATTGAATGTGCCCAGGCTGAATGGGAGTCAATGTGCCTAGACAGAGTGGAGTGAATGTGCCCAGCCGCCGGAGCCCGAAACGTGCGTTTCCCCATTCCCTTGAATGGGCGCGGAGAGAGGGGGGCGCTTTTTGGCTCGTGGCGCGGGCACCGTTGCGCCAAAGCGTCAAGTGTCACCCCTCCCCGTGCTCGGGGCGGCCCCTTGGAGCTAACTGGCTGGGTCTGGAGGGGCTGCGAGGCCGCCCAGGAGAACGGGTCCAAACCGCGTTCCGATCGGACGAGAATTGAGGGCGGGACACAGTTCCGCGGTTCACTTTCCGCCCGGGCAAAGGGCCTATTACTTGCGGCGGGAGGGCTTAAGAGTGGGCCCCCGTGAGTCGGGTGGAGAGCCGGGTGTGGAGAGGAGTAGCGGAGGTTCCCAGTCAGAGTGGGAGTGGAGGTTCCTGGGCAGAGTGGGACTGGAAGTGCCCAGGCTGAGTGGAGTGAATGTGCCCAGGCTGAGTGGAGTGGAGGTGCCCAGGCTGAATGGAGTTGGGGTTCCCTGGCAGAGTGGAACTGGAAGTGCCAACGGTGAGTGGAGTGAATGTGCCCAGGCTGAGTGGAGTGGAGGTGCCCAGGCTGAGTGGAGTTGGGGTTCGCTGGCAGAGTGGGACTGGAAGTGCCAACGCTTAGTGGAGTGAATGTGCCCAGGCTGAGTGGAGTGGAGCTGCTCAGGCCGAGTGGAGTGCAGGTTCCCAGGCAGAGTGGGACTGGAAGTGCCCAGGCTGAGTGGAGTGAATGTGCCCAGGCTGAGTGGAGTGGAGGTGCCCAGGCTGAGTGGAGTTGGGGGTCCCTGGCAGAGTGGGACTGGAAGTGCCAAGGCTGAGTGGAGTGAATGTGCCCAGGCTGAGTGGAGTGGAGGTGCCCAGGCTGAGTGGAGTTGGGGTTCCCAGGCAGAGAGGGACTGGAAGTGCCCTGGCTGAGTGGAGTGAATGTGCCCAGGCTGCGTGGAGTGGAGGTTCCCAGGCTGAGTGGAGTGCAGGTTCCCAGCAGAATGGGATTGGAAGTACCCAGGCTGAGTGGAGTGGAGGTGCCCAGGCTGAGTGGAGTGCTGGTTCCCAGGCAGAGTGGGACTGGAAGTGCCCAGGGTGAGTGGAGTGAATGTGCCCAGGCTGAGTGGAGTGGAGGTGCCCAGGCTGAGTGGAGTTGGGGTTCCCTGGCAGAGTGGGACTGGAAGTGCCAAGGCTGAGTGGAGTGAATGTGCCCAGGCTGAGTGGAGTGGAGGTGCCCAGGCCGAGTGGAGTGCAGGTTCCCAGGCAGAGTGGGACTGGAAGTGCCCAGGCGGAGTGGAGTGAATGTGCCCTGGCTGAGTGGAGTGAATGTGCCCAGGCTGACTGGAGAGAATGTGCCCAGGCTGAGTGGATTGGAGGTGCCCAGGCTGAGTGGAGTGCAGGTTCCCAGGCAGAGTGGGACTGGAAGTGCCCAGGCTGAGTGGAGTGAATGTGCCCAGGCTGAGTGGAGTGGAGGTGCCCAGGCTGAGTGGAGTTGGGGTTCCCTGGCAGAGTGGGACTGGAAGTGCCAAGGCTGAGTGGAGTGAATGTGCCCAGGCTGAGTGGAGTGGAGGTGCCCAGGCCGAGTGGAGTGCAGGTTCCCAGGCAGAGTGGGACTGGAAGTGCCCAGGCGGAGTGGAGTGAATGTGCCCAGCCGCCGGAGCCCGAAACGTGCGTTTCCCCATTGCCTTGAATGGGCGCGGAGAGAGGGGGGCGCTTTTTGGCTCGTGGCGCGGGCACCGTTGCGCCAAAGCGTCAAGTGTCACCCCTCCCCGTGCTCGGGGCGGCCCCTTGGAGCTAACTGGCTGGGTCTGGAGGGGCTGCGAGGCCGCCCAGGAGAACGGGTCCAAACCGCGTTCCGATCGGACGAGAATTGAGGGCGGGACACAGTTCCGCGGTTCACTTTCCGCCCGGGCAAAGGGCCTATAACTTGCGGCGGGAGGGCTTAAGAGTGGGCCCCCACGAGTCGGGTGGAGAGCCGGGTGTGGAGAGGAGTAGCGGAGGTTCCCAGTCAGAGTGGGAGTGGAGGTTCCTGGGCAGAGTGGGACTGGAAGTGCCCAGGCTGAGTGGAGTGAATGTGCCCTGGCTGAGTGGAGTGAATGTGCCCAGGCTGAGTGGAGTGAATGTGCCCAGGCTGAGTGGAGTGAATGTGCCCAGGCTGACTGGAGAGAATGTGCCCAGGCTGAGTGGATTGGAGGTGCCCAGGCTGAGTGGAGTGCAGGTTCCCAGGCAGAGTGGGACTGGAAGTGCCCAGGCTGAGTGGAGTGAATGTGCCCAGGCTGAGTGGAGTGAATGATCCCAGGCTGAATGGGAGTCAATGTGCCTAGACAGAGTGGAGTGAATGTGCCCAGGCTGAGTGGAGTGGAGGTGCCCAGGCTGAGTGGAGTTGGGGTTCCCAGGCAGAGAGGGACTGGAAGTGCCCTGGCTGAGTGGAGTGAATGTGCCCAGGCTGCGTGGAGTGGAGGTTCCCAGGCTGAGTGGAGTGCAGGCTCCCAGCAGAGTGGGACTGGAAGTGCCCAGGCTGAGTGGAGTGAATGTGCCCAGGCTGAGTGGAGTGAATGTGCCCAGGCAGAGTGGAGTGAATGTGCCCTGGCTGAGTGGAGTGGAGGTGCCCAGGCTGATTGGAGTGCAGGTTCCCAGGCAGAATGGGACTGGAAGTGCCCAGGCTGAGTGGAGTGAATGTGCCCAGGCTGAATGGAGTGGAGGTGCCCAGGCTGAGTGGAGTGCAGGTTCCCAGGCAGAGTGGGATTGGAAGTGCCCAGGCTGAGTGGAGTGAATGTGCCCAGGCTGAGTGGAGTGGAGGTGCCCAGGCTGAATGGAGTTGGGGTTCCCAGGCAGAGTGGGACTGGAGCTGCCCAGGCTGAGTGGAGTGCAGGTTCCCAGGCAGAGTGGGATTGGAAGTGCCCAGGCTGAGTGGAGTGAATGTACCCAGGCTGAGTGGAGTGGAGGTGCCCAGGCTGAGTGGAGTGCAGGTTCCCAGGCAGAGTGGGATTGGAAGTGCCCAGGCTGAGTGGAGTGAATGTGCCCAGGCTGAGTGGAGTGGAGGTGTCCAGGCTGAGTGGAGTTGGGGTTCCCTGGCAGAGTGGGACTGGAAGTGCCAAGGCTGAGTGGAGTGAATGTGCCCAGGCTGAATGGAGTGGAGGTGCCCAGGCTGAGTGGAGGTGCCCAGGCTGAGTGGAGTGCAGGTTCCCAGGCAGAGTGGGATTGGAAGTGCCCAGGCTGAGTGGAGTGAATGTGCCCAGGCTGAGTGGAGTGGAGGTGCCCAGGCTGAATGGAGTTGGGGTTCCCAGGCAGAGTGGGACTGGAAGTGCCCAGGCTGAGTGGAGTGAATGTGCCCAGGCTGAGTGGAGTGGAGGTGCCCAGGCTGAGTGGAGTTGGGGGTCCCTGGCAGAGTGGGACTGGAAGTGCCAAGGCTGAGTGGAGTGAATGTGCCCAGGCTGAGTGGAGTGGAGGTGCCCAGGCTGAGTGGAGTTGGGGTTCCCAGGCAGAGAGGGACTGGAAGTGCCCTGGCTGAGTGGAGTGAATGTGCCCAGGCTGCGTGGAGTGGAGGTTCCCAGGCTGAGTGGAGTGCAGGTTCCCAGCAGAATGGGATTGGAAGTACCCAGGCTGAGTGGAGTGGAGGTGCCCAGGCTGAGTGGAGTGGTGGTTCCCAGGCAGAGTGGGACTGGAAGTGCCCAGGGTGAGTGGAGTGAATGTGCCCAGGCTGAGTGGAGTGGAGGTGCCCAGGCTGAGTGGAGTTGGGGTTCCCTGGCAGAGTGGGACTGGAAGTGCCAAGGCTGAGTGGAGTGAATGTGCCCAGGCTGAGTGGAGTGGAGGTGCCCAGGCCGAGTGGAGTGCAGGTTCCCAGGCAGAGTGGGACTGGAAGTGCCCAGGCGGAGTGGAGTGAATGTGCCCTGGCTGAGTGGAGTGAATGTGCCCAGGCTGACTGGAGAGAATGTGCCCAGGCTGAGTGGATTGGAGGTGCCCAGGCTGAGTGGAGTGCAGGTTCCCAGGCAGAGTGGGACTGGAAGTGCCCAGGCTGAGTGGAGTGAATGTGCCCAGGCTGAGTGGAGTGGAGGTGCCCAGGCTGAGTGGAGTTGGGGTTCCCTGGCAGAGTGGGACTGGAAGTGCCAAGGCTGAGTGGAGTGAATGTGCCCAGGCTGAGTGGAGTGGAGGTGCCCAGGCCGAGTGGAGTGCAGGTTCCCAGGCAGAGTGGGACTGGAAGTGCCCAGGCGGAGTGGAGTGAATGTGCCCAGCCGCCGGAGCCCGAAACGTGCGTTTCCCCATTGCCTTGAATGGGCGCGGAGAGAGGGGGGCGCTTTTTGGCTCGTGGCGCGGGCACCGTTGCGCCAAAGCGTCAAGTGTCACCCCTCCCCGTGCTCGGGGCGGCCCCTTGGAGCTAACTGGCTGGGTCTGGAGGGGCTGCGAGGCCGCCCAGGAGAACGGGTCCAAACCGCGTTCCGATCGGACGAGAATTGAGGGCGGGACACAGTTCCGCGGTTCACTTTCCGCCCGGGCAAAGGGCCTATAACTTGCGGCGGGAGGGCTTAAGAGTGGGCCCCCACGAGTCGGGTGGAGAGCCGGGTGTGGAGAGGAGTAGCGGAGGTTCCCAGTCAGAGTGGGAGTGGAGGTTCCTGGGCAGAGTGGGACTGGAAGTGCCCAGGCTGAGTGGAGTGAATGTGCCCTGGCTGAGTGGAGTGAATGTGCCCAGGCTGAGTGGAGTGAATGTGCCCAGGCTGAGTGGAGTGAATGTGCCCAGGCTGACTGGAGAGAATGTGCCCAGGCTGAGTGGATTGGAGGTGCCCAGGCTGAGTGGAGTGCAGGTTCCCAGGCAGAGTGGGACTGGAAGTGCCCAGGCTGAGTGGAGTGAATGTGCCCAGGCTGAGTGGAGTGAATGATCCCAGGCTGAATGGGAGTCAATGTGCCTAGACAGAGTGGAGTGAATGTGCCCAGGCTGAGTGGAGTGGAGGTGCCCAGGCTGAGTGGAGTTGGGGTTCCCAGGCAGAGAGGGACTGGAAGTGCCCTGGCTGAGTGGAGTGAATGTGCCCAGGCTGCGTGGAGTGGAGGTTCCCAGGCTGAGTGGAGTGCAGGCTCCCAGCAGAGTGGGACTGGAAGTGCCCAGGCTGAGTGGAGTGAATGTGCCCAGGCTGAGTGGAGTGAATGTGCCCAGGCAGAGTGGAGTGAATGTGCCCTGGCTGAGTGGAGTGGAGGTACCCAGGCTGATTGGAGTGCAGGTTCACAGGCAGAATGGGACTGGAAGTGCCCAGGCTGAGTGGAGTGAATGTGCCCAGGCTGAATGGAGTGGAGGTGCCCAGGCTGATTGGAGTGCAGGTTCCCAGGCAGAGTGGGATTGGAAGTGCCCAGGCTGAGTGGAGTGAATGTGCCCAGGCTGAGTGGAGTGGAGGTGCCCAGGCTGAATGGAGTTGGGGTTCCCAGGCAGAGTGGGACTGGAGGTGCCCAGGCTGAGTGGAGTGCAGGTTCCCAGGCAGAGTGGGATTGGAAGTGCCCAGGCTGAGTGGAGTGAATGTACCCAGGCTGAGTGGAGTGGAGGTGCCCAGGCTGAGTGGAGTGCAGGTTCCCAGGCAGAGTGGGATTGGAAGTGCCCAGGCTGAGTGGAGTGAATGTGCCCAGGCTGAGTGGAGTGGAGGTGTCCAGGCTGAGTGGAGTTGGGGTTCCCTGGCAGAGTGGGACTGGAAGTGCCAAGGCTGAGTGGAGTGAATGTGCCCAGGCTGAATGGAGTGGAGGTGCCCAGGCTGAGTGGAGGTGCCCAGGCTGAGTGGAGTGCAGGTTCCCAGGCAGAGTGGGATTGGAAGTGCCCAGGCTGAGTGGAGTGAATGTGCCCAGGCTGAGTGGAGTGGAGGTGCCCAGGCTGAATGGAGTTGGGGTTCCCAGGCAGAGTGGGACTGGAAGTGCCCAGGCTGAGTGGAGTGCAGGTTCCCAGGCAGAGTGGGATTGGAAGTGCCCAGGCTGAGTGGAGTGAATGTGCCCAGGCTGACTGGAGTGGAGGTGCCCAGGCAAGGTGGAGTGCAGGTTCCCAGGCAGAGTGGGACTGGAAGTGCCCAGGCGGAGTGGATTGAATGTGCCCAGGCTGAATGGTAGTCAATGTGCCTAGACAGAGTGGAGTGAATGTGCCCAGCCGCCGGAGCCCGAAACGTGCGTTTCCCCATTGCCTTGAATGGGCGCGGAGAGAGGGGGGCGCTTTTTGGCTCGTGGCGCGGGCACCGTTGCGCCAAAGCGTCAAGTGTCACCCCTCCCCGTGCTCGGGGCGGCCCCTTGGAGCTAACTGGCTGGGTCTGGAGGGGCTGCGAGGCCGCCCAGGAGAACGGGTCCAAACCGCGTTCCGATCGGACGAGAATTGAGGGCGGGACACAGTTCCGCGGTTCACTTTCCGCCCGGGCAAAGGGCCTATTACTTGCGGCGGGAGGGCTTAAGAGTGGGCCCCCGTGAGTCGGGTGGAGAGCCGGGTGTGGAGAGGAGTAGCGGAGGTTCCCAGTCAGAGTGGGAGTGGAGGTTCCTGGGCAGAGTGGGACTGGAAGTGCCCAGGCTGAGTGGAGTGAATGTGCCCAGGCTGAGTGGAGTGGAGGTGCCCAGGCTGAATGGAGTTGGGGTTCCCTGGCAGAGTGGAACTGGAAGTGCCAACGGTGAGTGGAGTGAATGTGCCCAGGCTGAGTGGAGTGGAGGTGCCCAGGCTGAGTGGAGTTGGGGTTCGCTGGCAGAGTGGGACTGGAAGTGCCAACGCTGAGTGGAGTGAATGTGCCCAGGCTGAGTGGAGTGGAGCTGCCCAGGCCGAGTGGAGTGCAGGTTCCCAGGCAGAGTGGGACTGGAAGTGCCCAGGCTGAGTGGAGTGAATGTGCCCAGGCTGAGTGGAGTGGAGGTGCCCAGGCTGAGTGGAGTTGGGGGTCCCTGGCAGAGTGGGACTGGAAGTGCCAAGGCTGAGTGGAGTGAATGTGCCCAGGCTGAGTGGAGTGGAGGTGCCCAGGCTGAGTGGAGTTGGGGTTCCCAGGCAGAGAGGGACTGGAAGTGCCCTGGCTGAGTGGAGTGAATGTGCCCAGGCTGCGTGGAGTGGAGGTTCCCAGGCTGAGTGGAGTGCAGGTTCCCAGCAGAATGGGATTGGAAGTACCCAGGCTGAGTGGAGTGGAGGTGCCCAGGCTGAGTGGAGTGCTGGTTCCCAGGCAGAGTGGGACTGGAAGTGCCCAGGCTGAGTGGAGTGAATGTGCCCAGGCTGAGTGGAGTGGAGGTGACCAGGCTGAGTGGAGTTGGGGTTCCCTGGCAGAGTGGGACTGGAAGTGCCAAGGCTGAGTGGAGTGAATGTGCCCAGGCTGAGTGGAGTGGAGGTGCCCAGGCCGAGTGGAGTGCAGGTTCCCAGGCAGAGTGGGACTGGAAGTGCCCAGGCGGAGTGGAGTGAATGTGCCCTGGCTGAGTGGAGTGAATGTGCCCAGGCTGACTGGAGAGAATGTGCCCAGGCTGAGTGGATTGGAGGTGCCCAGGCTGAGTGGAGTGCAGGTTCCCAGGCAGAGTGGGACTGGAAGTGCCCAGGCTGAGTGGAGTGAATGTGCCCAGGCTGAGTGGAGTGGAGGTGCCCAGGCTGAGTGGAGTTGGGGTTCCCTGGCAGAGTGGGACTGGAAGTGCCAAGGCTGAGTGGAGTGAATGTGCCCAGGCTGAGTGGAGTGGAGGTGCCCAGGCCGAGTGGAGTGCAGGTTCCCAGGCAGAGTGGGACTGGAAGTGCCCAGGCGGAGTGGAGTGAATGTGCCCAGCCGCCGGAGCCCGAAACGTGCGTTTCCCCATTGCCTTGAATGGGCGCGGAGAGAGGGGGGCGCTTTTTGGCTCGTGGCGCGGGCACCGTTGCGCCAAAGCGTCAAGTGTCACCCCTCCCCGTGCTCGGGGCGGCCCCTTGGAGCTAACTGGCTGGGTCTGGAGGGGCTGCGAGGCCGCCCAGGAGAACGGGTCCAAACCGCGTTCCGATCGGAAGAGAATTGAGGGCGGGACACAGTTCCGCGGTTCACTTTCCGCCCGGGCAAAGGGCCTATAACTTGCGGCGGGAGGGCTTAAGAGTGGGCCCCCACGAGTCGGGTGGAGAGCCGGGTGTGGAGAGGAGTAGCGGAGGTTCCCAGTCAGAGTGGGAGTGGAGGTTCCTGGGCAGAGTGGGACTGGAAGTGCCCAGGCTGAGTGGAGTGAATGTGCCCTGGCTGAGTGGAGTGAATGTGCCCAGGCTGAGTGGAGTGAATGTGCCCAGGCTGAGTGGAGTGAATGTGCCCAGGCTGACTGGAGAGAATGTGCCCAGGCTGAGTGGATTGGAGGTGCCCAGGCTGAGTGGAGTGCAGGTTCCCAGGCAGAGTGGGACTGGAAGTGCCCAGGCTGAGTGGAGTGAATGTGCCCAGGCTGAGTGGAGTGAATGATCCCAGGCTGAATGGGAGTCAATGTGCCTAGACAGAGTGGAGTGAATGTGCCCAGGCTGAGTGGAGTGGAGGTGCCCAGGCTGAGTGGAGTTGGGGTTCCCAGGCAGAGAGGGACTGGAAGTGCCCTGGCTGAGTGGAGTGAATGTGCCCAGGCTGCGTGGAGTGGAGGTTCCCAGGCTGAGTGGAGTGCAGGCTCCCAGCAGAGTGGGACTGGAAGTGCCCAGGCTGAGTGGAGTGAATGTGCCCAGGCTGAGTGGAGTGAATGTGCCCAGGCAGAGTGGAGTGAATGTGCCCTGGCTGAGTGGAGTGGAGGTGCCCAGGCTGATTGGAGTGCAGGTTCCCAGGCAGAATGGGACTGGAAGTGCCCAGGCTGAGTGGAGTGAATGTGCCCAGGCTGAATGGAGTGGAGGTGCCCAGGCTGAGTGGAGTGCAGGTTCCCAGGCAGAGTGGGATTGGAAGTGCCCAGGCTGAGTGGAGTGAATGTGCCCAGGCTGAGTGGAGTGGAGGTGCCCAGGCTGAATGGAGTTGGGGTTCCCAGGCAGAGTGGGACTGGAGGTGCCCAGGCTGAGTGGAGTGCAGGTTCCCAGGCAGAGTGGGATTGGAAGTGCCCAGGCTGAGTGGAGTGAATGTACCCAGGCTGAGTGGAGTGGAGGTGCCCAGGCTGAGTGGAGTGCAGGTTCCCAGGCAGAGTGGGATTGGAAGTGCCCAGGCTGAGTGGAGTGAATGTGCCCAGGCTGAGTGGAGTGGAGGTGTCCAGGCTGAGTGGAGTTGGGGTTCCCTGGCAGAGTGGGACTGGAAGTGCCAAGGCTGAGTGGAGTGAATGTGCCCAGGCTGAATGGAGTGGAGGTGCCCAGGCTGAGTGGAGGTGCCCAGGCTGAGTGGAGTGCAGGATCCCAGGCAGAGTGGGATTGGAAGTGCCCAGGCTGAGTGGAGTGAATGTGCCCAGGCTGAGTGGAGTGGAGGTGCCCAGGCTGAATGGAGTTGGGGTTCCCAGGCAGAGTGGGACTGGAAGTGCCCAGGCTGAGTGGAGTGAATGTGCCCAGGCTGAGTGGAGTGGAGGTGCCCAGGCTGAGTGGAGTTGGGGGTCCCTGGCAGAGTGGGACTGGAAGTGCCAAGGCTGAGTGGAGTGAATGTGCCCAGGCTGAGTGGAGTGGAGGTGCCCAGGCTGAGTGGAGTTGGGGTTCCCAGGCAGAGAGGGACTGGAAGTGCCCTGGCTGAGTGGAGTGAATGTGCCCAGGCTGCGTGGAGTGGAGGTTCCCAGGCTGAGTGGAGTGCAGGTTCCCAGCAGAATGGGATTGGAAGTACCCAGGCTGAGTGGAGTGGAGGTGCCCAGGCTGAGTGGAGTGGTGGTTCCCAGGCAGAGTGGGACTGGAAGTGCCCAGGGTGAGTGGAGTGAATGTGCCCAGGCTGAGTGGAGTGGAGGTGCCCAGGCTGAGTGGAGTTGGGGTTCCCTGGCAGAGTGGGACTGGAAGTGCCAAGGCTGAGTGGAGTGAATGTGCCCAGGCTGAGTGGAGTGGAGGTGCCCAGGCCGAGTGGAGTGCAGGTTCCCAGGCAGAGTGGGACTGGAAGTGCCCAGGCGGAGTGGAGTGAATGTGCCCTGGCTGAGTGGAGTGAATGTGCCCAGGCTGACTGGAGTGAATGTGCCCAGGCTGAGTGGAGTGGAGCTGCCCAGGCCGAGTGGAGTGCAGGTTCCCAGGCAGAGTGGGACTGGAAGTGCCCAGGCTGAGTGGAGTGAATGTGCCCAGGCTGAGTGGAGTGGAGGTGCCCAGGCTGAGTGGAGTTGGGGTTCCCTGGCAGAGTGGGACTGGAAGTGCCAAGGCTGAGTGGAGTGAATGTGCCCAGGCTGAGTGGAGTGGAGGTGCCCAGGCCGAGTGGAGTGCAGGTTCCCAGGCAGAGTGGGACTGGAAGTGCCCAGGCGGAGTGGAGTGAATGTGCCCAGCCGCCGGAGCCCGAAACGTGCGTTTCCCCATTGCCTTGAATGGGCGCGGAGAGAGGGGGGCGCTTTTTGGCTCGTGGCGCGGGCACCGTTGCGCCAAAGCGTCAAGTGTCACCCCTCCCCGTGCTCGGGGCGGCCCCTTGGAGCTAACTGGCTGGGTCTGGAGGGGCTGCGAGGCCGCCCAGGAGAACGGGTCCAAACCGCGTTCCGATCGGACGAGAATTGAGGGCGGGACACAGTTCCGCGGTTCACTTTCCGCCCGGGCAAAGGGCCTATAACTTGCGGCGGGAGGGCTTAAGAGTGGGCCCCCACGAGTCGGGTGGAGAGCCGGGTGTGGAGAGGAGTAGCGGAGGTTCCCAGTCAGAGTGGGAGTGGAGGTTCCTGGGCAGAGTGGGACTGGAAGTGCCCAGGCTGAGTGGAGTGAATGTGCCCTGGCTGAGTGGAGTGAATGTGCCCAGGCTGAGTGGAGTGAATGTGCCCAGGCTGAGTGGAGTGAATGTGCCCAGGCTGACTGGAGAGAATGTGCCCAGGCTGAGTGGATTGGAGGTGCCCAGGCTGAGTGGAGTGCAGGTTCCCAGGCAGAGTGGGACTGGAAGTGCCCAGGCTGAGTGGAGTGAATGTGCCCAGGCTGAGTGGAGTGAATGATCCCAGGCTGAATGGGAGTCAATGTGCCTAGACAGAGTGGAGTGAATGTGCCCAGGCTGAGTGGAGTGGAGGTGCCCAGGCTGAGTGGAGTTGGGGTTCCCAGGCAGAGAGGGACTGGAAGTGCCCTGGCTGAGTGGAGTGAATGTGCCCAGGCTGCGTGGAGTGGAGGTTCCCAGGCTGAGTGGAGTGCAGGCTCCCAGCAGAGTGGGACTGGAAGTGCCCAGGCTGAGTGGAGTGAATGTGCCCAGGCTGAGTGGAGTGAATGTGCCCAGGCAGAGTGGAGTGAATGTGCCCTGGCTGAGTGGAGTGGAGGTGCCCAGGCTGATTGGAGTGCAGGTTCCCAGGCAGAATGGGACTGGAAGTGCCCAGGCTGAGTGGAGTGAATGTGCCCAGGCTGAATGGAGTGGAGGTGCCCAGGCTGAGTGGAGTGCAGGTTCCCAGGCAGAGTGGGATTGGAAGTGCCCAGGCTGAGTGGAGTGAATGTGCCCAGGCTGAGTGGAGTGGAGGTGCCCAGGCTGAATGGAGTTGGGGTTCCCAGGCAGAGTGGGACTGGAGGTGCCCAGGCTGAGTGGAGTGCAGGTTCCCAGGCAGAGTGGGATTGGAAGTGCCCAGGCTGAGTGGAGTGAATGTACCCAGGCTGAGTGGAGTGGAGGTGCCCAGGCTGAGTGGAGTGCAGGTTCCCAGGCAGAGTGGGATTGGAAGTGCCCAGGCTGAGTGGAGTGAATGTGCCCAGGCTGAGTGGAGTGGAGGTGTCCAGGCTGAGTGGAGTTGGGGTTCCCTGGCAGAGTGGGACTGGAAGTGCCAAGGCTGAGTGGAGTGAATGTGCCCAGGCTGAATGGAGTGGAGGTGCCCAGGCTGAGTGGAGGTGCCCAGGCTGAGTGGAGTGCAGGTTCCCAGGCAGAGTGGGATTGGAAGTGCCCAGGCTGAGTGGAGTGAATGTGCCCAGGCTGAGTGGAGTGGAGGTGCCCAGGCTGAATGGAGTTGGGGTTCCCAGGCAGAGTGGGACTGGAAGTGCCCAGGCTGAGTGGAGTGCAGGTTCCCAGGCAGAGTGGGATTGGAAGTGCCCAGGCTGAGTGGAGTGAATGTGCCCAGGCTGACTGGAGTGGAGGTGCCCAGGCAAGGTGGAGTGCAGGTTCCCAGGCAGAGTGGGACTGGAAGTGCCCAGGCGGAGTGGATTGAATGTGCCCAGGCTGAATGGGAGTCAATGTGCCTAGACAGAGTGGAGTGAATGTGCCCAGCCGCCGGAGCCCGAAACGTGCGTTTCCCCATTGCCTTGAATGGGCGCGGAGAGAGGGGGGCGCTTTTTGGCTCGTGGCGCGGGCACCGTTGCGCCAAAGCGTCAAGTGTCACCCCTCCCCGTGCTCGGGGCGGCCCCTTGGAGCTAACTGGCTGGGTCTGGAGGGGCTGCGAGGCCGCCCAGGAGAACGGGTCCAAACCGCGTTCCGATCGGACGAGAATTGAGGGCGGGACACAGTTCCGCGGTTCACTTTCCGCCCGGGCAAAGGGCCTATTACTTGCGGCGGGAGGGCTTAAGAGTGGGCCCCCGTGAGTCGGGTGGAGAGCCGGGTGTGGAGAGGAGTAGCGGAGGTTCCCAGTCAGAGTGGGAGTGGAGGTTCCTGGGCAGAGTGGGACTGGAAGTGCCCAGGCTGAGTGGAGTGAATGTGCCCAGGCTGAGTGGAGTGGAGGTGCCCAGGCTGAATGGAGTTGGGGTTCCCTGGCAGAGTGGAACTGGAAGTGCCAACGGTGAGTGGAGTGAATGTGCCCAGGCTGAGTGGAGTGGAGGTGCCCAGGCTGAGTGGAGTTGGGGTTCGCTGGCAGAGTGGGACTGGAAGTGCCAACGCTGAGTGGAGTGAATGTGCCCAGGCTGAGTGGAGTGGAGCTGCCCAGGCCGAGTGGAGTGCAGGTTCCCAGGCAGAGTGGGACTGGAAGTGCCCAGGCTGAGTGGAGTGAATGTGCCCAGGCTGAGTGGAGTGGAGGTGCCCATGCTGAGTGGAGTTGGGGGTCCCTGGCAGAGTGGGACTGGAAGTGCCAAGGCTGAGTGGAGTGAATGTGCCCAGGCTGAGTGGAGTGGAGGTGCCCAGGCTGAGTGGAGTTGGGGTTCCCAGGCAGAGAGGGACTGGAAGTGCCCTGGCTGAGTGGAGTGAATGTGCCCAGGCTGAATGGAGTGGAGGTGCCCAGGCAGAGTGGGATTGGAAGTGCCCAGGCTGAGTGGAGTGAATGTACCCAGGCTGAGTGGAGTGGAGGTGCCCAGGCTGAGTGGAGTGCAGGTTCCCAGGCAGAGTGGGATTGGAAGTGCCCAGGCGGAGTGGAGTGAATGTGCCCTGGCTGAGTGGAGTGAATGTGCCCAGGCTGACTGGAGAGAATGTGCCCAGGCTGAGTGGATTGGAGGTGCCCAGGCACAGTGGAGTGCAGGTTCCCAGGCAGAGTGGGACTGGAAGTGCCCAGGCTGAGTGGAGTGAATGTGCCCAGGCTGAGTGGAGTGGAGGTGCCCAGGCTGAGTGGAGTTGGGGTTCCCTGGCAGAGTGGGACTGGAAGTGCCAAGGCTGAGTGGAGTGAATGTGCCCAGGCTGAGTGGAGTGGAGGTGCCCAGGCCGAGTGGAGTGCAGGTTCCCAGGCAGAGTGGGACTGGAAGTGCCCAGGCGGAGTGGAGTGAATGTGCCCAGCCGCCGGTGCCCGAAACGTGCGTTTCCCCATTGCCTTGAATGGGCGCGGAGAGAGGGGGGCGCTTTTTGGCTCGTGGCGCGGGCACCGTTGCGCCAAAGCGTCAAGTGTCACCCCTCCCCGTGCTCGGGGCGGCCCCTTGGAGCTAACTGGCTGGGTCTGGAGGGGCTGCGAGGCCGCCCAGGAGAACGGGTCCAAACCGCGTTCCGATCGGACGAGAATTGAGGGCGGGACACAGTTCCGCGGTTCACTTTCCGCCCGGGCAAAGGGCCTATAACTTGCGGCGGGAGGGCTTAAGAGTGGGCCCCCACGAGTCGGGTGGAGAGCCGGGTGTGGAGAGGAGTAGCGGAGGTTCCCAGTCAGAGTGGGAGTGGAGGTTCCTGGGCAGAGTGGGACTGGAAGTGCCCAGGCTGAGTGGAGTGAATGTGCCCTGGCTGAGTGGAGTGAATGTGCCCAGGCTGAGTGGAGTGAATGTGCCCAGGCTGAGTGGAGTGAATGTGCCCAGGCTGACTGGAGAGAATGTGCCCAGGCTGAGTGGATTGGAGGTGCCCAGGCTGAGTGGAGTGCAGGTTCCCAGGCAGAGTGGGACTGGAAGTGCCCAGGCTGAGTGGAGTGAATGTGCCCAGGCTGAGTGGAGTGAATGATCCCAGGCTGAATGGGAGTCAATGTGCCTAGACAGAGTGGAGTGAATGTGCCCAGGCTGAGTGGAGTGGAGGTGCCCAGGCTGAGTGGAGTTGGGGTTCCCAGGCAGAGAGGGACTGGAAGTGCCCTGGCTGAGTGGAGTGAATGTGCCCAGGCTGCGTGGAGTGGAGGTTCCCAGGCTGAGTGGAGTGCAGGCTCCCAGCAGAGTGGGACTGGAAGTGCCCAGGCTGAGTGGAGTGAATGTGCCCAGGCTGAGTGGAGTGAATGTGCCCAGGCAGAGTGGAGTGAATGTGCCCTGGCTGAGTGGAGTGGAGGTGCCCAGGCTGATTGGAGTGCAGGTTCCCAGGCAGAATGGGACTGGAAGTGCCCAGGCTGAGTGGAGTGAATGTGCCCAGGCTGAATGGAGTGGAGGTGCCCAGGCTGAGTGGAGTGCAGGTTCCCAGGCAGAGTGGGATTGGAAGTGCCCAGGCTGAGTGGAGTGAATGTGCCCAGGCTGAGTGGAGTGGAGGTGCCCAGGCTGAATGGAGTTGGGGTTCCCAGGCAGAGTGGGACTGGAGGTGCCCAGGCTGAGTGGAGTGCAGGTTCCCAGGCAGAGTGGGATTGGAAGTGCCCAGGCTGAGTGGAGTGAATGTACCCAGGCTGAGTGGAGTGGAGGTGCCCAGGCTGAGTGGAGTGCAGGTTCCCAGGCAGAGTGGGATTGGAAGTGCCCAGGCTGAGTGGAGTGAATGTGCCCAGGCTGAGTGGAGTGGAGGTGTCCAGGCTGAGTGGAGTTGGGGTTCCCTGGCAGAGTGGGACTGGAAGTGCCAAGGCTGAGTGGAGTGAATGTGCCCAGGCTGAATGGAGTGGAGGTGCCCAGGCTGAGTGGAGGTGCCCAGGCTGAGTGGAGTGCAGGTTCCCAGGCAGAGTGGGATTAGAAGTGCCCAGGCTGAGTGGAGTGAATGTGCCCAGGCTGAGTGGAGTGGAGGTGCCCAGGCTGAATGGAGTTGGGGTTCCCAGGCAGAGTGGGACTGGAAGTGCCCAGGCTGAGTGGAGTGCAGGTTCCCAGGCAGAGTGGGATTGGAAGTGCCCAGGCTGAGTGGAGTGAATGTGCCCAGGCTGACTGGAGTGGAGGTGCCCAGGCAAGGTGGAGTGCAGGTTCCCAGGCAGAGTGGGACTGGAAGTGCCCAGGCGGAGTGGATTGAATGTGCCCAGGCTGAATGGGAGTCAATGTGCCTAGACAGAGTGGAGTGAATGTGCCCAGCCGCCGGAGCCCGAAACGTGCGTTTCCCCATTGCCTTGAATGGGCGCGGAGAGAGGGGGGCGCTTTTTGGCTCGTGGCGCGGGCACCGTTGCGCCAAAGCGTCAAGTGTCACCCCTCCCCGTGCTCGGGGCGGCCCCTTGGAGCTAACTGGCTGGGTCTGGAGGGGCTGCGAGGCCGCCCAGGAGAACGGGTCCAAACCGCGTTCCGATCGGACGAGAATTGAGGGCGGGACACAGTTCCGCGGTTCACTTTCCGCCCGGGCAAAGGGCCTATAACTTGCGGCGGGAGGGCTTAAGAGTGGGCCCCCGCGAGTCGGGTGGAGAGCCGGGTGTGGAGAGGAGTAGCGGAGGTTCCCAGTCAGAGTGGGAGTGGAGGTTCCTGGGCAGAGTGGGACTGGAAGTGCCCAGGCTGAGTGGGACTGGAAGTGCCCAGGCTGAGTGGAGTGAATGTGCCCTGGCTGAGTGGAGTGAATGTGCCCAGGCTGAGTGGAGTGAATGTGCCCAGGCTGAGTGGAGTGAATGTGCCCAGGCTGACTGGAGAGAATGTGCGCAGGCTGAGTGGATTGGAGGTGCCCAGGCTGAGTGGAGTGGAGGTTCCCAGGCAGAGTGGGACTGGAAGTGCCCAGGCTGAGTGGAGTGAATGTGCCCAGGCTGAGTGGAGTGCAGGTCCCCTGGCAGAGTGGGACTGGAAGTGCCCAGGCTGAGTGGAGTGAATGTGCCCAGGCTGAGTGGAGTGAATGATCCCACGCTGAATGGGAGTCAATGTGCCTAGACAGAGTGGAGTGAATGTGCCCAGGCTGAGTGGAGTGGAGGTGCCCAGGCTGAGTGGAGTTGGGGTTCCCAGGCAGAGAGGGACTGGAAGTGCCCTGCCTGAGTGGAGTGAATGTGCCCAGGCTGAGTGGAGTGGAGGTGCTCAGGCTGAATGGAGTTGGGGTTCCCAGGCAGAGTGGGACTGGAAGTGCCCAGGCTGAGTGGAGTGCAGGTTCCCAGGCAGAGTGGGATTGGAAGTGCCCAGGCTGAGTGGAGTGAATGTGCCCAGGCTGACTGGAGTGGAGGTGCCCAGGCCGAGTGGAGTGCAGGTTCCCAGGCAGAGTGGGACTGGAAGTGCCCAGGCGGAGTGGAGTGAATGTGCCCAGGCTGATTGGGAGTCAATGTGCCTAGACAGAGTGGAGTGAATGTGCCCAGCCGCCGGAGCCCGAAACGTGCGTTTCCCCATTGCCTTGAATGGGCGCGGAGAGAGGGGGGCGCTTTTTGGCTCGTGGCGCGGGCACCGTTGCGCCAAAGCGTCCAGTGTCACCCCTCCCCGTGCTCGGGGCGGCCCCTTGGAGCTAACTGGCTGGGTCTGGAGGGGCTGCGAGGCCGCCCAGGAGAACGGGTCCAAACCGCGTTCCGATCGGACGAGAATTGAGGGCGGGACACAGTTCCACGGTTCACTTTCCGCCCGGGCAAAGGGCCTATTACTTGCGGCGGGAGGGCTTAAGAGTGGGCCCCCGTGAGTCGGGTGGAGAGCCGGGTGTGGAGAGGAGTAGCGGAGGTTCCCAGTCAGAGTGGGAGTGGAGGTTCCTGGGCAGAGTGGGACTGGAAGTGCCCAGGCTGAGTGGAGTGAATGTGCCCTGGCTGAGTGGAGTGAATGTGGCCAGGCTGAGTGGAGTGGAGGTGCCCAGGCTGAGTGGAGTGAATGTGCCCAGGCTGACTGGAGAGAATGTGCCCAGGCTGAGTGGATATGAGGTGCCCAGGCTGAGTGGAGTGCAGGTTCCCAGGCAGAGTGGGACTGGAAGTGCCCAGGCTGAGTGGAGTGAATGTGCCCAGGCTGAGTGGAGTGGAGGTGCCCAGGCTGAGTGGAGTTGGGGTTCCCTGGCAGAGTGGGACTGGAAGTGCCAAGGCTGAGTGGAGTGAATGTGCCCAGGCTGAGTGGAGTGGAGGTGCCCAGGCCGAGTGGAGTGCAGGTTCCCAGGCAGAGTGGGACTGGAAGTGCCCAGGCGGAGTGGAGTGAATGTGCCCAGGCTGAATGGGAGTCAATGTGCCTAGACAGAGTGGAGTGAATGTGCCCGGCCGCCGGAGCCCGAAACGTGCGTTTCCCCATTGCCTTCAATGGGCGCGGAGAGAGGGGGGCGCTTTTTGGCTCGTGGCGCGGGCACCGTTGCGCCAAAGCTTCAAGTGTCACACCTCCCCGTGCTCGGGGCGGCCCCTTGGAGCTAACTGGCTGGGTCTGGAGGGGCTGCGAGGCCGCCCAGGAGAACGGGTCCAAACCGCGTTCCGATCGGACGAGGATTGAGGGCGGGACACAGTTCCGCGGTTCACTTTCCGCCCGGGCAAAGGGCCTATAACTTGCGGCGGGAGGGCTTAAGAGTGCGCCCCCGTGAGTCGGGTGGAGAGCCGGGTGTGGAGAGGAGTAGCGGAGGTTCCCAGTCAGAGTGGGAGTGGAGGTTCCTGGGCAGAGTGGGACTGGAAGTGCCCAGGCTGAGTGGAGTGAATGTGCCCTGGCTGAGTGGAGTGAATGTGCCCAGGCTGAGTGGAGTGAATGTGCCCAGGCTGAGTGGAGTGAATGTGCCCAGGCTGACTGGAGAGAATGTGCCCAGGCTGAGTGGATTGGAGGTGCCCAGGCTGAGTGGAGTGCAGGTTCCCAGGCAGAGTGGGACTGGAAGTGCCCAGGCTGAGTGGAGTGAATGTGCCCAGGCTGAGTGGAGTGAATGATCCCAGGCTGAATGGGAGTCAATGTGCCTAGACAGAGTGGAGTGAATGTGCCCAGGCTGAGTGGAGTGGAGGTGCCCAGGCTGAGTGGAGTTGGGGTTCCCAGGCAGAGAGGGACTGGAAGTGCCCTGGCTGAGTGGAGTGAATGTGCCCAGGCTGCGTGGAGTGGAGGTTCCCAGGCTGAGTGGAGTGCAGGCTCCCAGCAGAGTGGGACTGGAAGTGCCGAGGCTGAGTGGAGTGAATGTGCCCAGGCTGAGTGGAGTGAATGTGCCCAGGCAGAGTGGAGTGAATGTGCCCTGGCTGAGTGGAGTGGAGGTGCCCAGGCTGATTGGAGTGCAGGTTCCCAGGCAGAGTGGGACTGGAAGTGCCCAGGCTGAGTGGAGTGAATGTGCCCAGGCTGAATGGAGTGGAGGTGCCCAGGCTGAGTGGAGTGCAGGTTCCCAGGCAGAGTAGGATTGGAAGTGCCCAGGCTGAGTGGAGTGAATGTGCCCAGGCTGAGTGGAGTGGAGGTGCCCAGGCTGAATGGAGTTGGGGTTCCCAGGCAGAGTGGGACTGGAAGTGCCCAGGCTGAGTGGAGTGCAGGTTCCCAGGCAGAGTGGGATTGGAAGTGCCCAGGCTGAGTGGAGTGAATGTACCCAGGCTGAGTGGAGTGGAGGTGCCCAGGCTGAGTGGAGTGCAGGTTCCCAGGCAGAGTGGGATTGGAAGTGCCCAGGCTGAGTGGAGTGAATGTGCCCAGGCTGAATGGAGTGGAGGTGCCCAGGCTGAGTGGAGGTGCCCAGGCTGAGTGGAGTGCAGGTTCCCAGGCAGAGTGGGATTGGAAGTGCCCAGGCTGAGTGGAGTGAATGTGCCCAGGCTGAGTGGAGTGGAGGTGCCCAGGCTGAATGGAGTTGGGGTTCCCAGGCAGAGTGGGACTGGAAGTGCCCAGGCTGAGTGGAGTGCAGGTTCCCAGGCAGAGTGGGATTGGAAGTGCCCAGGCTGAGTGGAGTGAATGTGCCCAGGCTGACTGGAGTGGAGGTGCCCAGGCAGAGTGGAGTGCAGGTTCCCAGGCAGAGTGGGACTGGAAGTGCCCAGGCGGAGTGGAGTGAATGTGCCCAGGCTGAATGGGAGTCAATGTGCCTAGACAGAGTGGAGTGAATGTGCCCAGCCGCCGGAGCCCGAAACGTGCGTTTCCCCATTGCCTTGAATGGGCGCGGAGAGAGGGGGCGCTTTTTGGCTCGTGGCGCGGGCACCGTTGCGCCAAAGCGTCAAGTGTCACCCCTCCCCGTGCTCGGGGCGGCCCCTTGGAGCTAACTGGCTGGGTCTGGAGGGGCTGCGAGGCCGCCCAGGAGAACGGGTCCAAACCGCGTTCCGATCGGACGAGAATTGAGGGCGGGACACAGTTCCGCGGTTCACTTTCCGCCCGGGCAAAGGGCCTATTACTTGCGGCGGGAGGGCTTAAGAGTGGGCCCCCGTGAGTCGGGTGGAGAGCCGGGTGTGGAGAGGAGTAGCGGAGGTTCCCAGTCAGAGTGGGAGTGGAGGTTCCTGGGCAGAGTGGGACTGGAAGTGCCCAGGCTGAGTGGAGTGAATGTGCCCTGGCTGAGTGGAGTGAATGTGGCCAGGCTGAGTGGAGTGGAGGTGCCCAGGCTGAGTGGAGTGAATGTGCCCAGGCTGACTGGAGAGAATGTGCCCAGGCTGTGTGGATTGGAGGTGCCCAGGCTGAGTGGAGTGCAGGTTCCCAGGCAGAGTGGGACTGGAAGTGCCCAGGCTGAGTGGAGTGAATGTGCCCAGGCTGAGTGGAGTGGAGGTGCCCAGGCTGAGTGGAGTTGGGGTTCCCTGGCAGAGTGGGACTGGAAGTGCCAAGGCTGAGTGGAGTGGAGGTGCCCAGGCCGAGTGGAGTGCAGGTTCCCAGGCAGAGTGGGACTGGAAGTGCCCAGGCTGAGTGGAGTGAATGTGCCCAGGCTGCGTGGAGTGGAGGTTCCCAGGCTGAGTGGAGTGCAGGCTCCCAGCAGAGTGGGACTGGAAGTGCCCAGGCTGAGTGGAGTGAATGTGCCCAGGCTGAGTGGAGTGAATGTGCCCAGGCAGAGTGGAGTGAATGTGCCCAGGCTGAGTGGAGTGGAGGTGCCCAGGCTGATTGGAGTGCAGGTTCCCAGGCAGAGTGGGACTGGAAGTGCCCAGGCTGAGTGGAGTGAATGTGCCCAGGCTGAGTGGAGTGAATGATCCCAGGCTGAATGGGAGTCAATGTGCCTAGACAGAGTGGAGTGAATGTGCCCAGGCTGAGTGGAGTGGAGGTGCCCAGGCTGAGTGGAGTTGGGGTTCCCAGGCAGAGAGGGACTGGAAGTGCCCTGGCTGAGTGGAGTGAATGTGCCCAGGCTGCGTGGAGTGGAGGTTCCCAGGCTGAGTGGAGTGCAGGCTCCCAGCAGAGTGGGACTGGAAGTGCCCAGGCTGAGTGGAGTGAATGTGCCCAGGCTGCGTGGAGTGGAGGTTCCCATGCTGAGTGGAGTGCAGGCTCCCAGCAGAGTGGGACTGGAAGTGCCCAGGCTGAGTGGAGTGAATGTGCCCAGGCTGAGTGGAGTGAATGTGCCCAGGCAGAGTGGAGTGAATGTGCCCACGCTGAGTGGAGTGGAGGTGCCCAGGCTGATTGGAGTGCAGGTTCCCAGGCAGAGTGGGACTGGAAGTGCCCAGGCTGAGTGGAGTGAATGTGCCCAGGCTGAGTGGAGTGAATGATCCCAGGCTGAATGGGAGTCAATGTGCCTAGACAGAGTGGAGTGAATGTGGCCAGGCTGAGTGGAGTGGAGGTGCCCAGGGTGAGTGGAGTTGGGGTTCCCAGGCAGAGAGGGACTGGAAGTGCCCTGGCTGAGTGGAGTGAATGTGCCCAGGCTGCGTGGAGTGGAGGTTCCCAGGCTGAGTGGAGTGCAGGCTCCCAGCAGAGTGGGACTGGAAGTGCCCAGGCTGAGTGGAGTGAATGTGCCCAGGCTGAATGGAGTGGAGGTGCCCAGGCTGAGTGGAGTGCAGGTTCCCAGGCAGAGTGGGATTGGAAGTGCCCAGGCTGAGTGGAGTGAATGTGCCCAGGCTGAGTGGAGTGGAGGTGCCCAGGCTGAGTGGAGTGCTGGTTCCCAGGCAGAGTGGAACTGGAAGTGCCAACGGTGAGTGGAGTGAATGTGCCCAGGCTGAGTGGAGTGGAGGTGCCCAGGCTGAGTGGAGTTGGGGTTCCCTGGCAGAGTGGGACTGGAAGTGCCAACGCTGAGTGGAGTGAATGTGCCCAGGCTGAGTGGAGTGGAGCTGCCCAGGCCGAGTGGAGTGCAGGTTCCGAGGCAGAGTGGGACTGGAAGTGCCCAGGCTGAGTGGAGTGAATGTGCCCAGGCTGAGTGGAGTGGAGGTGCCCAGGCTGAGTGGAGTTGGGGGTCCCTGGCAGAGTGGGACTGGAAGTGCCAAGGCTGAGTGGAGTGAATGTGCCCAGGCTGAGTGGAGTGGAGGTGCCCAGGCTGAGTGGAGTTGGGGTTCGCAGGCAGAGAGGGACTGGAAGTGCCCTGGCTGAGTGGAGTGAATGTGCCCAGGCTGCGTGGAGTGGAGGTTCCCAGGCTGAGTGGAGTGCAGGTTCCCAGCAGAATGGGATTGGAAGTACCCAGGCTGAGTGGAGTGGAGGTGCCCAGGCTGAGTGGAGTGCTGGTTCCCAGGCAGAGTGGGATTGGAAGTTCCCAGGCTGAGTGGAGTGAATGTCCCCAGGCTGAGTGGATTGCATGTGCCCAGGCTGAGTGGAGTGCAGGTTCCCAGGCAGAGTGGGATTGGAAGTGCCAAGGCTGAGTGGAGTGAATGTGCCCAGGCTGAGTGGAGTGGAGGTGCCCAGGCTGAGTGGAGTTGGGGTTCCCTGGCAGAGTGGGATTGGAAGTGCCCAGGCTGAGTGGAGTGAATGTGCCCAGGCTGAGTGGAGTGGAGGTGCCCAGGCTGAGTGGAGTTGGGGTTCCCTGGCAGAGTGGGACTGGAAGTGCCAAGGCTGAGTGGAGTGAAGGTACCCAGGCTGAGTGGAGTGGAGGTGCCCAGGCTGAGTGGAGTGCAGGTTCCCAGCAGAGTGGGACTGGAAGTGCCCAGGCTGAGTGGAGTGAATGTGCCCAGGCTGAATGGAGTGGAGGTGCCCAGGCTGAGTGGAGGTGCCCAGGCTGAGTGGAGTGCAGGTTCCCAGGCAGAGTGGGATTGGAAGTGCCCAGGCTGAGTGGAGTGAATGTACCCAGGCTGAGTGGAGTGGAGGGGCCCAGGCTGAGTCGAGTGCAGGTTCCCAGGCAGAGTGGAGTGGAGGTGCCCAGGCTGAGTGGAGTGAATGTTCCCAGGCTGAATGGGAGTCAATGTGCCTAGTCAGAGTGGAGTGAATGTGCCCAGGCTGAGTGGAGTGGAGGTGCCCAGGCTGAGTGGAGTTGGGGTTCCCAGGCAGAGAGGGACTGGAAGTGCCCTGGCTGAGTGGAGTGAATGTGCCCAGGCTGCGTGGAGTGGAGGTTCCCAGGCTGAGTGGAGTGCAGGTTCCAGGCAGAGTGGGATTGGAAGTACCCAGGCTGAGTGGAGTGCAGGTGCCCAGGCTGAGTGGAGTGCAGGTTCCCCGGCAGAGTGGGATTGGAAGTGCCCAGGCTGAGTGGAGTGAATGTGCCCAGGCTGAGTGGAGTGGAGGTGCCCAGGCTGAGTGGAGTTGGTGTTCCCTGGCAGAGTGGGACTGGAAGTGCCAAGGCTGAGTGGAGTGAATGTACCCAGGCTGAGTGGAGTGGAGGTGCCCAGGCTGAGTGGAGTGCTGGTTCCCAGGGAGAGTGGGATTGGAAGTTCCCAGGCTGAGTGGAGTGAATGTCCCCAGGCTGAGTGGAGTGAATGTGCCCAGGCAGAGTGGAGTGAATGTGCCGAGGCTGAGTGGAGTGGAGGTGCCCAGGCTGAGTGGAGTGCAGGTTCCCAGGCAGAGTGGGATTGGAAGTGCCCAGGCTGAGTGCAGTGAATGTGCCCAGGCTGAGTGGAGTGGAGGTGCCAGGCTGAGTGGAGTTGGGGTACCCTGACAGAGTGGGACTGGAAGTGCCAAGGCTGAGTGGAGTGAATGTACCCAGGCTGAGTGGAGTGCTGGTTCCCAGGCAGAGTGGGATTGGAAGTGCCCAGGCTGAGTGGAGTAATGTACCCAGGCTGAGTGGAGTGCAGGTGCCCAGGCTGAGAGGAGTGCAGGTTCCCAGGCAGAGTGGGATTGGAAGTGCCCAGGCTGAGTGGAGTGAATGTCCCCAGGCTGAGTGGATTGCATGTGCCCAGGCTGAGTGGAGTGCAGGTTCCCAGGCAGAGTGGGACTGGAAGTGCCCAGGCGGAGTGGAGTGAATGTGCCCAGGCTGAATGGGAGTCAATGTGCCTAGACAGAGTGGAGTGAATGTGCCCAGCCGCCGGAGCCCGAAACGTGCGTTTCCCCATTGCCTTCAATGGGCGCGGAGAGAGGGGGGCGCTTTTTGGCTCGTGGCGCGGGCACCGTTGCGCCAAAGCGTCAAGTGTCACACCTCCCCGTGCTCGGGGCGGCCCCTTGGAGCTAACTGGCTGGGTCTGGAGGGGCTGCGAGGCCGCCCAGGAGAACGGGTCCAAACCGCGTTCCGATCGGACGAGAATTGAGGGCGGGACACAGTTCCGCGGTTCACTTTCCGCCCGGGCAAAGGGCCTATAACTTGCGGCGGGAGGGCTTAAGAGTGGGCCCCCGCGAGTCGGGTGGAGAGCCGGGTGTGGAGAGGAGTAGCGGAGGTTCCCAGTCAGAGTGGGAGTGGAGGTTCCTGGGCAGAGTGGGAGTGAATGTGCCCTGGCTGAGTGGAGTGAATGTGCCCAGGCTGAGTGGAGTGGAGGTGCCCAGGCTGAGTAGAGTGCAGGCACCCAGGCAGAGTGGGATTGGAAGTGCCCAGGCTGAGTGGAGAGAATGTGCCCAGGCTGAGTGGAGTGGAGGTGCCCAGGCCGAGTGGAGTGAAGGTTCCCAGGCAGAGTGGGACTGGAAGTGCCCAGGCTGAGTGGAGTGAATGTGCCCAGGCTGAGTGGAGTGGAGGTGCCCAGGCTGAGTGGAGTTGGGGTTCCCTGGCAGAGTGGGACTGGAAGTGCCAAGGCTGAGTGGAGTGAATGTGCCCAGGCTGAGTGGAGTGCAGGTTCCCAGGCAGAGTGGGACTGAAAGTGCCCAGGCTGAGTGGAGTGAATGTGCCCAGGCAGAGTGGAGTGAATGTGCCCAGGCTGAGTGGAGTGAATGTGCCCAGGCTGAGTGGAGAGAATGTGCCCAGGCTGAGTGGATTGGAGGTGCCCAGGCTGAGTGGAGTGCAGGTTCCCAGGCAGAGTGGGACTGGAAGTGCCCAGGCTGAGTGGAGTGAATGTGCCCAGGCTGAGTGGAGTGAATGTTCCCAGGCTGAATGGGAGTCAATGTGCCTAGACAGAGTGGAGTGAATGTGCCCAGGCTGAGTGGAGTGGAGGTGCCCAGGCTGAGTGGAGTTGGGGTTCCCAGGCAGAGAGGGACTGGAAGTGCCCTGGCTGAGTGGAGTGAATGTGCCCAGGCTGAGTGGAGTGAATGTGCCCAGGCAGAGTGGAGTGAATGTGCCCAGGCAGAATGGAGTGGAGGTGTTCAGGCTGAGAGGAGTGCAGGTTCCCAGGCAGAGTGGGACTGGAAGTGCCCAGGCTGAGTGGAGTGAATGTGCCCAGGCTGAATGGAGTGGAGGTGCCCAGGCTGAGTGGAGTGCAGGTTCCCAGGCAGAGTGGGATTGGAAGTGCCCAGGCTGAGTGGAGTGAATGTACCCAGGCTGAGTGGAGTGGAGGTGCCCAGGCTGAGTGGAGTGCAGGTTCCCAGGCAGAGTGGGATTGGAAGTGCCCAGGCTGAGTGGAGTGAATGTGCCCAGGCTGAGTGGAGTGGAGGTGCCCAGGCTGAGTGGAGTTGGGGTTCCCAGGCAGAGAGGGACTGGAAGTGCCCTGGCTGAGTGGAGTGAATGTGCCCAGGCTGCGTGGAGTGGAGGTTCCCAGGCTGAGTGGAGTGCAGGTTCCCAGCAGAGTGGGATTGGAAGTACCCAGGCTGAGTGGAGTGGAGGTGCCCAGGCTGAGTGGAGTGCAGGTTCCCAGGCAGAGTGGGATTGGAAGTGCCCAGGCTGAGTGGAGTGAATGTGCCCAGGCTAAGTGGAGTGGAGGTGCCCAGGCTGAGTAAAGTTGGGGTTCCCTGGCAGAGTGGGACTGGAAGTGCCAAGGCTGAGTGGAGTGAATGTACCCAGGCTGAGTGGAGTGGAGGTGCCCAGGCTGAGTGGAGTGCTGGTTCCCAGGCAGAGTGGGATTGGAAGTTCCCAGGCTGAGTGGAGTGAATGTCCCCAGGCTGAGTGGATTGCATGTGCCCAGGCTGAGTGGAGTGCAGGTTCCCTGGCAGAGTGGGATTGGAAGTGCCCAGGCTGAGTGGAGTGAATGTGCCCAGGCTGACTGGAGTGGAGGTGCCCTGGCCGAGTGGAGTGCAGGTTCCCAGGCAGAGTGGGACTGGAAGTGCCCAGGCGGAGTGGAGTGAATGTGCCCAGGCTGAATGGGAGTCAATGTGCCTAGACAGAGTGGAGTGAATGTGCCCGGCCGCCGGAGCCCGAAACGTGCGTTTCCCCATTGCCTTGAATGGGCGCGGAGAGAGGGGGGCGCTTTTTGGCTCGTGGCGCGGGCACCGTTGCGCCAAAGCGTCAAGTGTCAAACCTCCCCGTGCTCGGGGCGGCCCCTTGGAGCTAACTGGCTGGGTCTGGAGGGGCTGCGAGGCCGCCCAGGAGAACGGGTCCAAACCGCGTTCCGATCGGACGAGAATTGAGGGCGGGACACAGTTCCGCGGTTCACTTTCCGCCCGGGCAAAGGGCCTATAACTTGCGGCGGGAGGGCTTAAGAGTGGGCCCCCGCGAGTCGGGTGGAGAGCCGGGTGTGGAGAGGAGTAGCGGAGGTTCCCAGTCAGAGTGGGAGTGGAGGTTCCTGGGCAGAGTGGGACTGGAAGTGCCCAGGCTGAGTGGAGTGAATGTGCCCTGGCTGAGTGGAGTGAATGTGCCCAGGCTGAGTGGAGTGGAGGTGCCCAGGCTGAGTAGAGTGCAGGCACCCAGGCGGAGTGGGATTAGAAGTGCCCAGGCTGAGTGGAGTGAATGTGCCCAGGCTGAGTGGAGTGCAGGTGCCCAGGCTGAGAGGAGTGCAGGTTCCCAGGCAGAGTGGGATTGGAAGTCCCCAGGCTGAGTGGAGTGAATGTGCCCAGGCTGAGTGGAGTGGAGGTGCCCAGGCCGAGTGGAGTGCAGGTTCCCAGGCAGAGTGGGACTGGAAGTGCCCAGGCGGAGTGGAGTGAATGTGCCCAGGCTGAGTGGAGTGGAGGTGCCCAGGCCGAGTGGAGTGCAGGTTCCCAGGCAGAGTGGGACTGGAAGTGCCCAGGCTGAGTGGAGTGAATGTGCCCAGGCTGAGTGGAGTGGAGGTGACCAGGCTGAGTGGAGTGCAGGTTCCCTGGCAGAGTGGGATTGGAAGTGCCCAGGCTGAGTGGAGTGAATGTGCCCAGGCTGACTGGAGTGGAGGTGCCCAGGCCGAGTGGAGTGCAGGTTCCGAGGCAGAGTGTGACTGGAAGTGCCCAGGCGGAGTGGAGTGAATGTGCCCAGGCTGAGTGGAGTGGAGGTGCCCAGGCTGAGTGGAGTTGGGGTTCCCAGGCAGAGAGGGACTGGAAGTGCCCTGGCTGAGTGGAGTGAATGTGCCCAGGCTGAGTGGAGTGAATGTGCCCAGGCAGAGTGGAGTGAATGTGCCCAGGCAGAGTGGAGTGGAGGTGCCCAGGCTGAGTGGAGTGCAGGTTCCCAGGCAGAGTGGGACTGGAAGTGCCCAGGCTGAGTGGAGTGAATGTGCCCAGGCTGAATGGAGTGGAGGTGCCCAGGCTGAGTGGAGTGCAGGTTCCCAGGCAGAGTGGGATTGGAAGTGCCCAGGCTGAGTGGAGTGAATGTACCCAGGCTGAGTGGAGTGGAGGTGCCCAGGCTGAGTGGAGTGCAGGTTCCCAGGCAGAGTGGGATTGGAAGTGCCCAGGCTGAGTGGAGTGAATGTGCCCAGGCTGAGTGGAGTGGAGGTGCCCAGGCTGAGTGGAGTTGGGGTTCCCTGGCAGAGTGGGACTGGAAGTGCCAAGGCTGAGTGGAGTGAATGTGCCCAGGCTGAGTGGAGTGGAGGTGCCCAGGCCGAGTGGAGTGCAGGTTCCCAGGCAGAGTGGGACTGAAAGTGCCCAGGCTGAGTGGAGTGAATGTGCCCCAGGCTGATTGGAGTGGAGGTGCCCAGGCTGAATGGAGTTGGGGTTCCCTGGCAGAGTGGGACTGGAAGTGCCAACGGTGAGTGGAGTGAATGTGCCCAGGCTGAGTGGAGTGGAGGTGCCCAGGCTGAGTGGAGTTGGGGTTCCCTGGCAGAGTGGGACTGGAAGTGCCAACGCTGAGTGGAGTGAATGTGCCCAGGCTGAGTGGAGTGGAGGTGCCCAGGCTGAGTGGAGTGCTGGTTCCCAGGCAGAGTGGGATTGGAAGTGCCCAGGCTGAGTGGAGTAATGTACCCAGGCTGAGTGGAGTGCAGGTGCCCAGGCTGAGAGGAGTGCAGGTTCCCAGGCAGAGTGGGATTGGAAGTCCCCAGGCTGAGTGGAGTGAATGTGCCCAGGCTGAGTGGAGTTGAGGTGCCCAGGCCGAGTGGAGTGCAGGTTCCCAGGCAGAGTGGGACTGGAAGTGCCCAGGCGGAGTGGAGTGAATGTGCCCAGGCTGAGTGGAGTGGAGGTGCCCAGGCCGAGTGGAGTGCAGGTTCCCAGGCAGAGTGGGACTGGAAGTGCCCAGGCTGAGTGGAGTGAATGTGCCCAGGCTGAGTGGAGTGGAGGTGCCCAGGCTGAGTGGAGTTGGGGTTCCCTGGCAGAGTGGGACTGGAAGTGCCAAGGCTGAGTGGAGTGAATGTGCCCAGGCTGAGTGGAGTGCAGGTTCCCAGGCAGAGTGGGACTGAAAGTGCCCAGGCTGAGTGGAGTGAATGTGCCCAGGCTGAGTGGAGTGAATGTGCCCAGGCTGAGTGGAGTGAATGTGCCCAGGCTGAGTGGAGAGAATGTGCCCAGGCTGAGTGGATTGGAGGTGCCCTGGCTGAGTGGAGTGCAGGTTCCCAGGCAGAGTGGGACTGGAAGTGCCCAGGCTGAGTGGAGTGAATGTGCCCAGGCTGAGTGGAGTGAATGTTCCCAGGCTGAATGGGAGTCAATGTGCCTAGACAGAGAGGAGTGAATGTGCCCAGGCTGAGTGGAGTGGAGGTGCCCAGGCTGAGTGGAGTTGGGGTTCCCAGGCAGAGAGGGACTGGAAGTGCCCTGGCTGAGTGGAGTGAATGTGCCCAGGCTGAGTGGAGTGAATGTGCCCAGGCAGAGTGGAGTGGAGGTGCCCAGGCTGAGTGGAGTGCAGGTTCCCAGGCAGAGTGGGACTGGAAGTGCCCAGGATGAGTGGAGTGAATGTGCCCAGGCTGAATGGAGTGGAGGTGCCCAGGCTGAGTGGAGTGCAGGTTCCCAGGCAGAGTGGGATTGGAAGTTATCAGGCTGAGTGGAGTGAATGTACCCAGGCTGAGTGGAGTGGAGGTGCCCAGGCTGAGTGGAGTGCAGGTTCCCAGGCAGAGTGGGATTGGAAGTGCCCAGGCTGAGTGGAGTGAATGTGCCCAGGCTGAGTGGAGTGGAGGTGCCCAGGCTGAGTGGAGTTGGGGTTCCCAGGCAGAGAGGGACTGGAAGTGCCCTGGCTGAGTGGAGTGAATGTGCCCAGGCTGCGTGGAGTGGAGGTTCCCAGGCCTAGTGGAGTGCAGGTTCCCAGCAGAGTGGGATTGGAAGTACCCAGGCTGAGTGGAGTGGAGGTGCCCAGGCTGAGTGGAGTGCAGGTTCCCAGGCAGAGTAGGATTGGAAGTGCCCAGGCTGAGTGGAGTGAATTTGCCCAGGCTGAGTGGAGTGGAGGTGCCCAGGCTGAGTGGAGTTGGGGTTCCCTGGCAGAGTGGGACTGGAAGTGCCAAGGCTGAGTGGAGTGAATGTACCCAGGCTGAGTGGAGTGGAGGTGCCCAGGCTGAGTGGAGTGCAGGTTCCCAGGCAGAGTGGGACTGGAAGTGCCCAGGCTGAGTGGAGTGAATGTGCCCAGGCTGAATGGAGTGGAGGTGCCCAGGCTGAGTGGAGTGCAGGTTCCCAGGCAGAGTGGGATTGGAAGTGACCAGGCTGAGTGGAGTGAATGTGCCCAGGCAGAGTGGAGTGAATGTGCCGAGGCTGAGTGGAGTGGAGGTGCCCAGGCTGAGTGGAGTGCAGGTTCCCAGGCAGAGTGGGATTGGAAGTGCCCAGGCTGAGTGGAGTGAATGTGCCCAGGCTGAGTGGAGTGGAGGTGCCCAGGCCGAGTGGAGTGCAGGTTCCCAGGCAGAGTGGGACTGGAAGTGCCCAGGCGGAGTGGAGTGAATGTGCCCACGCTGAATGGGAGTCAATGTGCCTAGACAGAGTGGAGTGAATTTGCCCGGCCGCCGGAGCCCGAAACGTGCGTTTCCCCATTGCTTGTAAGGGGGCGGAGAGAGTGGGGCGCTTTTTGGCTCGTGGCGCGGGCACCGTTGCGCCAAAGCGTCAAGTGTCACACCTCCCCGTGCTCGGGGCGGCCCCTTGGAGCTAACTGGCTGGGTCTGGAGGGGCTGCGAGACCGCCCAGGAGAACGGGTCCAAACCGCGTTCCGATCGGACGAGAATTGAGGGCGGGACACAGTTCCGCGGTTCACGTTCCGCCCGGGCAAAGGGCCTATAACTTGCGGCGGGAGGGCTTAAGAGTGGGCCCCCGCGAGTCGGGTGGAGAGCCGGGTGTGGAGAGGAGTAGCGGAGGTTCCCAGTCAGAGTGGGAGTGGAGGTTCCTGGGCAGAGTGGGACTGGAAGTGCTTAGGCTGAGTGGAGTGAATGTGCCCTGGCTGAGTGGAGTGAATGTGGCCAGGCTGAGTGGAGTGAATGTGCCCAGGCTGAGTGGAGTGAATGTGCCCAGGCTGAGTGGAGAGAATGTGCCCAGGCTGAGTGGATTGGAGGTGCCCAGGCTGAGTGGAGTGCAGGTTCCCAGGCAGAGTGGGACTGGAAGTGCCCAGGCTGAGTGGAGTGAATGTGCCCAGGCTGAGTGGAGTGAATGTTCCCAGGCTGAATGGGAGTCAATGTGCCTAGACAGAGTGGAGTGAATGTGCCCAGGCTGAGTGGAGTGGAGGTGCCCAGGCTGAGTGGAGTTGGGGTTCCCAGGCAGAGAGGGACAGGACGTGCCCTGCCTGAGTGGAGTGAATGTGCCCAGGCTGCGTGGAGTGGATGTTCCCAGGCTGAGTGGAGTGCAGGTTCCCAGCAGAGTGGGACTGGAAGTGCCCAGGCTGAGTGGAGTGGAGGTGCCCAGGCCGAGAAAAGTGCAGGTTCCCAGGCAGAGTGGGACTGGAAGTGCCCAGGCGGAGTGGAGTGAATGTGCCCAGGCTGAATGGGAGTCAATGTGCCTAGACAGAGTGGAGTGAATGTGCCCAGCCGCCGGAGCCCGAAACGTGCGTTTCCCCATTGCCTTCAATGGGCGCGGAGAGAGGGGGGCGCTTTTTGGCTCGTGGCGCGGGCACCGTTGCGCCAAAGCGTCAAGTGTCACACCTCCCCGTGCTCGGGGCGGCCCCTTGGAGCTAACTGGCTGGGTCTGGAGGGGCTGCGAGGCCGCCCAGGAGAACGGGTCCAAACCGCGTTCCGATCGGACGAGAATTGAGGGCGGGACACAGTTCCGCGGTTCACTTTCCGCCCGGGCAAAGGGCCTATAACTTGCGGCGGGAGGGCTTAAGAGTGGGCCCCCGCGAGTCGGGTGGAGAGCCGGGTGTGGAGAGGAGTAGCGGAGGTTCCCAGTCAGAGTGGGAGTGGAGGTTCCTGGGCAGAGTGGGAGTGAATGTGCCCTGGCTGAGTGGAGTGAATGTGCCCAGGCTGAGTGGAGTGGAGGTGCCCAGGCTGAGTAGAGTGCAGGCACCCAGGCAGAGTGGGATTGGAAGTGCCCAGGCTGAGTGGAGTGAATGTGCCCAGGCTGAGTGGAGTGGAGGTGCCCAGGCTGAGTGGAGTGCAGGTTCCCAGGCAGAGTGGGATTGGAAGTGCCCAGGCTGAGTGGAGTGAATGTGCCCAGGCTGAGTGGAGTGGAGGTGCCCAGGCTGAGTGGAGTTGGGGTTCCCTGGCAGAGTGGGACTGGAAGTGCCAAGGCTGAGTGGAGTGAATGTGCCCAGGCTGAGTGGAGTGCAGGTTCCCAGGCAGAGTGGGACTGAAAGTGCCCAGGCTGAGTGGAGTGAATGTGCCCAGGCAGAGTGGAGTGAATGTGCCCAGGCTGAGTGGAGTGAATGTGCCCAGGCAGAGTGGAGTGAATGTGCCGAGGCTGAGTGGAGTGGAGGTGCCCAGGCTGAGTGGAGTGAATGTGCCCAGGCTGAGTGGAGAGAATGTGCCCAGGCTGAGTGGATTGGAGGTGCCCAGGCTGAGTGGAGTGCAGGTTCCCACGCAGAGTGGGACTGGAAGTGCCCAGGCTGAGTGGAGTGAATGTGCCCAGGCTGAGTGGAGTGGAGGTGCCCAGGCTGAGTGGAGTTGGGGTTCCCAGGCAGAGAGGGACTGGAAGTGCCCTGGCTGAGTGGAGTGAATGTGCCCAGGCTGCGTGGAGTGGAGGTTCCCAGGCTGAGTGGAGTGCAGGTTCCCAGCAGAGTGGGACTGGAAGTGCCCAGGCTGAGTGGAGTGAATGTGCCCAGGCTGAGTGGAGTGAATGTGCCCTGGCTGAGTGGAGTGAATGTGGCCAGGCTGAGTGGAGTGGAGGTTCCTGGGCAGAGTGGGACTGGAAGTGCCCAGGCTGAGTGGAGTGAATGTGCCCTGGCTGAGTGGAGTGAATGTGGCGAGGCTGAGTGGAGTGGAGGTGCCCAAGCTGAGTGGAGTGCAGGCACCCAGGCAGAGTGGGATTGGAAGTGCCCAGGCTGAGTGGAGTGAATGTGCCCAGGCTGAGTGGAGAGGAGGTGCCCAGGCAGAGTGGGATTGGAAGTGTCCAGGCTGAGTGGAGTGAATGTGCCCAGGCTGAGTGGAGTGGAGGTGCCCAGGCTGAGTGGAGTTGGGGTTCCCTGGCAGAGTGGGACTGGAAGTGCCAAGGCTGAGTGGAGTGAATGTGCCCAGGCTGAGTGGAGTGGAGGTGCCCAGGCCGAGTGGAGTGCAGGTTCCCAGGCAGAGTGGGACTGGAAGTGCCCAGGCGGAGTGGAGTGAATGTGCCCAGGCTGAATGGAGTGGAGGTGCCCAGGCTGAGTGGAGTGCAGGTTCCCTGGCAGAATGGGATTGGAAGTGCCCAGGCTGAGTGCAGTGAATGTGCCCAGGCTGAGTGGAGTGGAGGTGCCAGGCTGAGTGGAGTTGGGGTACCCTGGCAGAGTGGGACTGGAAGTGCCAAGGCTGAGTGGAGTGAATGTACCCAGGCTGAGTGGAGTGGAGGTGCCCAGGCTGAGTGGAGTGCAGGTTCCCAGCAGAGTGGGACTGGAAGTGCCCAGGCTGAGTGGAGTGAATGTGCCCAGGCTGAGTGGAGTGAATGTACCAAGGCTGAGTGCAGTGGAGGTGCCCAGGCTGAGTGGAGTGAATGTGCCCAGGCTGAGTGGAGTGGAGGTGCCCAGGCTGAGTGGAGTGCAGGTTCCCAGGCAGAGTGGGACTGGAAGTGCCCAGGCTGAGTGGAGTGAATGTGCCCAGGCTGAATGGAGTGGAGGTGCCCAGGCTGAGTGGAGTGCAGGTTCCCAGGCAGAGTGGGATTGGAAGTGCCCAGGCTGAGTGGAGTGAATGTGCCCAGGCTGAGTGGAGTGGAGGTGCCCAGGCTGAATGGAGTTGGGGTTCCCTGGCAGAGTGGAACTGGAAGTGCCAACGATGAGTGGAGTGAATGTGCCCAGGCTGAGTGGAGTGGAGGTGCCCAGACTGAGTGGAGTTGGGGTTCCCTGGCAGAGTGGGACTGGAAGTGCCAACGCTGAGTGGAGTGGAGGTGCCCAGGCCGAGTGGAGTGCAGGTTCCCAGGCAGAGTGGGACTGGAAGTGCCCAGGCGGAGTGGAGTGAATGTGCCCAGGCTGAATGGAGTGGAGGTGCCAAGGCTGAGTGGAGTGCAGGTTCCCAGGCAGAGTGGGATTGGAAGTGCCCAGGCTGAGTGCAGTGAATGTGCCCAGGCTGAGTGGAGTGGAGGTGCCAGGCTGAGTGGAGTTGGGGTACCCTGGCAGAGTGGGACTGGAAGTGCCAAGGCTGAGTGGAGTGAATGTACCCAGGCTGAGTGGAGTGGAGATGCCCAGGCTGAGTGGAGTGCAGGTTCCCAGCAGAGTGGGACTGGAAGTGCCCAGGCTGAGTGGAGTGAATGTGCCCAGGCTGAGTGGAGTGAATGTGCCCAGGCAGAGTGGGATTGGAAGTGCCAAGACTGAGTGGAGTGAATGTGCCCAGGCTGAGTGGAGTGGAGGTGCCCAGGCTGAGTGGAGTTGGGGTTCCCTGGCAGAGTGGGACTGGAAGTGCCAAGGCTGAGTGGAGTGAATGTGCCCAGGCTGAGTGGAGTGGAGGTGCCCAGGCCGAGTGGAGTGCAGGTTCCCAGGCAGAGTGGGACTGGAAGTGCCCAGGCGGAGTGGAGTGAATGTGCCCAGGCTGAATGGAGTGGAGGTGCCCAGGCTGAGTGGAGTGCAGGTTCCCTGGCAGAGTGGGATTGGAAGTGCCCAGGCTGAGTGCAGTGAATGTGCCCAGGCTGAGTGGAGTGGAGGTGCCAGGCTGAGTGGAGTTGGGGTACCCTGGCAGAGTGGGACTGGAAGTGCCAAGGCTGAGTGGAGTGAATGTACCCAGGCTGAGTGGAGTGGAGGTGCCGAGGCTGAGTGGAGTGAATGTACCCAGGCTGAGTGGAGTGGAGGTGCCCAAGCTGAGTGGAGTGGAGGTGCCCAGGCTGAGTGGAGTTGGGGTTCCCAGGCAGAGAGGGACAGGAAGTGCCCTGGCTGAGTGGAGTGAATGTGCCCAGGCTGCGTGGAGTGGATGTTCCCAGGCTGAGTGGAGTGCAGGTTCCCAGCAGAGTGGGACTGGAAGTGCCCAGGCTGAGTAAAGTGCAGGTTCCCAGGCAGAGTGGGACTGGAAGTGCCCAGGCGGAGTGGAGTGAATGTGCCCAGGCTGAATGGGAGTCAATGTGCCTAGACAGAGTGGAGTGAATGTGCCCGGCCGCCGGAGCCCGAAACGTGCGTTTCCCCATTGCCTTGAATGGGCGCGGAGAGAGGGGGGCGCTTTTTGGCTCGTGGCGCGGGCACCGTTGCGCCAAAGCGTCAAGTGTCAAACCTCCCCGTGCTCGGGGCGGCCCCTTGGAGCTAACTGGCTGGGTCTGGAGGGGCTGCGAAGCCGCCCAGGAGAACGGGTCCAAACCGCGTTCCGATCGGACGAGAATTGAGGGCGGGACACAGTTCCGCGGTTCACTTTCCGCCCGGGCAAAGGGCCTATAACTTGCGGCGGGAGGGCTTAAGAGTGGGCCCCCGCGAGTCGGGTGGAGAGCCGGGTGTGGAGAGGAGTAGCGGAGGTTCCCAGTCAGAGTGGGAGTGGAGGTTCCTGGGCAGAGTGGGACTGGAAGTGCCCAGGCTGAGTGGAGTGAATGTGCCCTGGCTGAGTGCAGTGAATGTGCCCAGGCTGAGTGGAGTGAATGTGCCCAGGCTGAGTGGAGTGAATGTGCCCAGGCTGAGTGGAGAGAATGTGCCCAGGCTGAGTGGATTGGAGGTGCCCAGGCTGAGTGGAGTGCAGGTTCCCAGGCAGAGTGGGACTGGAAGTGCCCAGGCTGAGTGGAGTGAATGTGCCCAGGCTGAGTGGAGTGAATGTTCCCAGGCTGAATGGGAGTCAATGTGCCTAGACAGAGTGAAGTGAATGTGCCCAGGCTGAGTGGAGTGGAGGTGCCCAGGCTGAGTGGATTTGGGGTTCCCAGGCAGAGAGGGACTGGAAGTGCCCTGGCTGAGTGGAGTGAATGTGCCCAGGCTGCGTGGAGTGGAGGTTCCCAGGCTGAGTGGAGTGCAGGTTCCCAGCAGAGTGGGACTGGAAGTGCCCAGGCTGAGTGGAGTGAATGTGCCCAGGCAGAGAGGGACAGGAAGTGCCCTGGCTGAGTGGAGTGAATGTGCCCAGGCTGCGTGGAGTGGAGGTGCCCAGGCTGAGTGGAGTGCAGGTTCCCAGGCAGAGTGGGACTGGAAGTGCCCAGGCTGAGTGGAGTGAATGTGCCCAGGCTGAGTGGAGTGAATGTTCCCAGGCTGAATGGGAGTCAATGTGCCTCGACAGAGTGAAGTGAATGTGCCCAGGCTGAGTGGAGTGGAGGTGCCCAGGCTGAGTGGATTTGGGGTTCCCAGGCAGAGAGGGACTGGAAGTGCCCTGGCTGAGTGGAGTGAATGTGCCCAGGCTGCGTGGAGTGGAGGTTCCCAGGCTGAGTGGAGTGCAGGTTCCCAGCAGAGTGGGACTGGAAGTGCCCAGGCTGAGTGGAGTGAATGTGCCCAGGCTGAGTGGAGTGAATGTGCCCAGGCAGAGTGGAGTGAATGTGCCCAGGCTGAGTGGAGTGGAGGTGCCCAGGCTGAGTGGAGTTGGGGTTCCCTGGCAGAGTGGGACTGGAAGTGCCAAGGCTGAGTGGAGTGAATGTGCCCAGGCTGAGTGGAGTGGAGGTGCCCAGGCCGAGTGGAGTGCAGGTTCCCAGGCAGAGTGGGACTGGAAGTGCCCAGGCAGAGTGGAGTGAATGTGCCCAGGCTGAATGGAGTGGAGGTGCCCATGCTGAGTGGAGTGCAGGTTCCCTGGCAGAGTGGGATTGGAAGTGCCCAGGCTGAGTGCAGTGAATGTGCCCAGGCTGAGTGGAGGGGAGGTGCCCAGGCTGAGTGGAGTTGGGGTTCCCTGGCAGAGTGGGACTGGAAGTGCCAAGGCTGAGTGGAGTGAATGTACCCAGGCTGAGTGGAGTGGAGGTGCCCAGGCTGAGTGGAGTGCAGGTTCCCAGCAGAGTGGGACTGGAAGTGCCCAGGCTGAGTGGAGTGAATGTGCCCAGGCTGAGTGGAGTGAATGTGCCCAGCCAGAGTGGAGTGAATGTGCCCAGGCTGAGTGGAGTGGAGGTGCCCAGGCTGAGTGGAGTGCAGGTTCCCAGGCAGAGTGGGATTGGAAGTGCCCAGGCTGAGTGGAGTGAATGTGCCCAGGCTGAGTGGAGTGGAGGTGCCCAGGCCGAGTGGAGTGCAGGTTCCCAGGCAGAGTGGGACTGGAAGTGCCGAGGCGGAGTGGAGTGAATGTGCCCAGGCTGAATGGGAGTCAATGTGACAAGACAGAGTGGAGTGAATGTGCCCGGCCGCCGGAGCCCGAAACGTGCGTTTCCCCATTGCCTTGAATGGGCGCGGAGAGAGGGGGGCGCTTTTTGGCTCGTGGCGCGGGCACCGTTGCGCCAAAGCGTCAAGTGTCAAACCTCCCCGTGCTCGGGGCGGCCCCTTGGAGCTAACTGGCTGGGTCTGGAGGGGCTGCGAAGCCGCCCAGGAGAACGGGTCCAAACCGCGTTCCGATCGGACGAGAATTGAGGGCGGGACACAGTTCCGCGGTTCACTTTCCGCCCGGGCAAAGGGCCTATAACTTGCGGCGGGAGGGCTTAAGAGTGGGCCCCCGCGAGTCGGGTGGAGAGCCGGGTGTGGAGAGGAGTAGCGGAGGTTCCCAGTCAGAGTGGGAGTGGAGGTTCCTGGGCAGAGTGGGACTGGAAGTGCCCAGGCTGAGTGGAGTGAATGTGCCCTGGCTGAGTGGAGTGAATGTGCCCAGGCTGAGTGGAGTGAATGTGCCCAGGCTGAGTGGAGTGAATGTGCCCAGGCTGAGTGGAGAGAATGTGCCCAGGCTGAGTGGATTGGAGGTGCCCAGGCTGAGTGGAGTGCAGGTTCCCAGGCAGAGTGGGACTGGAAGTGCCCAGGCTGAGTGGAGTGAATGTGCCCAGGCTGAGTGGAGTGAATGTTCCCAGGCTGAATGGGAGTCAATGTGCCTAGACAGAGTGAAGTGAATGTGCCCAGGCTGAGTGGAGTGGAGGTGCCCAGGCTGAGTTGATTTGGGGTTCCCAGGCAGAGAGGGACTGGAAGTGCCCTGGCTGAGTGGAGTGAATGTGCCCAGGCTGCGTGGAGTGGAGGTTCCCAAGCTGAGTGGAGTGCAGGTTCCCAGCAGAGTGGGACTGGAAGTGCCCAGGCTGAGTGGAGTGAATGTGCCCAGGCTGAGTGGAGTGAATGTGCCCAGGCAGAGTGGAGTGAATGTGCCCAGGCTGAGTGGAGTGGAGGTGCCCAGGCTGAGTGGAGTGCAGGTTCCCAGGCAGAGTGGGACTGGAAGTGCCCAGGCTGAGTGGAGTGAATGTGCCCAGGCTGAATGGAGTGGAGGTGCCCAGGCTGAGTGGAGTGCAGGTTCCCAGGCAGAGTGGGATTGGAAGTGCCCAGGCTGAGTGGAGTGAATGTACCCAGGCTGAGTGGAGTGGAGGTGCCCAGGCTGAGTGGAGTGCAGGTTCCCAGGCAGAGTGGGATTGGAAGTGCCCAGGCTGAGTGGAGTGAATGTGCCCAGGCTGAGTGGAGTGGAGGTGCCCAGGCTGAGTGGAGTTGGGGTTCCCTGGCAGAGTGGGACTGGAAGTGCCAAGGCTGAGTGGAGTGAATGTACCCAGGCTGAGAGGAGTGGAGGTGCCCAGGCTGAGTGGAGTGCTGGTTCCCAGGCAGAGTGGGATTGGAAGTTCCCAGGCTGAGTGGAGTGAATGTCCCCAGGCTGAGTGGATTTCATGTCCCCAGGCTGAGTGGAGTGCAGGTTACCTGGCAGTGTGGGATTGGAAGTGCCCAGGCTGAGTGGAGTGAATGTGCCCAGGCTGAGTGGAGTGGAGGTGCCCAGGCCGAGTGGAGTGCAGGTTCCCAGGCAGAGTGGGACTGGAAGTGCCCAGGCGGAGTGGAGTGAATGTGCCCAGGCTGAATGGGAGTCAATGTGCCTAGACAGAGTGGAGTGAATGTGCCCGGCCGCCGGAGCCCGAAACGTGCGTTTCCCCATTGCCTTGAATGGGCGCGGAGAGAGGGGGGCGCTTTTTGGCTCGTGGCGCGGGCACCGTTGCGCCAAAGCGTCAAGTGTCACACCTCCCCGTGCTCGGGGCGGCCCCTTGGAGCTAACTGGCTGGGTCTGGAGGGGCTGCGAGACCGCCCAGGAGAACGGGTCCAAACCGCGTTCCGATCGGACGAGAATTGAGGGCGGGACACCGTTCCGCGGTTCACTTTCCGCCCGGGCAAAGGGCCTATAACTTGCGGCGGGAGGGCTTAAGAGTGGGCGCCCGCGAGTCGGGTGGAGAGCCGGGTGTGGAGAGGAGTAGCGGAGGTTCCCAGTCAGAGTGGGAGTGGAGGTTCCTGGGCAGAGTGGGACTGGAAGTGCCCAGGCTGAGTGGAGTGAATGTGCCCTGGCTGAGTGGAGTGAATGTGGCCAGGCTGAGTGGAGTGGAGGTGCCCAGGCTGAGTGGAGTGCAGGCACCCAGGCAGAGTGGGATTGGAAGTGCCCAGGCTGAGTGGAGTGAATGTGCCCAGGCTGAGTGGAGTGGAGGTGCCCAGGCAGAGTGGGATTGGAAGTGTCCAGGCTGAGTGGAGATAATGTGCCCAGGCTGAGTGGAGTGGAGGTGCCCAGGCTGAGTGGAGTTGGGGTTCCCTGGCAGAGTGGGACAGGAAGTGCCAAGGCTGAGTGGAGTGAATGTGCCCAGGCTGAGTGGAGTGGAGGTGCCCAGGCCGAGTGGAGTGCAGGTTCCCAGGCAGAGTGGGACTGGAAGTGCCCAGGCGGAGTGGAGTGAATGTGCCCAGGCTGAATGGAGTGGAGGTGCCCAGGCTGAGTGGAGTGCAGGTTCCCTGGCAGAGTGGGATTGGAAGTGCCCAGGCTGAGTGCAGTGAATGTGCCCAGGCTGAGTGGAGTGGAAGTGTCAGGCTGAGTGGAGTTGGGGTACCCTGGCAGAGTGGGACTGGAAGTGCCAAGGCTGAGTGGAGTGAATGTACCCAGGCTGAGTGGAGTGGAGGTGCCAAGGCTGAATGGAGTGCAGGTTCCCAGCAGAGTGGGACTGGAAGTGCCCAGGCTGAGTGGAGTGAATGTGCCCAGGCTGAGTGGAGTGAATGTGCCCAGGCAGAGTGGAGTGAATGTGCCGAGGCTGAGTGGAGTGGAGGTGCCCAGGCTGAGTGGAGTGCAGGTTCCCAGGCAGAGTGGGATTGGAAGTGCCCAGGCTGAGTGGAGTGAATGTGCCCAGGCTGAGTGGAGTGGAGGTGCCCAGGCCGAGTGGAGTGCAGGTTCCCAGGCAGAGTGGGACTGGAAGTGCCCAGGCGGAGTGGAGTGAATGTGCCCACGCTGAATGGGAGTCAATGTGCCTAGACAGAGTGGAGTGAATTTGCCCGGCCGCCGGAGCCCGAAACGTGCGTTTCCCCATTGCTTGTAAGGGGGCGGAGAGAGGGGGGCGCTTTTTGGCTCGTGGCGCGGGCACCGTTGCGCCAAAGCGTCAAGTGTCACACCTCCCCGTGCTCGGGGCGGCCCCTTGGAGCTAACTGGCTGGGTCTGGAGGGGCTGCGAGACCGCCCAGGAGAACGGGTCCAAACCGCGTTCCGATCGGACGAGAATTGAGGGCGGGACACAGTTCCGCGGTTCACGTTCCGCCCGGGCAAAGGGCCTATAACTTGCGGCGGGAGGGCTTAAGAGTGGGCCCCCGCGAGTCGGGTGGAGAGCCGGGTGTGGAGAGGAGTAGCGGAGGTTCCCAGTCAGAGTGGGAGTGGAGGTTCCTGGGCAGAGTGGGACTGGAAGTGCTTAGGCTGAGTGGAGTGAATGTGCCCTGGCTGAGTGGAGTGAATGTGGCCAGGCTGAGTGGAGTGAATGTGCCCAGGCTGAGTGGAGTGAATGTGCCCAGGCTGAGTGGAGAGAATGTGCCCAGGCTGAGTGGATTGGAGGTGCCCAGGCTGAGTGGAGTGCAGGTTCCCAGGCAGAGTGGGACTGGAAGTGCCCAGGCTGAGTGGAGTGAATGTGCCCAGGCTGAGTGGAGTGAATGTTCCCAGGCTGAATGGGAGTCAATGTGCCTAGACAGAGTGGAGTGAATGTGCCCAGGCTGAGTGGAGTGGAGGTGCCCAGGCTGAGTGGAGTTGGGGTTCCCAGGCAGAGAGGGACAGGAAGTGCCCTGGCTGAGTGGAGTGAATGTGCCCAGGATGCGTGGAGTGGATGTTCCCAGGCTGAGTGGAGTGCAGGTTCCCAGCAGAGTGGGACTGGAAGTGCCCAGGCTGAGTGGAGTGGAGGTGCCCAGGCCGAGTAAAGTGCAGGTTCCCAGGCAGAGTGGGACTGGAAGTGCCCAGGCGGAGTGGAGTGAATGTGCCCAGGCTGAATGGGAGTCAATGTGCCTAGACAGAGTGGAGTGAATGTGCCCGGCCGCCGGAGCCCGAAACGTGCGTTTCCCCATTGCCTTGAATGGGCGCGGAGAGAGGGGGGCGCTTTTTGGCTCGTGGCGCGGGCACCGTTGCGCCAAAGCGTCAAGTGTCACACCTCTCCGTGCTCGGGGCGGCCCCTTGGAGCTAACTGGCTGGGTCTGGAGGGGCTGCGAGGCCGCCCAGGAGAACGGGTCCAAACCGCGTTCCGATCGGACGAGAATTGAGGGCGGGACACAGTTCCGCGGTTCACTTTCCGCCCGGGCAAAGGGCCTATAACTTGCGGCGGGAGGGCTTAAGAGTGGGCCCCCGCGAGTCGGGTGGAGAGCCGGGTGTGGAGAGGAGTAGCGGAGGTTCCCAGTCAGAGTGGGAGTGGAGGTTCCTGGGCAGAGTGGGACTGGAAGTGCCCAGGCTGAGTGGAGTGAATGTGCCCTGGCTGAGTGGAGTGAATGTGGCCAGGCTGAGTGGAGTGGAGGTGCCCAGGCTGAGTGGAGTGCAGGCACCCAGGCAGAGTGGGATTGGAAGTGCCCAGGCTGAGTGGAGTGAATGTGCCCAGGCTGAGTGGAGTGGAGGTGCCCAGGCAGAGTGGGATTGGAAGTGCCCAGGCTGAGTGGAGTGAATGTGCCCAGGCTGAGTGGAGTGGAGGTGCCCAGGCTGAGTGGAGTTGGGGTTCCCTGGCAGAGTGGGACTGGAAGTGCCAAGGCTGAGTGGAGTGAATGTGCCCAGGCTGAGTGGAGTGGAGGTGCCCAGGCCGAGTGGAGTGCAGGTTCCCAGGCAGAGTGGGACTGGAAGTGCCCAGGCTGAGTGGAGTGAATGTGCCCAGGCTGAGTGGAGTGAATGTGCCCAGGCAGAGTGGAGTGAATGTGCCGAGGCTGAGTGGAGTGGAGGTGCCCAGGCTGAGTGGAGTGAATGTGCCCAGGCTGAGTGGAGAGAATGTGCCCAGGCTGAGTGGATTGGAGGTGCCCAGGCTGAGTGGAGTGCAGGTTCCCAGGCAGAGTGGGACTGGAAGTGCCCAGGCTGAGTGGAGTGAATGTGCCCAGGCTGAGTGGAGTGAATGTTCCCAGGCTGAATGGGAGTCAATGTGCCTAGACAGAGTGGAGTGAATGTGCCCAGGCTGAGTGGAGTGGAGGTGCCCAGGCTGAGTGGAGTTGGGGTTCCCAGGCAGAGAGGGACTGGAAGTGCCCTGGCTGAGTGGAGTGAATGTGCCCAGGCTGCGTGGAGTGGAGGTTCCCAGGCTGAGTGGAGTGCAGGATCCCAGCAGAGTGGGACTGGAAGTGCCCAGGCTGAGTGGAGTGAATGTGCCCAGGCTGAGTGGAGTGAATGTGCCCAGGCTGAGTGGAGTGAATGTGCCCAGGCTGAGTGGAGTGGAGGTGCCCAGGCTGAGTGGAGTGCAGGTTCCCAGGCAGAGTGGGACTGGAAGTGCCCAGGCTGAGTGGAGTGAATGTGGCCAGGCTGAATGGAGTGGAGGTGCCCAGGCTGAGTGGAGTGCAGGTTCCCAGGCAGAGTGGGATTGGAAGTGCCCAGGCTGAGTGGAGTGAATGTGCCCAGGCTGACTAGAGAGAATGTGCCCAGGCTGAGTGGATTGGAGGTGCCCAGGCTGAGTGGAGTGCAGGTTCCCAGGCAGAGTGGGACTGGAAGTGCCCAGGCTGAGTGGAGTGAATGTGCCCAGGCTGAGTGGAGTGGAGGTGCCCAGGCTGAGTGGAGTTGGGGTTCCCTGGCAGAGTGGGACTGGAAGTGCCAAGGCTGAGTGGAGTGAATGTGCCCAGGCTGAGTGGAGTGGAGGTGCCCAGGCCGAGTGGAGTGCAGGTTCCCAGGCAGAGTGGGACTGGAAGTGCCCAGGCGGAGTGGAGTGAATGTGCCCAGGCTGAATGGGAGTCAATGTGCCTAGACAGAGTGGAGTGAATGTGCCCGGCCGCCGGAGCCCGAAACGTGCGTTTCCCCATTGCCTTGAATGGGCGCGGAGAGAGGGGGGCGCTTTTTGGCTCGTGGCGCGGGCACCGTTGCGCCAAAGCGTCAAGTGTCACACATCCCCGTGCTCAGGGCGGCCCCTTGGAGCTAACTGGCTGGGTCTGGAGGGGCTGCGAGGCCGCCCAGGAGAACGGGTCCAAACCGCGTTCCGATCGGACAAGAATTGAGGGCGGGACACAGTTCCGCGGTTCACGTTCCGCCCGGGCAAAGGGCCTATAACTTGCGGCGGGAGGGCTTAAGAGTGGGCCCCCGCGAGTCGGGTGGAGAGCCGGGTGTGGAGAGGAGTAGCGGAGGTTCCCAGTCAGAGTGGGAGTGGAGGTTCCTGCGGAGAGTGGGACTGGAAGTGCCCAGGCTGAGTGGAGTGAATGTGCCCTGGCTGAGTGGAGTGAATGTGCCCAGGCTGAGTGGAGTGAATGTGCCCAGGCTGAGTGGAGTGAATGTGCCCAGGCTGAGTGGAGAGAATGTGCCCAGGCTGAGTGGATTGGAGGTGCCCAGGCTGAGTGGAGTGCAGGTTCCCAGGCAGAGTGGGACTGGAAGTGCCCAGTCTGAGTGGAGTGAATGTGCCCAGGCTGAGTGGAGTGAGTGATCCCAGGCTGAATGGGAGTCAATGTGCCTAGACAGAGTGGAGTGAATGTGCCCAGGCTGAGTGGAGTGGAGGTGCCCAGGCTGAGTGGAGTTGGGGTTCCCAGGCAGAGAGGGACTGGAAGTGCCCTGGCTGAGTGGAGTGAATGTGCCCAGGCTGCGTGGATTGCATGTGCCCAGGCTGAGTGGAGTGCAGGTTCCCTGGCAGAGTGGGATTGGAAGTGCCCAGGCTGAGTGGAGTGAATGTGCCCAGGCTGAGTGGAGTGGAGGTGCCCAGGCAGAGTGGGATTGGAAGTGCCCAGGCTGAGTGGAGTGAATGTGCCAAGGCTGAGTGGAGTGGAGCTGCCCAGGCTGAGTGGAGTTGGGGTTCCCTGGCAGAGTGGGACTGGAAGTGCCAAGGCTGAGTGGAGTGAATGTGCCCAGGCTGAGTGGAGTGGAGGTGCCCAGGCCGAGTGGAGTGCAGGTTCCCAGGCAGAGTGGGACTGGAAGTGCCCAGGCGAAGTGGAGTGAATGTGCCCAGGCTGAATGGAGTGGAGGTGCCCAGGCTGAGTGGAGTGCAGGTTCCCTGGCAGAGTGGGATTGGAAGTGCCCAGGCTGAGTGCAGTGAATGTGCCCAGGCTGAGTGGAGTGGAGGTGCCAGGCTGAGTGGAGTTGGGGTACCCTGGCAGAGTGGGACTGGAAGTGCCAAGGCTGAGTGGAGTGAATGTACCCAGGCTGAGTGGAGTGGAGGTGCCCAGGCTGAGTGGAGTGAATGTACCCAGGCTGAGTGGAGTGGAGGTGCCCAAGCTGAGTGGAGTGAATGTGCCCAGGCTGAGTGGAGTGAATGTGCCCAGGCTGAGTGGAGTGGAGGTGCCCAGGCTGAGTGGAGTGAATGTACCCAGGCTGAGTGGAGTGGAGGTGCCCAAGCTGAGTGGAGTGAATGTGCCCAGGCTGAGTGGAGTGAATGTGCCCAGGCAGAGTGGAGTGAATGTGCCGAGGCTGAGTGGAGTGGAGGTGCCCAGGCTGAGTGGAGTGCAGGTTCCCAGGCTGAGTGGGATTGGAAGTGCCCAGGCTGAGTGGAGTGAATGTGCCCAGGCCGAGTGGAGTGCAGGTTCCCTGGCCGAGTGGAGTGCAGGTTCCCAGGCAGAGTGGGACTGGAAGTGCCCAGGCTGAGTGGAGTGAATGTGCCCAGGCTGAGTGGAGTGGAGGTGCCCAGGCCGAGTGGAGTGCAGGTTCCCAGGCAGAGTGGGACTGGAAGTGCCCAGGCGGAGTGGAGTGAATGTGCCTAGGCTGAATGGGAGTCAATGTGCCTAGACAGAGTGGAGTGAATGTGCCCGGCCGCCGGAGCCCGAAACGTGCGTTTCCCCATTGCCTTGAATGGGTGCGGAGAGAGGGGGGCACTTTTTGGCTCGTGGCGCGGGCACCGTTGCGCCAAAGCGTCAAGTGTCACCCCTCCCCGTGCTCGAGGCGGGCCCTTGGAGCTAACTGGCTGGGTCTGGAGGGCCTCCGAGGCCGCCCAGGAGAACGGGTCCAAACCGCGTTCCAATCGGACGAGAATTGAGGGCGGGACACAGTTCCGCGGTTCACTTTCCGCCCGGGTAAAGGGCCTATAAATTGCGGCGGGAGGGCTTAAGAGTGGGCCCCCGCGAGTCGGGTGGAGAGCCGGGTGTGGAGAGGAGTAGCGGAGGTTCCCAGTCAGAGTGGGAGTGGAGGTTCCTGGGCAGAGTGGGACTGGAAGTGCCCAGGCTGAGTGGAGTGAATGTGCCCTGGCTGAGTGGAGTGAATGTGGCCAGGCTGAGTGGAGTGGAGGTGCCCAGGCTGAGTGGAGTGCAGGCACCCAGGCAGAGTGGGATTGGAAGTGCCCAAGCTGAGTGGAGTGAATGTGCCCAGGCTGAGTGGAGTGGAGGTGCCCAGGCAGAGTGGGATTGGAAGTGCCCAGGCTGAGTGGAGTTGGGGTTCCCAGGCAGAGAGGGACTGGAAGTGCCCTGGCTGAGTGGAGTGAATGTGCCCAGGCTGCGTGGAGTGGAGGTTCCCAGGCTGAGTGGAGTGCAGGTTCCCAGCAGAGTGGGACTGGAAGTGCCCAGGCGGAGTGGAGTGAATGTATCCAGGCTGAGTGGACTGGAGGTGCCCAGGCTGAGTGGAGTGCTGGTTCCCAGGCAGAGTGGGATTGGAAGTTCCCAGGCTGAGTGGAGTGAATGTGCCCAGGCAGAGTGGAGTGAATGTGCCGAGGCTGAGTGGAGTGGAGGTGCCCAGGCTGAGTGGAGTGCAGGTTCCCAGGCACAGTGGGATTGGAAGTGCCCAGGCTGAGTGGAGTGAATGTGCCCAGGCCGAGTGGAGTGCAGGTTCCCAGGCAGAGTGGGACTGGAAGTGCCCAGGCGGAGTGGAGTGAATGTGCCCAGGCTGAATGGGAGTCAATGTGCCTAGACAGAGTGGAGTGAATGTGCCCGGCCGCCGGAGCCCGAAACGTGCGTTTCCCCATTGCCTTGAATGGACGCGGAGAGAGGGGGGCGCTTTTTGGCTCGTGGCGCGGGCACCGTTGCGCCAAAGCGTCAAGTGTCACACCTCCCCGTGCTCGGGGCGGCCCCTTGGAGCTAACTTGCTGGGTCTGGAGGGGCTGCGAGACCGCCCAGGAGAACGGGTCCAAACCGCGTTCCGATCGGACGAGAATTGAGGGCGGGACACAGTTCCGCGGTTCACTTTCCGCCCGGGCAAAGGGCCTATAACTTGCGGCGGGAGGGCTTAAGAGTGGGCCCCCGCGAGTCGGGTGGAGAGCCGGGTGTGGAGAGGAGTAGCGGAGGTTCCCAGTCAGAGTGGGAGTGGAGGTTCCTGGGCAGAGTGGGACTGGAAGTGCCCAGGCTGAGTAGAGTGAATGTGCCCTGGCTGAGTGGAGTGAATGTGGCCAGGCTGAGTGGAGTGGAGGTGCCCAGGCTGAGTGGAGTGCAAGCACCCAGGCAGAGTGGGATTGGAAGTGCCCAGGCTGAGTGGAGTGAATGTGCCCAGGCTGAGTGGAGTGGAGGTGCCCAGGCAGAGTGGGATTGGAAGTGCCCAGGCTGAGTGGAGTGAATGTGCCCAGGCTGAGTGGAGTGGAGGTGCCCAGGCTGAGTGGAGTTGGGGTTCCCAGTCAGAGTGGGAGTGGAGGTTCCTGGGCAGAGTGGGACTGGAAGTGCCCAGGCTGAGTGGAGTGAATGTGCCCTGGCTGAGTGGAGTGAATGTGGCCAGGCTGAGTGGAGTGGAGGTGCCCAGGCTGAGTGGAGTGCAGGCACCCAGGCAGAGTGGGATTGGAAGTGCCCAGGCTGAGTGGAGTGAATGTGCCCAGGCTGAGTGGAGTGGAGGTGCCCAGGCAGAGTGGGATTGGAAGTGCCCAGGCTGAGTGGAGTTGGGGTTCCCAGGCAGAGAGGGACTGGAAGTGCCCTGGCTGAGTGGAGTGAATGTGCCCAGGCTGCGTGGAGTGGAGGTTCCCAGGCTGAGTGGAGTGCAGGTTCCCAGCAGAGTGGGACTGGAAGTGCCCAGGCGGAGTGGAGTGAATGTATCCAGGCTGAGTGGAGTGGAGGTGCCCAGGCTGAGTGGAGTGTTGGTTCCCAGGCAGAGTGGGATTGGAAGTTCCCAGGCTGAGTGGAGTGAATGTGCCCAGGCAGAGTGGAGTGAATGTGCCGAGGCTGAGTGGAGTGGAGGTGCCCAGGCTGAGTGGAGTGCAGGTTCCCAGGCAGAGTGGGATTGGAAGTGCCCAGGCTGAGTGGAGTGAATGTGCCCAGGCCGAGTGGAGTGCAGGTTCCCAGGCAGAGTGGGACTGGAAGTGCCCAGGCGGAGTGGAGTGAATGTGCCCAGGCTGAATGGGAGTCAATGTGCCTAGACAGAGTGGAGTGAATGTGCCCGGCCGCCGGAGCCCGAAACGTGCGTTTCCCCATTGCCTTGAATGGACGCGGAGAGAGGGGGGCGCTTTTTGGCTCGTGGCGCGGGCACCGTTGCGCCAAAGCGTCAAGTGTCACACCTCCCCGTGCTCGGGGCGGCCCCTTGGAGCTAACTGGCTGGGTCTGGAGGGGCTGCGAGACCGCCCAGGAGAACGGGTCCAAACCGCGTTCCGATCGGACGAGAATTGAGGGCGGGACACAGTTCCGCGGTTCACTTTCCGCCCGGGCAAAGGGCCTATAACTTGCGGCGGGAGGGCTTAAGAGTGGGCCCCCGCGAGTCGGGTGGAGAGCCGGGTGTGGAGAGGAGTAGCGGAGGTTCCCAGTCAGAGTGGGAGTGGAGGTTCCTGGGCAGAGTGGGACTGGAAGTGCCCAGGCTGAGTAGAGTGAATGTGCCCTGGCTGAGTGGAGTGAATGTGGCCAGGCTGAGTGGAGTGGAGGTGCCCAGGCTGAGTGGAGTGCAAGCACCCAGGCAGAGTGGGATTGGAAGTGCCCAGGCTGAGTGGAGTGAATGTGCCCAGGCTGAGTGGAGTGGAGGTGCCCAGGCAGAGTGGGATTGGAAGTGCCCAGGCTGAGTGGAGTGAATGTGCCCAGGCTGAGTGGAGTGGAGGTGCCCAGGCTGAGTGGAGTTGGGGTTCCCTGGCAGAGTGGGACTGGAAGTGCCAAGGCTGAGTGGAGTGAATGTGCCCAGGCTGAGTGGAGTGGAGGTGCCCAGGCCGAGTGGAGTGCAGGTTCCCAGGCAGAGTGGGACTGGAAGTGCCCAGGCGGAGTGGAGTGAATGTGCCCAGGCTGAGTGGAGTGGAGGTGCCCAGGCTGAGTGGAGTGCAGGTTCCCTGGCAGAGTGGGATTGGAAGTGCCCAGGCTGAGTGCAGTGAATGTGCCCAGGCTGAGTGGAGTGGAGGTGCCAGGCTGAGTGGAGTTGGGGTACCCTGGCAGAGTGGGACTGGAAGTGCCCAGGCTGAGTGGAGTGAATGTACCCAGGCTGAGTGGAGTGGAGGTGCCCAGGCTGAGTGGAGTGCAGGTTCCCAGCAGAGTGGGACTGGAAGTGCCCAGGCTGAGTGGAGTGAATGTGCCCAGGCTGAGTGGAGTGAATGTGCCCAGGCAGAGTGGAGTGAATGTGCCCAGGTTGAGTGGAGTGGAGGTGCCCAGGCTGAGTGGAGTGCAGGTTCCCAGGCAGAGTGGGATTGGAAGTGCCCAGGCTGAGTGGAGTGAATGTGCCCAGGCTGAGTGGAGTGGAGGTGCCCAGGCCGAGTGGAGTGCAGGTTCCCAGGCAGAGTGGGACTGGAAGTGCCCAGGCGGAGTGGAGTGAATGTGCCCAGGCTGAATGGGAGTCAATGTGCCTAGACAGAGTGGAGTGAATGTACCCAGGCTGAGTGGAGTGGAGGTGCCCAGGCTGAGTGGAGTGCAGGTTCCCAGGCAGAGTGGGATTGGAAGTGCCCAGGCTGAGTGGAGTGAATGTGCCCAGGCTTAGTGGAGTGGAGGTGCCCAGGCTGAGTGGAGTTGGGGTTCCCTGGCAGAGTGGGACTGGAAGTGCCAAGGCTGAGTGGAGTGAATGTACCCAGGCTGAGTGGAGTGGAGGTGCCCAGGCAGAGTGGGATTGGAAGTGCCCAGGCTGAGTGGAGTGAATGTGCCCAGGCTGAGTGGAGTGGAGGTGCCCAGGCTGAGTGGAGTTGGGGTTCCCTGGCAGAGTGGGACTGGAAGTGCCAAGGCTGAGTGGAGTGAATGTGCCCAGGCTGAGTGGAGTGGAGGTGCCCAGGCCGAGTGGAGTGCAGGTTCCCAGGCAGAGTGGGACTGGAAGTGCCCAGGCGGAGTGGAGTGAATGTGCCCAGGCTGAGTGGAGTGGAGGTGCCCAGGCTGAGTGGAGTGCAGGTTCCCTGGCAGAGTGGGATTGGAAGTGCCCAGGCTGAGTGCAGTGAATGTGCCCAGGCTGAGTGGAGTGGAGGTGCCAGGCTGAGTGGAGTTGGGGTACCCTGGCAGAGTGGGACTGGAAGTGCCCAGGCTGAGTGGAGTGAATGTACCCAGGCTGAGTGGAGTGGAGGTGCCCAGGCTGAGTGGAGTGCAGGTTCCCAGCAGAGTGGGACTGGAAGTGCCCAGGCTGAGTGGAGTGAATGTGCCCAGGCTGAGTGGAGTGAATGTGCCCAGGCAGAGTGGAGTGAATGTGCCCAGGTTGAGTGGAGTGGAGGTGCCCAGGCTGAGTGGAGTGCAGGTTCCCAGGCAGAGTGGGATTGGAAGTGCCCAGGCTGAGTGGAGTGAATGTGCCCAGGCTGAGTGGAGTGGAGGTGCCCAGGCCGAGTGGAGTGCAGGTTCCCAGGCAGAGTGGGACTGGAAGTGCCCAGGCGGAGTGGAGTGAATGTGCCCAGGCTGAATGGGAGTCAATGTGCCTAGACAGAGTGGAGTGAATGTACCCAGGCTGAGTGGAGTGGAGGTGCCCAGGCTGAGTGGAGTGCAGGTTCCCAGGCAGAGTGGGATTGGAAGTGCCCAGGCTGAGTGGAGTGAATGTGCCCAGGCTGAGTGGAGTGGAGGTGCCCAGGCTGAGTGGAGTTGGGGTTCCCTGGCAGAGTGGGACTGGAAGTGCCAAGGCTGAGTGGAGTGAATGTACCCAGGCTGAGTGGAGTAGAGGTGCCCAGGCTGAGTGGAGTGCTGGTTCCCAGGCAGAGTGGAGTGAATGTGGCCAGGCTGAGTGGAGTGGAGGTGCACAGGCTGAGTGGAGTGCAGGCACCCAGGCAGAGTGGGATTGGAAGTGCCCAGGCTGAGTGGAGTGAATGTGCCCAGGCTGAGTGGAGTTGGGGTTCCCAGGCAGAGTGGGATTGGAAGTGCCCAGGCAGAGTGGGATTGGAAGTGCCCAGGCTGAGTGGAGTGAATGTACCCAAGCTGAGTGGAGTGGAGGTGCCCAGGCTGAGTGGAGTGCAGGTTCCCAGGAAGAGTGGGACTGGAAGTGCCCAGGCGGAGTGGAGTGAATGTGCCCAGGCTGAATGGGAGTCAATGTGCCTAGACAGAGTGGAGTGAATGTGCCCAGGCTGAGTGGAGTGGAGGTGCCCAGGCTGAGTGGAGTTGGGGTTCCCAGGCAGAGAGGGACTGGAAGTGCCCTGGCTGAGTGGAGTGAATGTGCCCAGGCTGCGTGGAGTGGAGGTTCCCAGGCTGAGTGGAGTGCAGGTTCCCATCAGAGTGGGACTGGAAGTGCCCAGGCTGAGTGGAGTGAATGTGCCCAGGCTGAGTGGAGTGAATGTGCCCAGGCAGAGTGGAATGAATGTGCCCAGGCTGAGTGGAGTGGAGGTGCCCAGGCTGAGTGGAGTGCAGGTTCCCAGGCAGAGTGGGACTGGAAGTGCCCAGGCTGAGTTGAGTGAATGTGCCCAGGCTGAATGGAGTGGAGGTGCCCAGGCTGAGTGGAGTGCAGGTTCCCAGGCAGAGTGGGATTGGAAGTGCCCAGGCTGAGTGGAGTGAATGTGCCTAGGCTGAGTGGAGTGGAGGTGCCCAGGCTGAATGGAGTTGGGGTTCCCTGGCAGAGTGGGACTGGAAGTGTCAACGGTGAGTGGAGTGAATGTGCCCAGGCTGAGTGGAGTGGAGGTGCCCAGGCTGAGTGGAGTTGGGGTTCCCTGGCAGAGTCGGACTGGAAATGCCAACGCTGAGTGGAGTGAATGTGCCCAGGCTGAGTGGAGGGGAGGTGCCGAGGCTGAGTGGAGTGCTGGTTCCCAGGCAGAGTGGGATTGGAAGTGCCCAGGCTGAGTGGAGTGAATGTGCCCAGGCTGAGTGGAGTGAATGTTCCCAGGCTGAATGGGAGTCAATGTGCCTAGACAGAGTGGAGTGAATGTGCCCAGGCTGAGTGGAGTGGAGGTGCCCAGGCTGAGTGGAGTTGGGGTTCCCAGGCAGAGAGGGACTGGAAGTGCCCTGGCTGAGTGGAGTGAATGTGCCCAGGCTGCGTTGAGTGGAGGTTCCCAGGCTGAGTGGAGTGCAGGTTCCCAGCAGAGTGGGATTGGAAGTACCCAGGCTGAGTGGAGTGGAGGTGCCCAGGCTGAGTGGAGTGCAGGTTCCCAGGCAGAGTGGGATTGGAAGTGCCCAGGCTGAGTGGAGTGAATGTGCCCAGGCTGAGTGGAGTGGAGGTGCCCAGGCTGAGTGGAGTTGGGGTTCCCTGGCAGAGTGGGACTGGAAGTGCCAAGGCTGAGTGGAGTGAATGTACCCAGGCTGAGTGGAGTGGAGGTGCCCAGGCTGAGTGGAGTGCTGGTTCCCAGGCAGAGTGGGATTGGAAGTTCCCAGGCTGAGTGGAGTGAATGTGCCCAGGCTGACTGGAGTGGAGGTGCCCAGGCCGAGTGGAGTGCAGGTTCCCAGGCAGAGTGGGACTGGAAGTGCCCAGGCGGAGTGGAGTGAATGTGCCCAGGCTGAATGGGAGTCAATGTGCCTAGACAGAGTGGAGTGAATGTGCCCGGCCGCCGGAGCCCGAAACGTGCGTTTCCCCATTGCCTTGAATGGGCGCGGAGAGAGGGGGGCGCTTTTTGGCTCGTGGCGCGGGCACCGTTGCGCCAAAGCGTCAAGTGTCACACCTCACCGTGCTCGGGGCGGCCCCTTGGAGCTAACTGGCTGGGTCTGGAGGGGCTGTGAGGCCGCCCAGGAGAACGGGTCCAAACCGCGTTCCGATCGGACGAGAATTGAGGGCGGGACACAGTTCCGCGGTTCACTTTCCGCCCGGGCAAAGGGCCTATAACTCTCGGCGGGAGGGCTTAAGAGTGGGCCCCCGCGAGTCGGGTGGAGAGCCGGGTGTGGAGAGGAGTAGCGGAGGTTCCCAGTCAGAGTGGGAGTGGAGGTTCCTGGGCAGAGTGGGACTGGAAGTGCCCAGGCTGAGTGGAGTGAATGTGCCCTGGCTGAGTGGAGTGAATGTGCCCAGGCTGAGTGGAGTGGAGGTGCCCAGGCTGAGTAGAGTGCAGGCACCCAGGCAGAGTGGGATTGGAAGTGCCCAGGCTGAGTGGAGTGAATGTGCCCAGGCTGAGTGGAGTGGAGGTGCCCAGGCCGAGTGGAGTGCAGGTTCCCAGGCAGAGTGGGACTGGAAGTGCCCAGGCTGAGTGGAGTGAATGTGCCCAGGCTGAGTGGAGTGGAGGTGCCCAAGCTGAGTGGAGTTGGGGTTCCCTGGCAGAGTGGGACTGGAAGTGCCAAGGCTGAGTGGAGTGAATGTGCCCAGGCTGAGTGGAGTGGAGGTGCCCAGGTAGAGTGGGACTGAAAGTGCCCAGGCAGAGTGGAGTGAATGTGCCCAGGCTGAATGGAGTGGAGGTGCCCAGGCTGAGTGGAGTGCAGGTTCCCTGGCAGAGTGGGATTGGAAGTGCCCAGGCTGAGTGGAGTGAATGTGCCCAGGCTGAGTGGAGTGGAGGTGCCCAGGCTGAGTGGAGTTGGGGTTCCCTGGCAGAGTGGGACTGGAAGTGCCAAGGCTGAGTGGAGTGAAGGTACCCAGGCTGAGTGGAGTGGAGGTGCCCTGGCTGAGTGGAGTGCAGGTTCCCAGCAGAGTGGGACTTGAAGTGCCCAGGCTGAGTGGAGTGAATGTGTCCAGGCTGAATGGAGTGGAGGTGCCCAGGCTGAGTGGAGGTGCCCAGGCTGAGTGGAGTGCAGGTTCCCAGGCAGAGTGGGATTGGAAGTGCCCAGGCTGAGTGGAGTGAATGTACCCAGGCTGAGTGGAGTGGAGGGGCCCAGGCTGAGTGGAGTGCAGGTTCCCAGGCAGAGTGGGATTGGAAGTGCCCAGGCTGAGTGGAGTGAATGTGCCCAGGCTGAGTGGAGTGGAGGTGCCCAGGCTGAGTAGAGTTGGGGTTCCCTGGCAGAGTGGGACTGGAAGTGCCAACGGTGAGTGGAGTGAATGTGCCCAGGCTGAGTGGAGTGGAGGTGCCCAGGCTGAGTGGAGTTGGGGTTCCCTGGCAGAGTGGGACTGGAAGTGCCAACGCTGAGTGGAGTGAATGTGCCCCGGCTGAGTGGAGTGGAGGTGCCCAGGCTGAGTGGAGTGCAGGTTCCCAGGCAGAGTGGGATTGGAAGTGCCCAGGCTGAGTGGAGTAATGTACCCAGGCTGAGTGGAGTGCAGGTGCCCAGACTGAGTGGAGTGCAGGTTCCCAGGCAGAGTGGGATTGGAAGTGCCCAGGCTGAGTGGAGTGAATGTGCCCAGGCTGAGTGGAGTGGAGGTGCCCAGGCCGAGTGGAGTGCAGGTTCCCAGGCAGAGTGGGACTGGAAGTGCCCAGGCGGAGTGGAGTGAATGTGCCCAGGCTGAATGGGAGTCAATGTGCCTAGACAGAGTGGAGTGAATGTGCCCGGCCGCCGGAGCCCGAAACGTGCGTTTCCCCATTGCCTTGAATGGGCGCGGAGAGAGGGGGGCGCTTTTTGGCTCGTGGCGCGGGCACCGTTGCGCCAAAGCGTCAAGTGTCACACCTCCCCGTGCTCGGGGCGGCCCCTTGGAGCTAACTAGCGGGGTTTGGAGGGGCTGCGAGGCCGCCCAGGAGAACGGGCCCAAACCGCGTTCCGATCGGACGAGAATTGAGGGCGGGACACAGTTCCGCGGTTCACTTTCCGCCCGGGCAAAGGGCCTATTACTTGCGGCGGGAGGGCTTAAGAGTGGGCCCCCGTGAGTCGGGTGGAGAGCCGGGTGTGGAGAGGAGTAGCGGAGGTTCCCAGTCAGAGTGGGAGTGGAGGTTCCTGGGCAGAGTGGGACTGGAAGTGCCCAGGCTGAGTGGAGTGAATGTGCCCAGGCTGAGTGGAGTGGAGGTGCCCAAGCCGAGTGGAGTGCAGGTTCCCAGGCAGAGTGGGACTGGAAGTGCCCAGGCGGAGTGGAGTGAATGTGCCCAGGCTGAATGGGAGTCAATGTGCCTAGACAGAGTGGAGTGAATGTGCCCAGGCTGAGTGGAGTGGAGGTGCCCAGGCTGAGTGGAGTTGGGGTTCCCAGGCAGAGAGGGACTGGAAGTGCCCTGGCTGAGTGGAGTGAATGTGCCCAGGCTGCGTGGAGTGAATGTGGCCAGGCTGAGTGGAGTGGAGGTGCCCAGGCTGAGTGGAGTGCAGGTTCCCAGGCAGAGTGGGATTGGAAGTGCCCAGGCTGAGTGGAGTGAATGTGCCCAGGCTGAGTGGAGTGGAGGTGCCCAGGCTGAGGGGAGTTGGGGTTCCCTGGCAGAGTGGGATTGGAAGTGCCCAGGCTGAGTGGAGTGAATGTGCCCAGGCTGAGTGGAGTGGAGGTGCCCAGACTGAGTGGAGTGCAGGCACCCAGGCAGAGTGGGATTGGAAGTGCCCAGGCTGAGTGGAGTGGAGGTGCCCAGGCTGAGTGGAGTGCAGGTTCCCAGGCAGAGTGGGATTGGAAGTGCCCAGGCTGAGTGGAGTGAATGTGCCCAGGCTGAGTGGAGTGGAGGTGCCCAGGCCGAGTGGAGTGCAGGTTCCCAGGCAGAGTGGGACTGGAAGTGCCCAGGCGGAGTGGAGTGAATGTGCCCAGGCTGAATGGGAGTCAATGTGCCTAGACAGAGTGGAGTGAATTTGCCCGGCCGCCGGAGCCCGAAACGTGCGTTTCCCCATTGCCTTGAATGGGCGCGGAGAGAGGGGGGGGCGCTTTTTGGCTCGTTGCACGGGCACCGTTGCGCCAAAGCGTCAAGTGTCACACCTCCCCGTGCTCGGGGCGGCCCCTTGGAGCTAACTGGCTGGGTCTGGAGGGGCTGCGAGACCGCCCAGGAGAACGGGTCCAAACCGCGTTCCGATCGGACGAGAATTGAGGGCGGGACACAGTTCCGCGGTTCACGTTCCGCCCGGGCAAAGGGCCTATAACTTGCGGCGGGAGGGCTTAAGAGTGGGCCCCCGCGAGTCGGGTGGAGAGCCGGGTGTGGAGAGTAGGAGCGGAGGTTCCCAGTCAGAGTGGGAGTGGAGGTTCCTGGGCAGAGTGGGACTGGAAGTGCCCAGGCTGAGTGGAGTGCAGGTTCCCAGGCAGAGTGGGACTGGAAGTGCCCAGGCTGAGTGGAGTGAATGTGCCCAGGCTGAGTGGAGTGAATGTTCCCAGGCTGAATGGGAGTCAATGTGCCTAGACAGAGTGGAGTGAATGTGCCCAGGCTGAGTGGAGTGGAGGTGCCCAGGCTGAGTGGAGTTGGGGTTCCCAGGCAGAGAGGGACTGGAAGTGCCCTGGCTGAGTGGAGTGAATGTGCCAAGGCTGCGTGGAGTGGAGGTTCCCAGGCTGAGTGGAGTGCAGGTTCCCAGCAGAGTGGGACTGGAAGTGCCCAGGCTGAGTGGAGTGAATGTGCCCAGGCTGAGTGGAGTGAATGTGCCCAGGCTGAGTGGAGTGAATGTGCCCAGGCTGAGTGGAGTGGAGGTGCCCAGGCTGAGTGGAGTGCAGGTTCCCAGGCAGAGTGGGACTGGAAGTGCCCAGGCTGAGTGGAGTGAATGTGCCCAGGCTGAATGGAGTGGAGGTGCCCAGGCTGAGTGGAGTGCGGGTTCCCAGGCAGAGTGGGATTGGAAGTGCCCAGGCTGAGTGGAGTGAATGTACCCAGGCTGAGTGGAGTGGAGGTGCCCAGGCTGAGTGGAGTGCAGGTTCCCAGGCAGAGTGGGATTGGAAGTGCCCAGGCTGAGTGGAGTGAATGTGCCCAGGCTGAGTGGAGTGGAGGTGCCCAGGCTGAGTGGAGTTGGGGTTCCCTGGCAGAGTGGGACTGGAAGTGCCAAGGCTGAGTGGAGTGAATGTACCCAGGCTGAGTGGAGTGGAGGTGCCCAGGCTGAGTGGAGTGCTGGTTCCCAAGCAGAGTGGGATTGGAAGTTCCCAGGCTGAGTGGAGTGAATGTCCCCAGGCTGAGTGGATTGCATGTGCCCAGGCTGAGTGGAGTGCAGGTTCCCTGGCAGAGTGGGATTGGAAGTGCCCAGGCTGAGTGGAGTGAATGTGCCCAGCCTGAGTGAAGTGGAGGTGCCCAGGCCGAGTGGAGTGCAGGTTCCCAGGCAGAGTGGGACTGGAAGTGCCCAGGCGGAGTGGAGTGAATGTGCCCAGGATGAATGGGAGTCAATGTGCCTAGACAGAGTGGAGTGAATGTGCCCGGCACGCCGGAGCCCGAAACGTGCGTTTCCCCATTGCCTTGAATTGGCGCGGAGAGAGGGGGGCGCTTTTTGGCTCGTGGCGCGGGCACCGTTGCGCCAAAGCGTCAAGTGTCACCCCTCCCCGTGCTCGGGGCGGCCCCTTGGAGCTAACTGGCTGGGTCTGGAGGGCCTGCGAGGCCGCCCAGGAGAACGGGTCCAAACCGCGTTCCAATCGGACGAGAATTGAGGGCGGGACACAGTTCCGCGGTTCACTTTCCGCCCGGGCAAAGGGCCTATAAATTGCGGCGGGAGGGCTTAAGAGTGGGCCCCCGCGAGTCGGGTGGAGAGCCGGGTGTGGAGAGGAGTAGCGGAGGTTCCCAGTCAGAGTGGGAGTGGAGGTTCCTGGGCAGAGTGGGACTGGAAGTGCCCAGGCTGAGTGGAGTGAATGTGCCCTGGGTGAGTGGAGTGAATGTGGCCAGGCTGAGTGGAGTGGAGGTGCCCAGGCTGAGTGGAGTGCAGGCACCCAGGCAGAGTGGGATTGGAAGTGCCCAGGCTGAGTGGAGTGAATGTGCCCAGGCTGAGTGGAGTGGAGGTGCCCAGGCTGAGTGGAGTTGGGGTTCCCTGGCAGAGTGGGACTGGAAGTGCCAAGGCTGAGTGGAGTGAATGTGCCCAGGCTGAGTGGAGTGGAGGTGCCCAGGCCGAGTGGAGTGCAGGTTCCCAGGCAGAGTGGGACTGGAAGTGCCCAGGCGGAGTGGAGTGAATGTATCCAGGCTGAGTGGAGTGGAGGTGCCCAGGCTGAGTGGAGTGCTGGTTCCCAGGCAGAGTGGGATTGGAAGTTCCCAGGCTGAGTGGAGTGAATGTGCCCAGGCAGAGTGGAGTGAATGTGCCGAGGCTGAGTGGAGTGGAGGTGCCCAGGCTGAGTGGAGTGCAGGTTCCCAGGCTGAGTGGGATTGGAAGAGCCCAGGCTGAGTGGAGTGAATGTGCCCAGGCCGAGTGGAGTGCAGGTTCCCAGGCAGAGTGGGACTGGAAGTGCCCAGGCGGAGTGGAGTGAATGTGCCCAGGCTGAATGGGAGTCAATGTGCCTAGACAGAGTGGAGTGAATGTGCCCGGCCGCCGGAGCCCGAAACGTGCGTTTCCCCATTGCCTTGAATGGACGCGGAGAGAGGGGGGCGCTTTTTGGCTCGTGGCGCGGGCACCGTTGCGCCAAAGCGTCAAGTGTCACACCTCCCCGTGCTCGGGGCGGCCCCTTGGAGCTAACTGGCTGGGTCTGGAGGGGCTGCGAGACCGCCCAGGAGAACGGGTCCAAACCGCGTTCCGATCGGACGAGAATTGAGGGCGGGACACAGTTCCGCGGTTCACTTTCCGCCCGGGCAAAGGGCCTATAACTTGCGGCGGGAGGGCTTAAGAGTGGGCCCCCGCGAGTCGGGTGGAGAGCCGGGTGTGGAGAGGAGTAGCGGAGGTTCCCAGTCAGAGTGGGAGTGGAGGTTCCTGGGCAGAGTGGGACTGGAAGTGCCCAGGCTGAGTAGAGTGAATGTGCCCTGGCTGAGTGGAGTGAATGTGGCCAGGCTGAGTGGAGTGGAGGTGCCCAGGCTGAGTGGAGTGCAAGCACCCAGGCAGAGTGGGATTGGAAGTGCCCAGGCTGAGTGGAGTGAATGTGCCCAGGCTGAGTGGAGTGGAGGTGCCCAGGCAGAGTGGGATTGGAAGTGCCCAGGCTGAGTGGAGTGAATGTGCCCAGGCTGACTGGAGTGGAGGTGCCCAGGCTGAGTGGAGTTGGGGTTCCCTGGCAGAGTGGGACTGGAAGTGCCAAGGCTGAGTGGAGTGAATGTGCCCAGGCTGAGTGGAGTGGAGGTGCCCAGGCCGAGTGGAGTGCAGGTTCCCAGGCAGAGTGGGACTGGAAGTGCCCAGGCGGAGTGGAGTGAATGTGCCCAGGCTGAGTGGAGTGGAGGTGCCCAGGCTGAGTGGAGTGCAGGTTCCCTGGCAGAGTGGGATTGGAAGTGCCCAGGCTGAGTGCAGTGAATGTGCCCAGGCTGAGTGGAGTGGAGGTGCCAGGCTGAGTGGAGTTGGGGTACCCTGGCAGAGTGGGACTGGAAGTGCCCAGGCTGAGTGGAGTGAATGTACCCAGGCTGAGTGGAGTGGAGGTGCCCAGGCTGAGTGGAGTGCAGGTTCCCAGCAGAGTGGGACTGGAAGTGCCCAGGCTGAGTGGAGTGAATGTGCCCAGGCTGAGTGGAGTGAATGTGCCCAGGCAGAGTGGAGTGAATGTGCCCAGGCTGAGTGGAGTGGAGGTGCCCAGGCTGAGTGGAGTGCAGGTTCCCAGGCAGAGTGGGATTGGAAGTGCCCAGGCTGAGTGGAGTGAATGTGCCCAGGCTGAGTGGAGTGGAGGTGCCCAGGCCGAGTGGAGTGCAGGTTCCCAGGCAGAGTGGGACTGGAAGTGCCCAGGCGGAGTGGAGTGAATGTGCCCAGGCTGAATGGGAGTCAATGTGCCTAGACAGAGTGGAGTGAATGTACCCAGGCTGAGTGGAGTGGAGGTGCCCAGGCTGAGTGGAGTGCAGGTTCCCAGGCAGAGTGGGATTGGAAGTGCCCAGGCTGAGTGGAGTGAATGTGCCCAGGCTGAGTGGAGTGGAGGTGCCCAGGCTGAGTGGAGTTGGGGTTCCCTGGCAGAGTGGGACTGGAAGTGCCAAGGCTGAGTGGAGTGAATGTACCCAGGCTGAGTGGAGTGGAGGTGCCCAGGCTGAGTGGAGTGCTGGTTCCCAGGCAGAGTGGAGTGAATGTGGCCAGGCTGAGTGGAGTGGAGGTGCCCAGGCTGAGTGGAGTGCAGGCACCCAGGCAGAGTGGGATTGGAAGTGCCCAGGCTGAGTGGAGTGAATGTGCCCAGGCTGAGTGGAGTTGGGGTTCCCAGGCAGAGTGGGATTGGAAGTGCCCAGGCAGAGTGGGATTGGAAGTGCCCAGGCTGAGTGGAGTGAATGTACCCAAGCTGAGTGGAGTGGAGGTGCCCAGGCTGAGTGGAGTGCAGGTTCCCAGGCCGAGTGGAGTGCAGGTTCCCAGGAAGAGTGGGACTGGAAGTGCCCAGGCGGAGTGGAGTGAATGTGCCCAGGCTGAATGGGAGTCAATGTGCCTAGACAGAGTGGAGTGAATGTGCCCAGGCTGAGTGGAGTGGAGGTGCCCAGGCTGAGTGGAGTTGGGGTTCCCAGGCAGAGAGGGACTGGAAGTGCCCTGGCTGAGTGGAGTGAATGTGCCCAGGCTGCGTGGAGTGGAGGTTCCCAGGCTGAGTGGAGTGCAGGTTCCCAGCAGAGTGGTACTGGAAGTGCCCAGGCTGAGTGGAGTGAATGTGCCCAGGCTGAGTGGAGTGAATGTGCCCAGGCAGAGTGGAGTGAATGTGCCCAGGCTGAGTGGAGTGGAGGTGCCCAGGCTGAGTGGAGTGCAGGTTCCACGGCAGAGTGGGACTGGAAGTGCCCAGGCTGAGTGGAGTGAATGTGCCCAGGCTGAATGGAGTGGAGGTGCCCAGGCTGAGTGGAGTGCAGGTTCCCAGGCAGAGTGGGATTGGAAGTGCCCAGGCTGAGTGGAGTGAATGTGCCTAGGCTGAGTGGAGTGGAGGTGCCCAGGCTGAATGGAGTTGGGGTTCCCTGGCAGAGTGGGACTGGAAGTGTCAACGGTGAGTGGAGTGAATGTGCCCAGGCTGAGTGGAGTGGAGGTGCCCAGGCTGAGTGGAGTTGGGGTTCCCTGGCAGAGTCGGACTGGAAATGCCAACGCTGAGTGGAGTGAATGTGCCCAGGCTGAGTGGAGGGGAGGTGCCGAGGCTGAGTGGAGTGCTGGTTCCCAGGCAGAGTGGGATTGGAAGTGCCCAGGCTGAGTGGAGTGAATGTGCCCAGGCTGAGTGGAGTGAATGTTCCCAGGCTGAATGGGAGTCAATGTGCCTAGACAGAGTGGAGTGAATGTGCCCAGGCTGAGTGGAGTGGAGGTGCCCAGGCTGAGTGGAGTTGGGGTTCCCAGGCAGAGAGGGACTGGAAGTGCCCTGGCTGAGTGGAGTGAATGTGCCCAGGCTGCGTGGAGTGGAGGTTCCCAGGCTGAGTGGAGTGCAGGTTCCCAGCAGAGTGGGATTGGAAGTACCCAGGCTGAGTGGAGTGGAGGTGCCCAGGCTGAGTGGAGTGCAGGTTCCCAGGCAGAGTGGGATTGGAAGTGCCCAGGCTGAGTGGAGTGAATGTGCCCAGGCTGAGTGGAGTGGAGGTGCCCAGGCTGAGTGGAGTTGGGGTTCCCTGGCAGAGTGGGACTGGGAGTGCCAAGGCTGAGTGGAGTGAATGTACCCAGGCTGAGTGGAGTGGAGGTGCCCAGGCTGAGTGGAGTGCTGGTTCCCAGGCAGAGTGGGATTGGAAGTTCCCAGGCTGAGTGGAGTGAATGTGCCCAGGCTGACTGGAGTGGAGGTGCCCAGGCCGAGTGGAGTGCAGGTTCCCAGGCAGAGTGGGACTGGAAGTGCCCAGGCGGAGTGGAGTGAATGTGCCCAGGCTGAATGGGAGTCAATGTGCCTAGACAGAGTGGAGTGAATGTGCCCGGCCGCCGGAGCCCGAAACGTGCGTTTCCCCATTGCCTTGAATGGGCGCGGAGAGAGGGGGGCGCTTTTTGGCTCGTGGCGCGGGCACCGTTGCGCCAAAGCGTCAAGTGTCACACCTCACCGTGCTCGGGGCGGCCCCTTGGAGCTAACTGGCTGGGTCTGGAGGGGCTGTGAGGCCGCCCAGGAGAACGGGTCCAAACCGCGTTCCGATCGGACGAGAATTGAGGGCGGGACACAGTTCGGCGGTTCACTTTCCGCCCGGGCAAAGGGCCTATAACTTGCGGCGGGAGGGCTTAAGAGTGGGCCCCCGCGAGTCGGGTGGAGAGCCGGGTGTGGAGAGGAGTAGCGGAGGTTCCCAGTCAGAGTGGGAGTGGAGGTTCCTGGGCAGAGTGGGACTGGAAGTGCCCAGGCTGAGTGGAGTGAATGTGCCCTGGCTGAGTGGAGTGAATGTGCCCAGGCTGAGTGGAGTGGAGGTGCCCAGGCTGAGTAGAGTGCAGGCACCCAGGCAGAGTGGGATTGGAAGTGCCCAGGCTGAGTGGAGTGAATGTGCCCAGGCTGAGTGGAGTGGAGGTGCCCAGGCCGAGTGGAGTGCAGGTTCCTGGGCAGAGTGGGACTGGAAGTGCCCAGGCTGAGTGGAGTGAATGTGCCCAGGCTGAGTGGAGTGAATGTACCCAGGCTGAGTGGAGTGGAGGTGCCCAGGCTGAGTGGAGTGCAGGTTCCCAGGCAGAGTGGGATTGGAAGTGCCCAGGCTGAGTGGAGTGAATGTGCCCAGGCTGAGTGGAGTGGAGGTGTCCAGGCTGAGTGGAGTTGGGGTTCCCTGGCAGAGTGGGACTGGAAGTGCCAAGGCTGAGTGGAGTGAATGTGCCCAGGCTGAATGGAGTGGAGGTGCCCAGGCTGAGTGGAGGTGCCCAGGCTGAGTGGAGTGCAGGTTCCCAGGCAGAGTGGGATTGGAAGTGCCCAGGCTGAGTGGAGTGAATGTGCCCAGGCTGAGTGGAGTGGAGGTGCCCAGGCTGAATGGAGTTGGGGTTCCCAGGCAGAGTGGGACTGGAAGTGCCCAGGCTGAGTGGAGTGAATGTGCCCAGGCTGAGTGGAGTGGAGGTGCCCAGGCTGAGTGGAGTTGGGGGTCCCTGGCAGAGTGGGACTGGAAGTGCCAAGGCTGAGTGGAGTGAATGTGCCCAGGCTGAGTGGAGTGGAGGTGCCCAGGCTGAGTGGAGTTGGGGTTCCCAGGCAGAGAGGGACTGGAAGTGCCCTGGCTGAGTGGAGTGAATGTGCCCAGGCTGCGTGGAGTGGAGGTTCCCAGGCTGAGTGGAGTGCAGGTTCCCAGCAGAATGGGATTGGAAGTACCCAGGCTGAGTGGAGTGGAGGTGCCCAGGCTGAGTGGAGTGCTGGTTCCCAGGCAGAGTGGGACTGGAAGTGCCCAGGGTGAGTGGAGTGAATGTGCCCAGGCTGAGTGGAGTGGAGGTGCCCAGGCTGAGTGGAGTTGGGGTTCCCTGGCAGAGTGGGACTGGAAGTGCCAAGGCTGAGTGGAGTGAATGTGCCCAGGCTGAGTGGAGTGGAGGTGCCCAGGCCGAGTGGAGTGCAGGTTCCCAGGCAGAGTGGGACTGGAAGTGCCCAGGCGGAGTGGAGTGAATGTGCCCTGGCTGAGTGGAGTGAATGTGCCCAGGCTGACTGGAGAGAATGTGCCCAGGCTGAGTGGATTGGAGGTGCCCAGGCTGAGTGGAGTGCAGGTTCCCAGGCAGAGTGGGACTGGAAGTGCCCAGGCTGAGTGGAGTGAATGTGCCCAGGCTGAGTGGAGTGGAGGTGCCCAGGCTGAGTGGAGTTGGGGTTCCCTGGCAGAGTGGGACTGGAAGTGCCAAGGCTGAGTGGAGTGAATGTGCCCAGGCTGAGTGGAGTGGAGGTGCCCAGGCCGAGTGGAGTGCAGGTTCCCAGGCAGAGTGGGACTGGAAGTGCCCAGGCGGAGTGGAGTGAATGTGCCCAGCCGCCGGAGCCCGAAACGTGCGTTTCCCCATTGCCTTGAATGGGCGCGGAGAGAGGGGGGCGCTTTTTGGCTCGTGGCGCGGGCACCGTTGCGCCAAAGCGTGAAGTGTCACCCCTCCCCGTGCTCGGGGCGGCCCCTTGGAGCTAACTGGCTGGGTCTGGAGGGGCTGCGAGGCCGCCCAGGAGAACGGGTCCAAACCGCGTTCCGATCGGACGAGAATTGAGGGCGGGACACAGTTCCGCGGTTCACTTTCCGCCCGGGCAAAGGGCCTATAACTTGCGGCGAGAGGGCTTAAGAGTGGGCCCCCACGAGTCGGGTGGAGAGCCGGGTGTGGAGAGGAGTAGCGGAGGTTCCCAGTCAGAGTGGGAGTGGAGGTTCCTGGGCAGAGTGGGACTGGAAGTGCCCAGGCTGAGTGGAGTGAATGTGCCCTGGCTGAGTGGAGTGAATGTGCCCAGGCTGAGTGGAGTGAATGTGCCCAGGCTGAGTGGAGTGAATGTGCCCAGGCTGACTGGAGAGAATGTGCCCAGGCTGAGTGGATTGGAGGTGCCCAGGCTGAGTGGAGTGCAGGTTCCCAGGCAGAGTGGGACTGGAAGTGCCCAGGCTGAGTGGAGTGAATGTGCCCAGGCTGAGTGGAGTGAATGATCCCAGGCTGAATGGGAGTCAATGTGCCTAGACAGAGTGGAGTGAATGTGCCCAGGCTGAGTGGAGTGGAGGTGCCCAGGCTGAGTGGAGTTGGGGTTCCCAGGCAGAGAGGGACTGGAAGTGCCCTGGCTGAGTGGAGTGAATGTGCCCAGGCTGCGTGGAGTGGAGGTTCCCAGGCTGAGTGGAGTGCAGGCTCCCAGCAGAGTGGGACTGGAAGTGCCCAGGCTGAGTGGAGTGAATGTGCCCAGGCTGAGTGGAGTGAATGTGCCCAGGCAGAGTGGAGTGAATGTGCCCTGGCTGAGTGGAGTGGAGGTGCCCAGGCTGATTGGAGTGCAGGTTCCCAGGCAGAATGGGACTGGAAGTGCCCAGGCTGAGTGGAGTGAATGTGCCCAGGCTGAATGGAGTGGAGGTGCCCAGGCTGAGTGGAGTGCAGGTTCCCAGGCAGAGTGGGATTGGAAGTGCCCAGGCTGAGTGGAGTGAATGTGCCCAGGCTGAGTGGAGTGGAGGTGCCCAGGCTGAATGGAGTTGGGGTTCCCAGGCAGAGTGGGACTGGAGGTGCCCAGGCTGAGTGGAGTGCAGGTTCCCAGGCAGAGTGGGATTGGAAGTGCCCAGGCTGAGTGGAGTGAATGTACCCAGGCTGAGTGGAGTGGAGGTGCCCAGGCTGAGTGGAGTGCAGGTTCCCAGGCAGAGTGGGATTGGAAGTGCCCAGGCTGAGTGGAGTGAATGTGCCCAGGCTGAGTGGAGTGGAGGTGTCCAGGCTGAGTGGAGTTGGGGTTCCCTGGCAGAGTGGGACTGGAAGTGCCAAGGCTGAGTGGAGTGAATGTGCCCAGGCTGAATGGAGTGGAGGTGCCCAGGCTGAGTGGAGGTGCCCAGGCTGAGTGGAGTGCAGGTTCCCAGGCAGAGTGGGATTGGAAGTGCCCAGGCTGAGTGGAGTGAATGTGCCCAGGCTGAGTGGAGTGGAGGTGCCCAGGCTGAATGGAGTTGGGGTTCCCAGGCAGAGTGGGACTGGAAGTGCCCAGGCTGAGTGGAGTGCAGGTTCCCAGGCAGAGTGGGATTGGAAGTGCCCAGGCTGAGTGGAGTGAATGTGCCCAGGCTGACTGGAGTGGAGGTGCCCAGGCAAGGTGGAGTGCAGGTTCCCAGGCAGAGTGGGACTGGAAGTGCCCAGGCGGAGTGGATTGAATGTGCCCAGGCTGAATGGTAGTCAATGTGCCTAGACAGAGTGGAGTGAATGTGCCCAGCCGCCGGAGCCCGAAACGTGCGTTTCCCCATTGCCTTGAATGGGCGCGGAGAGAGGGGGGCGCTTTTTGGCTCGTGGCGCGGGCACCGTTGCGCCAAAGCGTCAAGTGTCACCCCTCCCCGTGCTCGGGGCGGCCCCTTGGAGCTAACTGGCTGGGTCTGGAGGGGCTGCGAGGCCGCCCAGGAGAACGGGTCCAAACCGCGTTCCGATCGGACGAGAATTGAGGGCGGGACACAGTTCCGCGGTTCACTTTCCGCCCGGGCAAAGGGCCTATTACTTGCGGCGGGAGGGCTTAAGAGTGGGCCCCCGTGAGTCGGGTGGAGAGCCGGGTGTGGAGAGGAGTAGCGGAGGTTCCCAGTCAGAGTGGGAGTGGAGGTTCCTGGGCAGAGTGGGACTGGAAGTGCCCAGGCTGAGTGGAGTGAATGTGCCCAGGCTGAGTGGAGTGGAGGTGCCCAGGCTGAATGGAGTTGGGGTTCCCTGGCAGAGTGGAACTGGAAGTGCCAACGGTGAGTGGAGTGAATGTGCCCAGGCTGAGTGGAGTGGAGGTGCCCAGGCTGAGTGGAGTTGGGGTTCGCTGGCAGAGTGGGACTGGAAGTGCCAACGCTGAGTGGAGTGAATGTGCCCAGGCTGAGTGGAGTGGAGCTGCCCAGGCCGAGTGGAGTGCAGGTTCCCAGGCAGAGTGGGACTGGAAGTGCCCAGGCTGAGTGGAGTGAATGTGCCCAGGCTGAGTGGAGTGGAGGTGCCCAGGCTGAGTGGAGTTGGGGGTCCCTGGCAGAGTGGGACTGGAAGTGCCAAGGCTGAGTGGAGTGAATGTGCCCAGGCTGAGTGGAGTGGAGGTGCCCAGGCTGAGTGGAGTTGGGGTTCCCAGGCAGAGAGGGACTGGAAGTGCCCTGGCTGAGTGGAGTGAATGTGCCCAGGCTGCGTGGAGTGGAGGTTCCCAGGCTGAGTGGAGTGCAGGTTCCCAGCAGAATGGGATTGGAAGTACCCAGGCTGAGTGGAGTGGAGGTGCCCAGGCTGAGTGGAGTGCTGGTTCCCAGGCAGAGTGGGACTGGAAGTGCCCAGGGTGAGTGGAGTGAATGTGCCCAGGCTGAGTGGAGTGGAGGTGCCCAGGCTGAGTGGAGTTGGGGTTCCCTGGCAGAGTGGGACTGGAAGTGCCAAGGCTGAGTGGAGTGAATGTGCCCAGGCTGAGTGGAGTGGAGGTGCCCAGGCCGAGTGGAGTGCAGGTTCCCAGGCAGAGTGGGACTGGAAGTGCCCAGGCGGAGTGGAGTGAATGTGCCCTGGCTGAGTGGAGTGAATGTGCCCAGGCTGACTGGAGAGAATGTGCCCAGGCTGAGTGGATTGGAGGTGCCCAGGCTGAGTGGAGTGCAGGTTCCCAGGCAGAGTGGGACTGGAAGTGCCCAGGCTGAGTGGAGTGAATGTGCCCAGGCTGAGTGGAGTGGAGGTGCCCAGGCCGAGTGGAGTGCAGGTTCCCAGGCAGAGTGGGACTGGAAGTGCCCAGGCGGAGTGGAGTGAATGTGCCCAGCCGCCGGAGCCCGAAACGTGCGTTTCCCCATTGCCTTGAATGGGCGCGGAGAGAGGGGGGCGCTTTTTGGCTCGTGGCGCGGGCACCGTTGCGCCAAAGCGTCAAGTGTCACCCCTCCCCGTGCTCGGGGCGGCCCCTTGGAGCTAACTGGCTGGGTCTGGAGGGGCTGCGAGGCCGCCCAGGAGAACGGGTCCAAACCGCGTTCCGATCGGACGAGAATTGAGGGCGGGACACAGTTCCGCGGTTCACTTTCCGCCCGGGCAAAGGGCCTATAACTTGCGGCGGGAGGGCTTAAGAGTGGGCCCCCACGAGTCGGGTGGAGAGCCGGGTGTGGAGAGGAGTAGCGGAGGTTCCCAGTCAGAGTGGGAGTGGAGGTTCCTGGGCAGAGTGGGACTGGAAGTGCCCAGGCTGAGTGGAGTGAATGTGCCCTGGCTGAGTGGAGTGAATGTGCCCAGGCTGAGTGGAGTGAATGTGCCCAGGCTGAGTGGAGTGAATGTGCCCAGGCTGACTGGAGAGAATGTGCCCAGGCTGAGTGGATTGGAGGTGCCCAGGCTGAGTGGAGTGCAGGTTCCCAGGCAGAGTGGGACTGGAAGTGCCCAGGCTGAGTGGAGTGAATGTGCCCAGGCTGAGTGGAGTGAATGATCCCAGGCTGAATGGGAGTCAATGTGCCTAGACAGAGTGGAGTGAATGTGCCCAGGCTGAGTGGAGTGGAGGTGCCCAGGCTGAGTGGAGTTGGGGTTCCCAGGCAGAGAGGGACTGGAAGTGCCCTGGCTGAGTGGAGTGAATGTGCCCAGGCTGCGTGGAGTGGAGGTTCCCAGGCTGAGTGGAGTGCAGGCTCCCAGCAGAGTGGGACTGGAAGTGCCCAGGCTGAGTGGAGTGAATGTGCCCAGGCTGAGTGGAGTGAATGTGCCCAGGCAGAGTGGAGTGAATGTGCCCTGGCTGAGTGGAGTGGAGGTGCCCAGGCTGATTGGAGTGCAGGTTCCCAGGCAGAATGGGACTGGAAGTGCCCAGGCTGAGTGGAGTGAATGTGCCCAGGCTGAATGGAGTGGAGGTGCCCAGGCTGAGTGGAGTGCAGGTTCCCAGGCAGAGTGGGATTGGAAGTGCCCAGGCTGAGTGGAGTGAATGTGCCCAGGCTGAGTGGAGTGGAGGTGCCCAGGCTGAATGGAGTTGGGGTTCCCAGGCAGAGTGGGACTGGAGGTGCCCAGGCTGAGTGGAGTGCAGGTTCCCAGGCAGAGTGGGATTGGAAGTGCCCAGGCTGAGTGGAGTGAATGTACCCAGGCTGAGTGGAGTGGAGGTGCCCAGGCTGAGTGGAGTGCAGGTTCCCAGGCAGAGTGGGATTGGAAGTGCCCAGGCTGAGTGGAGTGAATGTGCCCAGGCTGAGTGGAGTGGAGGTGTCCAGGCTGAGTGGAGTTGGGGTTCCCTGGCAGAGTGGGACTGGAAGTGCCAAGGCTGAGTGGAGTGAATGTGCCCAGGCTGAATGGAGTGGAGGTGCCCAGGCTGAGTGGAGGTGCCCAGGCTGAGTGGAGTGCAGGTTCCCAGGCAGAGTGGGATTGGAAGTGCCCAGGCAGAGTGGAGTGAATGTGCCCAGGCTGAGTGGAGTGGAGGTGCCCAGGCTGAATGGAGTTGGGGTTCCCAGGCAGAGTGGGACTGGAAGTGCCCAGGCTGAGTGGAGTGCAGGTTCCCAGGCAGAGTGGGATTGGAAGTGCCCAGGCTGAGTGGAGTGAATGTGCCCAGGCTGACTGGAGTGGAGGTGCCCAGGCAAGGTGGAGTGCAGGTTCCCAGGCAGAGTGGGACTGGAAGTGCCCAGGCGGAGTGGATTGAATGTGCCCAGGCTGAATGGGAGTCAATGTGCCTAGACAGAGTGGAGTGAATGTGCCCAGCCGCCGGAGCCCGAAACGTGCGTTTCCCCATTGCCTTGAATGGGCGCGGAGAGAGGGGGGCGCTTTTTGGCTCGTGGCGCGGGCACCGTTGCGCCAAAGCGTCAAGTGTCACCCCTCCCCGTGCTCGGGGCGGCCCCTTGGAGCTAACTGGCTGGGTCTGGAGGGGCTGCGAGGCCGCCCAGGAGAACGGGTCCAAACCGCGTTCCGATCGGACGAGAATTGAGGGCGGGACACAGTTCCGCGGTTCACTTTCCGCCCGGGCAAAGGGCCTATTACTTGCGGCGGGAGGGCTTAAGAGTGGGCCCCCGTGAGTCGGGTGGAGAGCCGGGTGTGGAGAGGAGTAGCGGAGGTTCCCAGTCAGAGTGGGAGTGGAGGTTCCTGGGCAGAGTGGGACTGGAAGTGCCCAGGCTGAGTGGAGTGAATGTGCCCAGGCTGAGTGGAGTGGAGGTGCCCAGGCTGAATGGAGTTGGGGTTCCCTGGCAGAGTGGAACTGGAAGTGCCAACGGTGAGTGGAGTGAATGTGCCCAGGCTGAGTGGAGTGGAGGTGCCCAGGCTGAGTGGAGTTGGGGTTCGCTGGCAGAGTGGGACTGGAAGTGCCAACGCTGAGTGGAGTGAATGTGCCCAGGCTGAGTGGAGTGGAGCTGCCCAGGCCGAGTGGAGTGCAGGTTCCCAGGCAGAGTGGGACTGGAAGTGCCCAGGCTGAGTGGAGTGAATGTGCCCAGGCTGAGTGGAGTGGAGGTGCCCATGCTGAGTGGAGTTGGGGGTCCCTGGCAGAGTGGGACTGGAAGTGCCAAGGCTGAGTGGAGTGAATGTGCCCAGGCTGAGTGGAGTGGAGGTGCCCAGGCTGAGTGGAGTTGGGGTTCCCAGGCAGAGAGGGACTGGAAGTGCCCTGGCTGAGTGGAGTGAATGTGCCCAGGCTGCGTGGAGTGGAGGTTCCCAGGCAGAGTGGGATTGGAAGTGCCCAGGCTGAGTGGAGTGAATGTACCCAGGCTGAGTGGAGTGGAGGTGCCCAGGCTGAGTGGAGTGCAGGTTCCCAGGCAGAGTGGGATTGGAAGTGCCCAGGCGGAGTGGAGTGAATGTGCCCTGGCTGAGTGGAGTGAATGTGCCCAGGCTGACTGGAGAGAATGTGCCCAGGCTGAGTGGATTGGAGGTGCCCAGGCTGAGTGGAGTGCAGGTTCCCAGGCAGAGTGGGACTGGAAGTGCCCAGGCTGAGTGGAGTGAATGTGCCCAGGCTGAGTGGAGTGGAGGTGCCCAGGCTGAATGGAGTTGGGGTTCCCTGGCAGAGTGGAACTGGAAGTGCCAACGGTGAGTGGAGTGAATGTGCCCAGGCTGAGTGGAGTGGAGGTGCCCAGGCTGAGTGGAGTTGGGGTTCGCTGGCAGAGTGGGACTGGAAGTGCCAACGCTGAGTGGAGTGAATGTGCCCAGGCTGAGTGGAGTGGAGCTGCCCAGGCCGAGTGGAGTGCAGGTTCCCAGGCAGAGTGGGACTGGAAGTGCCCAGGCTGAGTGGAGTGAATGTGCCCAGGCTGAGTGGAGTGGAGGTGCCCAGGCTGAGTGGAGTTGGGGGTCCCTGGCAGAGTGGGACTGGAAGTGCCAAGGCTGAGTGGAGTGAATGTGCCCAGGCTGAGTGGAGTGGAGGTGCCCAGGCTGAGTGGAGTTGGGGTTCCCAGGCAGAGAGGGACTGGAAGTGCCCTGGCTGAGTGGAGTGAATGTGCCCAGGCTGCGTGGAGTGGTGGTTCCCAGGCTGAGTGGAGTGCAGGTTCCCAGCAGAATGGGATTGGAAGTACCCAGGCTGAGTGGAGTGGAGGTGCCCAGGCTGAGTGGAGTGCTGGTTCCCAGGCAGAGTGGGACTGGAAGTGCCCAGGGTGAGTGGAGTGAATGTGCCCAGGCTGAGTGGAGTGGAGGTGCCCAGGCTGAGTGGAGTTGGGGTTCCCTGGCAGAGTGGGACTGGAAGTGCCAAGGCTGAGTGGAGTGAATGTGCCCAGGCTGAGTGGAGTGGAGGTGCCCAGGCCGAGTGGAGTGCAGGTTCCCAGGCAGAGTGGGACTGGAAGTGCCCAGGCGGAGTGGAGTGAATGTGCCCTGGCTGAGTGGAGTGAATGTGCCCAGGCTGACTGGAGAGAATGTGCCCAGGCTGAGTGGATTGGAGGTGCCCAGGCTGAGTGGAGTGCAGGTTCCCAGGCAGAGTGGGACTGGAAGTGCCCAGGCTGAGTGGAGTGAATGTGCCCAGGCTGAGTGGAGTGGAGGTGCCCAGGCTGAGTGGAGTTGGGGTTCCCTGGCAGAGTGGGACTGGAAGTGCCAAGGCTGAGTGGAGTGAATGTGCCCAGGCTGAGTGGAGTGGAGGTGCCCAGGCCGAGTGGAGTGCAGGTTCCCAGGCAGAGTGGGACTGGAAGTGCCCAGGCGGAGTGGAGTGAATGTGCCCAGCCGCCGGAGCCCGAAACGTGCGTTTCCCCATTGCCTTGAATGGGCGCGGAGAGAGGGGGGCGCTTTTTGGCTCGTGGCGCGGGCACCGTTGCGCCAAAGCGTCAAGTGTCACCCCTCCCCGTGCTCGGGGCGGCCCCTTGGAGCTAACTGGCTGGGTCTGGAGGGGCTGCGAGGCCGCCCAGGAGAACGGGTCCAAACCGCGTTCCGATCGGACGAGAATTGAGGGCGGGACACAGTTCCGCGGTTCACTTTCCGCCCGGGCAAAGGGCCTATTACTTGCGGCGGGAGGGCTTAAGAGTGGGCCCCCACGAGTCGGGTGGAGAGCCGGGTGTGGAGAGGAGTAGCGGAGGTTCCCAGTCAGAGTGGGAGTGGAGGTTCCTGGGCAGAGTGGGACTGGAAGTGCCCAGGCTGAGTGGAGTGAATGTGCCCTGGCTGAGTGGAGTGAATGTGCCCAGGCTGAGTGGAGTGAATGTGCCCAGGCTGAGTGGAGTGAATGTGCCCAGGCTGACTGGAGAGAATGTGCCCAGGCTGAGTGGATTGGAGGTGCCCAGGCTGAGTGGAGTGCAGGTTCCCAGGCAGAGTGGGACTGGAGGTGCCCAGGCTGAGTGGAGTGAATGTGCCCAGGCTGAGTGGAGTGAATGATCCCAGGCTGAATGGGAGTCAATGTGCCTAGACAGAGTGGAGTGAATGTGCCCAGGCTGAGTGGAGTGGAGGTGCCCAGGCTGAGTGGAGTTGGGGTTCCCAGGCAGAGAGGGACTGGAAGTGCCCTGGCTGAGTGGAGTGAATGTGCCCAGGCTGCGTGGAGTGGAGGTTCCCAGGCTGAGTGGAGTGCAGGCTCCCAGCAGAGTGGGACTGGAAGTGCCCAGGCTGAGTGGAGTGAATGTGCCCAGGCTGAGTGGAGTGAATGTGCCCAGGCAGAGTGGAGTGAATGTGCCCTGGCTGAGTGGAGTGGAGGTGCCCAGGCTGATTGGAGTGCAGGTTCCCAGGCAGAATGGGACTGGAAGTGCCCAGGCTGAGTGGAGTGAATGTGCCCAGGCTGAATGGAGTGGAGGTGCCCAGGCTGAGTGGAGTGCAGGTTCCCAGGCAGAGTGGGATTGGAAGTGCCCAGGCTGAGTGGAGTGAATGTGCCCAGGCTGAGTGGAGTGGAGGTGCCCAGGCTGAATGGAGTTGGGGTTCCCAGGCAGAGTGGGACTGGAGGTGCCCAGGCTGAGTGGAGTGCAGGTTCCCAGGCAGAGTGGGATTGGAAGTGCCCAGGCTGAGTGGAGTGAATGTACCCAGGCTGAGTGGAGTGGAGGTGCCCAGGCTGAGTGGAGTGCAGGTTCCCAGGCAGAGTGGGATTGGAAGTGCCCAGGCTGAGTGGAGTGAATGTGCCCAGGCTGAGTGGAGTGGAGGTGTCCAGGCTGAGTGGAGTTGGGGTTCCCTGGCAGAGTGGGACTGGAAGTGCCAAGGCTGAGTGGAGTGAATGTGCCCAGGCTGAATGGAGTGGAGGTGCCCAGGCTGAGTGGAGGTGCCCAGGCTGAGTGGAGTGCAGGTTCCCAGGCAGAGTGGGATTGGAAGTGCCCAGGCTGAGTGGAGTGAATGTGCCCAGGCTGAGTGGAGTGGAGGTGCCCAGGCTGAATGGAGTTGGGGTTCCCAGGCAGAGTGGGACTGGAAGTGCCCAGGCTGAGTGGAGTGCAGGTTCCCAGGCAGAGTGGGATTGGAAGTGCCCAGGCTGAGTGGAGTGAATGTGCCCAGGCTGACTGGAGTGGAGGTGCCCAGGCAAGGTGGAGTGCAGGTTCCCAGGCAGAGTGGGACTGGAAGTGCCCAGGCGGAGTGGATTGAATGTGCCCAGGCTGAATGGGAGTCAATGTGCCTAGACAGAGTGGAGTGAATGTGCCCAGCCGCCGGAGCCCGAAACGTGCGTTTCCCCATTCCCTTGAATGGGCGCGGAGAGAGGGGGGCGCTTTTTGGCTCGTGGCGCGGGCACCGTTGCGCCAAAGCGTCAAGTGTCACCCCTCCCCGTGCTCGGGGCGGCCCCTTGGAGCTAACTGGCTGGGTCTGGAGGGGCTGCGAGGCCGCCCAGGAGAACGGGTCCAAACCGCGTTCCGATCGGACGAGAATTGAGGGCGGGACACAGTTCCGCGGTTCACTTTCCGCCCGGGCAAAGGGCCTATTACTTGCGGCGGGAGGGCTTAAGAGTGGGCCCCCGTGAGTCGGGTGGAGAGCCGGGTGTGGAGAGGAGTAGCGGAGGTTCCCAGTCAGAGTGGGAGTGGAGGTTCCTGGGCAGAGTGGGACTGGAAGTGCCCAGGCTGAGTGGAGTGAATGTGCCCAGGCTGAGTGGAGTGGAGGTGCCCAGGCTGAATGGAGTTGGGGTTCCCTGGCAGAGTGGAACTGGAAGTGCCAACGGTGAGTGGAGTGAATGTGCCCAGGCTGAGTGGAGTGGAGGTGCCCAGGCTGAGTGGAGTTGGGGTTCGCTGGCAGAGTGGGACTGGAAGTGCCAACGCTTAGTGGAGTGAATGTGCCCAGGCTGAGTGGAGTGGAGCTGCCCAGGCCGAGTGGAGTGCAGGTTCCCAGGCAGAGTGGGACTGGAAGTGCCCAGGCTGAGTGGAGTGAATGTGCCCAGGCTGAGTGGAGTGGAGGTGCCCAGGCTGAGTGGAGTTGGGGGTCCCTGGCAGAGTGGGACTGGAAGTGCCAAGGCTGAGTGGAGTGAATGTGCCCAGGCTGAGTGGAGTGGAGGTGCCCAGGCTGAGTGGAGTTGGGGTTCCCAGGCAGAGAGGGACTGGAAGTGCCCTGGCTGAGTGGAGTGAATGTGCCCAGGCTGCGTGGAGTGGAGGTTCCCAGGCTGAGTGGAGTGCAGGTTCCCAGCAGAATGGGATTGGAAGTACCCAGGCTGAGTGGAGTGGAGGTGCCCAGGCTGAGTGGAGTGCTGGTTCCCAGGCAGAGTGGGACTGGAAGTGCCCAGGGTGAGTGGAGTGAATGTGCCCAGGCTGAGTGGAGTGGAGGTGCCCAGGCTGAGTGGAGTTGGGGTTCCCTGGCAGAGTGGGACTGGAAGTGCCAAGGCTGAGTGGAGTGAATGTGCCCAGGCTGAGTGGAGTGGAGGTGCCCAGGCCGAGTGGAGTGCAGGTTCCCAGGCAGAGTGGGACTGGAAGTGCCCAGGCGGAGTGGAGTGAATGTGCCCTGGCTGAGTGGAGTGAATGTGCCCAGGCTGACTGGAGAGAATGTGCCCAGGCTGAGTGGATTGGAGGTGCCCAGGCTGAGTGGAGTGCAGGTTCCCAGGCAGAGTGGGACTGGAAGTGCCCAGGCTGAGTGGAGTGAATGTGCCCAGGCTGAGTGGAGTGGAGGTGCCCAGGCTGAGTGGAGTTGGGGTTCCCTGGCAGAGTGGGACTGGAAGTGCCAAGGCTGAGTGGAGTGAATGTGCCCAGGCTGAGTGGAGTGGAGGTGCCCAGGCCGAGTGGAGTGCAGGTTCCCAGGCAGAGTGGGACTGGAAGTGCCCAGGCGGAGTGGAGTGAATGTGCCCAGCCGCCGGAGCCCGAAACGTGCGTTTCCCCATTGCCTTGAATGGGCGCGGAGAGAGGGGGGCGCTTTTTGGCTCGTGGCGCGGGCACCGTTGCGCCAAAGCGTCAAGTGTCACCCCTCCCCGTGCTCGGGGCGGCCCCTTGGAGCTAACTGGCTGGGTCTGGAGGGGCTGCGAGGCCGCCCAGGAGAACGGGTCCAAACCGCGTTCCGATCGGACGAGAATTGAGGGCGGGACACAGTTCCGCGGTTCACTTTCCGCCCGGGCAAAGGGCCTATAACTTGCGGCGGGAGGGCTTAAGAGTGGGCCCCCACGAGTCGGGTGGAGAGCCGGGTGTGGAGAGGAGTAGCGGAGGTTCCCAGTCAGAGTGGGAGTGGAGGTTCCTGGGCAGAGTGGGACTGGAAGTGCCCAGGCTGAGTGGAGTGAATGTGCCCTGGCTGAGTGGAGTGAATGTGCCCAGGCTGAGTGGAGTGAATGTGCCCAGGCTGAGTGGAGTGAATGTGCCCAGGCTGACTGGAGAGAATGTGCCCAGGCTGAGTGGATTGGAGGTGCCCAGGCTGAGTGGAGTGCAGGTTCCCAGGCAGAGTGGGACTGGAAGTGCCCAGGCTGAGTGGAGTGAATGTGCCCAGGCTGAGTGGAGTGAATGATCCCAGGCTGAATGGGAGTCAATGTGCCTAGACAGAGTGGAGTGAATGTGCCCAGGCTGAGTGGAGTGGAGGTGCCCAGGCTGAGTGGAGTTGGGGTTCCCAGGCAGAGAGGGACTGGAAGTGCCCTGGCTGAGTGGAGTGAATGTGCCCAGGCTGCGTGGAGTGGAGGTTCCCAGGCTGAGTGGAGTGCAGGCTCCCAGCAGAGTGGGACTGGAAGTGCCCAGGCTGAGTGGAGTGAATGTGCCCAGGCTGAGTGGAGTGAATGTGCCCAGGCAGAGTGGAGTGAATGTGCCCTGGCTGAGTGGAGTGGAGGTGCCCAGGCTGATTGGAGTGCAGGTTCCCAGGCAGAATGGGACTGGAAGTGCCCAGGCTGAGTGGAGTGAATGTGCCCAGGCTGAATGGAGTGGAGGTGCCCAGGCTGAGTGGAGTGCAGGTTCCCAGGCAGAGTGGGATTGGAAGTGCCCAGGCTGAGTGGAGTGAATGTGCCCAGGCTGAGTGGAGTGGAGGTGCCCAGGCTGAATGGAGTTGGGGTTCCCAGGCAGAGTGGGACTGGAGGTGCCCAGGCTGAGTGGAGTGCAGGTTCCCAGGCAGAGTGGGATTGGAAGTGCCCAGGCTGAGTGGAGTGAATGTACCCAGGCTGAGTGGAGTGGAGGTGCCCAGGCTGAGTGGAGTGCAGGTTCCCAGGCAGAGTGGGATTGGAAGTGCCCAGGCTGAGTGGAGTGAATGTGCCCAGGCTGAGTGGAGTGGAGGTGTCCAGGCTGAGTGGAGTTGGGGTTCCCTGGCAGAGTGGGACTGGAAGTGCCAAGGCTGAGTGGAGTGAATGTGCCCAGGCTGAATGGAGTGGAGGTGCCCAGGCTGAGTGGAGGTGCCCAGGCTGAGTGGAGTGCAGGTTCCCAGGCAGAGTGGGATTGGAAGTGCCCAGGCTGAGTGGAGTGAATGTGCCCAGGCTGAGTGGAGTGGAGGTGCCCAGGCTGAATGGAGTTGGGGTTCCCAGGCAGAGTGGGACTGGAAGTGCCCAGGCTGAGTGGAGTGAATGTGCCCAGGCTGAGTGGAGTGGAGGTGCCCAGGCTGAGTGGAGTTGGGGGTCCCTGGCAGAGTGGGACTGGAAGTGCCAAGGCTGAGTGGAGTGAATGTGCCCAGGCTGAGTGGAGTGGAGGTGCCCAGGCTGAGTGGAGTTGGGGTTCCCAGGCAGAGAGGGACTGGAAGTGCCCTGGCTGAGTGGAGTGAATGTGCCCAGGCTGCGTGGAGTGGAGGTTCCCAGGCTGAGTGGAGTGCAGGTTCCCAGCAGAATGGGATTGGAAGTACCCAGGCTGAGTGGAGTGGAGGTGCCCAGGCTGAGTGGAGTGGTGGTTCCCAGGCAGAGTGGGACTGGAAGTGCCCAGGGTGAGTGGAGTGAATGTGCCCAGGCTGAGTGGAGTGGAGGTGCCCAGGCTGAGTGGAGTTGGGGTTCCCTGGCAGAGTGGGACTGGAAGTGCCAAGGCTGAGTGGAGTGAATGTGCCCAGGCTGAGTGGAGTGGAGGTGCCCAGGCCGAGTGGAGTGCAGGTTCCCAGGCAGAGTGGGACTGGAAGTGCCCAGGCGGAGTGGAGTGAATGTGCCCTGGCTGAGTGGAGTGAATGTGCCCAGGCTGACTGGAGAGAATGTGCCCAGGCTGAGTGGATTGGAGGTGCCCAGGCTGAGTGGAGTGCAGGTTCCCAGGCAGAGTGGGACTGGAAGTGCCCAGGCTGAGTGGAGTGAATGTGCCCAGGCTGAGTGGAGTGGAGGTGCCCAGGCTGAGTGGAGTTGGGGTTCCCTGGCAGAGTGGGACTGGAAGTGCCAAGGCTGAGTGGAGTGAATGTGCCCAGGCTGAGTGGAGTGGAGGTGCCCAGGCCGAGTGGAGTGCAGGTTCCCAGGCAGAGTGGGACTGGAAGTGCCCAGGCGGAGTGGAGTGAATGTGCCCAGCCGCCGGAGCCCGAAACGTGCGTTTCCCCATTGCCTTGAATGGGCGCGGAGAGAGGGGGGCGCTTTTTGGCTCGTGGCGCGGGCACCGTTGCGCCAAAGCGTCAAGTGTCACCCCTCCCCGTGCTCGGGGCGGCCCCTTGGAGCTAACTGGCTGGGTCTGGAGGGGCTGCGAGGCCGCCCAGGAGAACGGGTCCAAACCGCGTTCCGATCGGACGAGAATTGAGGGCGGGACACAGTTCCGCGGTTCACTTTCCGCCCGGGCAAAGGGCCTATAACTTGCGGCGGGAGGGCTTAAGAGTGGGCCCCCACGAGTCGGGTGGAGAGCCGGGTGTGGAGAGGAGTAGCGGAGGTTCCCAGTCAGAGTGGGAGTGGAGGTTCCTGGGCAGAGTGGGACTGGAAGTGCCCAGGCTGAGTGGAGTGAATGTGCCCTGGCTGAGTGGAGTGAATGTGCCCAGGCTGAGTGGAGTGAATGTGCCCAGGCTGAGTGGAGTGAATGTGCCCAGGCTGACTGGAGAGAATGTGCCCAGGCTGAGTGGATTGGAGGTGCCCAGGCTGAGTGGAGTGCAGGTTCCCAGGCAGAGTGGGACTGGAAGTGCCCAGGCTGAGTGGAGTGAATGTGCCCAGGCTGAGTGGAGTGAATGATCCCAGGCTGAATGGGAGTCAATGTGCCTAGACAGAGTGGAGTGAATGTGCCCAGGCTGAGTGGAGTGGAGGTGCCCAGGCTGAGTGGAGTTGGGGTTCCCAGGCAGAGAGGGACTGGAAGTGCCCTGGCTGAGTGGAGTGAATGTGCCCAGGCTGCGTGGAGTGGAGGTTCCCAGGCTGAGTGGAGTGCAGGCTCCCAGCAGAGTGGGACTGGAAGTGCCCAGGCTGAGTGGAGTGAATGTGCCCAGGCTGAGTGGAGTGAATGTGCCCAGGCAGAGTGGAGTGAATGTGCCCTGGCTGAGTGGAGTGGAGGTACCCAGGCTGATTGGAGTGCAGGTTCACAGGCAGAATGGGACTGGAAGTGCCCAGGCTGAGTGGAGTGAATGTGCCCAGGCTGAATGGAGTGGAGGTGCCCAGGCTGATTGGAGTGCAGGTTCCCAGGCAGAGTGGGATTGGAAGTGCCCAGGCTGAGTGGAGTGAATGTGCCCAGGCTGAGTGGAGTGGAGGTGCCCAGGCTGAATGGAGTTGGGGTTCCCAGGCAGAGTGGGACTGGAGGTGCCCAGGCTGAGTGGAGTGCAGGTTCCCAGGCAGAGTGGGATTGGAAGTGCCCAGGCTGAGTGGAGTGAATGTACCCAGGCTGAGTGGAGTGGAGGTGCCCAGGCTGAGTGGAGTGCAGGTTCCCAGGCAGAGTGGGATTGGAAGTGCCCAGGCTGAGTGGAGTGAATGTGCCCAGGCTGAGTGGAGTGGAGGTGTCCAGGCTGAGTGGAGTTGGGGTTCCCTGGCAGAGTGGGACTGGAAGTGCCAAGGCTGAGTGGAGTGAATGTGCCCAGGCTGAATGGAGTGGAGGTGCCCAGGCTGAGTGGAGGTGCCCAGGCTGAGTGGAGTGCAGGTTCCCAGGCAGAGTGGGATTGGAAGTGCCCAGGCTGAGTGGAGTGAATGTGCCCAGGCTGAGTGGAGTGGAGGTGCCCAGGCTGAATGGAGTTGGGGTTCCCAGGCAGAGTGGGACTGGAAGTGCCCAGGCTGAGTGGAGTGCAGGTTCCCAGGCAGAGTGGGATTGGAAGTGCCCAGGCTGAGTGGAGTGAATGTGCCCAGGCTGACTGGAGTGGAGGTGCCCAGGCAAGGTGGAGTGCAGGTTCCCAGGCAGAGTGGGACTGGAAGTGCCCAGGCGGAGTGGATTGAATGTGCCCAGGCTGAATGGTAGTCAATGTGCCTAGACAGAGTGGAGTGAATGTGCCCAGCCGCCGGAGCCCGAAACGTGCGTTTCCCCATTGCCTTGAATGGGCGCGGAGAGAGGGGGGCGCTTTTTGGCTCGTGGCGCGGGCACCGTTGCGCCAAAGCGTCAAGTGTCACCCCTCCCCGTGCTCGGGGCGGCCCCTTGGAGCTAACTGGCTGGGTCTGGAGGGGCTGCGAGGCCGCCCAGGAGAACGGGTCCAAACCGCGTTCCGATCGGACGAGAATTGAGGGCGGGACACAGTTCCGCGGTTCACTTTCCGCCCGGGCAAAGGGCCTATTACTTGCGGCGGGAGGGCTTAAGAGTGGGCCCCCGTGAGTCGGGTGGAGAGCCGGGTGTGGAGAGGAGTAGCGGAGGTTCCCAGTCAGAGTGGGAGTGGAGGTTCCTGGGCAGAGTGGGACTGGAAGTGCCCAGGCTGAGTGGAGTGAATGTGCCCAGGCTGAGTGGAGTGGAGGTGCCCAGGCTGAATGGAGTTGGGGTTCCCTGGCAGAGTGGAACTGGAAGTGCCAACGGTGAGTGGAGTGAATGTGCCCAGGCTGAGTGGAGTGGAGGTGCCCAGGCTGAGTGGAGTTGGGGTTCGCTGGCAGAGTGGGACTGGAAGTGCCAACGCTGAGTGGAGTGAATGTGCCCAGGCTGAGTGGAGTGGAGCTGCCCAGGCCGAGTGGAGTGCAGGTTCCCAGGCAGAGTGGGACTGGAAGTGCCCAGGCTGAGTGGAGTGAATGTGCCCAGGCTGAGTGGAGTGGAGGTGCCCAGGCTGAGTGGAGTTGGGGGTCCCTGGCAGAGTGGGACTGGAAGTGCCAAGGCTGAGTGGAGTGAATGTGCCCAGGCTGAGTGGAGTGGAGGTGCCCAGGCTGAGTGGAGTTGGGGTTCCCAGGCAGAGAGGGACTGGAAGTGCCCTGGCTGAGTGGAGTGAATGTGCCCAGGCTGCGTGGAGTGGAGGTTCCCAGGCTGAGTGGAGTGCAGGTTCCCAGCAGAATGGGATTGGAAGTACCCAGGCTGAGTGGAGTGGAGGTGCCCAGGCTGAGTGGAGTGCTGGTTCCCAGGCAGAGTGGGACTGGAAGTGCCCAGGCTGAGTGGAGTGAATGTGCCCAGGCTGAGTGGAGTGGAGGTGACCAGGCTGAGTGGAGTTGGGGTTCCCTGGCAGAGTGGGACTGGAAGTGCCAAGGCTGAGTGGAGTGAATGTGCCCAGGCTGAGTGGAGTGGAGGTGCCCAGGCCGAGTGGAGTGCAGGTTCCCAGGCAGAGTGGGACTGGAAGTGCCCAGGCGGAGTGGAGTGAATGTGCCCTGGCTGAGTGGAGTGAATGTGCCCAGGCTGACTGGAGAGAATGTGCCCAGGCTGAGTGGATTGGAGGTGCCCAGGCTGAGTGGAGTGCAGGTTCCCAGGCAGAGTGGGACTGGAAGTGCCCAGGCTGAGTGGAGTGAATGTGCCCAGGCTGAGTGGAGTGGAGGTGCCCAGGCTGAGTGGAGTTGGGGTTCCCTGGCAGAGTGGGACTGGAAGTGCCAAGGCTGAGTGGAGTGAATGTGCCCAGGCTGAGTGGAGTGGAGGTGCCCAGGCCGAGTGGAGTGCAGGTTCCCAGGCAGAGTGGGACTGGAAGTGCCCAGGCGGAGTGGAGTGAATGTGCCCAGCCGCCGGAGCCCGAAACGTGCGTTTCCCCATTGCCTTGAATGGGCGCGGAGAGAGGGGGGCGCTTTTTGGCTCGTGGCGCGGGCACCGTTGCGCCAAAGCGTCAAGTGTCACCCCTCCCCGTGCTCGGGGCGGCCCCTTGGAGCTAACTGGCTGGGTCTGGAGGGGCTGCGAGGCCGCCCAGGAGAACGGGTCCAAACCGCGTTCCGATCGGAAGAGAATTGAGGGCGGGACACAGTTCCGCGGTTCACTTTCCGCCCGGGCAAAGGGCCTATAACTTGCGGCGGGAGGGCTTAAGAGTGGGCCCCCACGAGTCGGGTGGAGAGCCGGGTGTGGAGAGGAGTAGCGGAGGTTCCCAGTCAGAGTGGGAGTGGAGGTTCCTGGGCAGAGTGGGACTGGAAGTGCCCAGGCTGAGTGGAGTGAATGTGCCCTGGCTGAGTGGAGTGAATGTGCCCAGGCTGAGTGGAGTGAATGTGCCCAGGCTGAGTGGAGTGAATGTGCCCAGGCTGACTGGAGAGAATGTGCCCAGGCTGAGTGGATTGGAGGTGCCCAGGCTGAGTGGAGTGCAGGTTCCCAGGCAGAGTGGGACTGGAAGTGCCCAGGCTGAGTGGAGTGAATGTGCCCAGGCTGAGTGGAGTGAATGATCCCAGGCTGAATGGGAGTCAATGTGCCTAGACAGAGTGGAGTGAATGTGCCCAGGCTGAGTGGAGTGGAGGTGCCCAGGCTGAGTGGAGTTGGGGTTCCCAGGCAGAGAGGGACTGGAAGTGCCCTGGCTGAGTGGAGTGAATGTGCCCAGGCTGCGTGGAGTGGAGGTTCCCAGGCTGAGTGGAGTGCAGGCTCCCAGCAGAGTGGGACTGGAAGTGCCCAGGCTGAGTGGAGTGAATGTGCCCAGGCTGAGTGGAGTGAATGTGCCCAGGCAGAGTGGAGTGAATGTGCCCTGGCTGAGTGGAGTGGAGGTGCCCAGGCTGATTGGAGTGCAGGTTCCCAGGCAGAATGGGACTGGAAGTGCCCAGGCTGAGTGGAGTGAATGTGCCCAGGCTGAATGGAGTGGAGGTGCCCAGGCTGAGTGGAGTGCAGGTTCCCAGGCAGAGTGGGATTGGAAGTGCCCAGGCTGAGTGGAGTGAATGTGCCCAGGCTGAGTGGAGTGGAGGTGCCCAGGCTGAATGGAGTTGGGGTTCCCAGGCAGAGTGGGACTGGAGGTGCCCAGGCTGAGTGGAGTGCAGGTTCCCAGGCAGAGTGGGATTGGAAGTGCCCAGGCTGAGTGGAGTGAATGTACCCAGGCTGAGTGGAGTGGAGGTGCCCAGGCTGAGTGGAGTGAATGTGCCCAGGCTGCGTGGAGTGGAAATTCCCAGGCTGAGTGGAGTGCAGGTTCCCAGCAGAGTGGGACTGGAAGTGCCCAGGCTGAGTGGAGTGAATGTGCCCAGGCTGAGTGGAGTGAATGTGCCCAGGCTGAGTGGAGTGAATGTGCCCAGGCTGAGTGGAGTGGAGGTGCCCAGGCTGAGTGGAGTTGGGGTTCGCTGGCAGAGTGGGACTGGAAGTGCCAACGCTGAGTGGAGTGAATGTGCCCAGGCTGAGTGGAGTGGAGCTGCCCAGGCCGAGTGGAGTGCAGGTTCCCAGGCAGAGTGGGACTGGAAGTGCCCAGGCTGAGTGGAGTGAATGTGCCCAGGCTGAGTGGAGTGGAGGTGCCCAGGCTGAGTGGAGTTGGGGGTCCCTGGCAGAGTGGGACTGGAAGTGCCAAGGCTGAGTGGAGTGAATGTGCCCAGGCTGAGTGGAGTGGAGGTGCCCAGGCTGAGTGGAGTTGGGGTTCCCAGGCAGAGAGGGACTGGAAGTGCCCTGGCTGAGTGGAGTGAATGTGCCCAGGCTGCGTGGAGTGGAGGTTCCCAGGCTGAGTGGAGTGCAGGTTCCCAGCAGAATGGGATTGGAAGTACCCAGGCTGAGTGGAGTGGAGGTGCCCAGGCTGAGTGGAGTGCTGGTTCCCAGGCAGAGTGGGACTGGAAGTGCCCAGGGTGAGTGGAGTGAATGTGCCCAGGCTGAGTGGAGTGGAGGTGCCCAGGCTGAGTGGAGTTGGGGTTCCCTGGCAGAGTGGGACTGGAAGTGCCAAGGCTGAGTGGAGTGAATGTGCCCAGGCTGAGTGGAGTGGAGGTGCCCAGGCCGAGTGGAGTGCAGGTTCCCAGGCAGAGTGGGATTGGAAGTGCCCAGGCGGAGTGGAGTGAATGTGCCCTGGCTGAGTGGAGTGAATGTGCCCAGGCTGACTGGAGAGAATGTGCCCAGGCTGAGTGGATTGGAGGTGCCCAGGCTGAGTGGAGTGCAGGTTCCCAGGCAGAGTGGGACTGGAAGTGCCCAGGCTGAGTGGAGTGAATGTGCCCAGGCTGAGTGGAGTGGAGGTGCCCAGGCTGAGTGGAGTTGGGGTTCCCTGGCAGAGTGGGACTGGAAGTGCCAAGGCTGAGTGGAGTGAATGTGCCCAGGCTGAGTGGAGTGGAGGTGCCCAGGCCGAGTGGAGTGCAGGTTCCCAGGCAGAGTGGGACTGGAAGTGCCCAGGCGGAGTGGAGTGAATGTGCCCAGCCGCCGGAGCCCGAAACGTGCGTTTCCCCATTGCCTTGAATGGGCGCGGAGAGAGGGGGGCGCTTTTTGGCTCGTGGCGCGGGCACCGTTGCGCCAAAGCGTCAAGTGTCACCCCTCCCCGTGCTCGGGGCGGCCCCTTGGAGCTAACTGGCTGGGTCTGGAGGGGCTGCGAGGCCGCCCAGGAGAACGGGTCCAAACCGCGTTCCGATCGGACGAGAATTGAGGGCGGGACACAGTTCCGCGGTTCACTTTCCGCCCGGGCAAAGGGCCTATAACTTGCGGCGGGAGGGCTTAAGAGTGGGCCCCCACGAGTCGGGTGGAGAGCCGGGTGTGGAGAGGAGTAGCGGAGGTTCCCAGTCAGAGTGGGAGTGGAGGTTCCTGGGCAGAGTGGGACTGGAAGTGCCCAGGCTGAGTGGAGTGAATGTGCCCTGGCTGAGTGGAGTGAATGTGCCCAGGCTGAGTGGAGTGAATGTGCCCAGGCTGAGTGGAGTGAATGTGCCCAGGCTGACTGGAGAGAATGTGCCCAGGCTGAGTGGATTGGAGGTGCCCAGGCTGAGTGGAGTGCAGGTTCCCAGGCAGAGTGGGACTGGAAGTGCCCAGGCTGAGTGGAGTGAATGTGCCCAGGCTGAGTGGAGTGAATGATCCCAGGCTGAATGGGAGTCAATGTGCCTAGACAGAGTGGAGTGAATGTGCCCAGGCTGAGTGGAGTGGAGGTGCCCAGGCTGAGTGGAGTTGGGGTTCCCAGGCAGAGAGGGACTGGAAGTGCCCTGGCTGAGTGGAGTGAATGTGCCCAGGCTGCGTGGAGTGGAGGTTCCCAGGCTGAGTGGAGTGCAGGCTCCCAGCAGAGTGGGACTGGAAGTGCCCAGGCTGAGTGGAGTGAATGTGCCCAGGCTGAGTGGAGTGAATGTGCCCAGGCAGAGTGGAGTGAATGTGCCCTGGCTGAGTGGAGTGGAGGTGCCCAGGCTGATTGGAGTGCAGGTTCCCAGGCAGAATGGGACTGGAAGTGCCCAGGCTGAGTGGAGTGAATGTGCCCAGGCTGAATGGAGTGGAGGTGCCCAGGCTGAGTGGAGTGCAGGTTCCCAGGCAGAGTGGGATTGGAAGTGCCCAGGCTGAGTGGAGTGAATGTGCCCAGGCTGAGTGGAGTGGAGGTGCCCAGGCTGAATGGAGTTGGGGTTCCCAGGCAGAGTGGGACTGGAGGTGCCCAGGCTGAGTGGAGTGCAGGTTCCCAGGCAGAGTGGGATTGGAAGTGCCCAGGCTGAGTGGAGTGAATGTACCCAGGCTGAGTGGAGTGGAGGTGCCCAGGCTGAGTGGAGTGCAGGTTCCCAGGCAGAGTGGGATTGGAAGTGCCCAGGCTGAGTGGAGTGAATGTGCCCAGGCTGAGTGGAGTGGAGGTGTCCAGGCTGAGTGGAGTTGGGGTTCCCTGGCAGAGTGGGACTGGAAGTGCCAAGGCTGAGTGGAGTGAATGTGCCCAGGCTGAATGGAGTGGAGGTGCCCAGGCTGAGTGGAGGTGCCCAGGCTGAGTGGAGTGCAGGTTCCCAGGCAGAGTGGGATTGGAAGTGCCCAGGCTGAGTGGAGTGAATGTGCCCAGGCTGAGTGGAGTGGAGGTGCCCAGGCTGAATGGAGTTGGGGTTCCCAGGCAGAGTGGGACTGGAAGTGCCCAGGCTGAGTGGAGTGCAGGTTCCCAGGCAGAGTGGGATTGGAAGTGCCCAGGCTGAGTGGAGTGAATGTGCCCAGGCTGACTGGAGTGGAGGTGCCCAGGCAAGGTGGAGTGCAGGTTCCCAGGCAGAGTGGGACTGGAAGTGCCCAGGCGGAGTGGATTGAATGTGCCCAGGCTGAATGGGAGTCAATGTGCCTAGACAGAGTGGAGTGAATGTGCCCAGCCGCCGGAGCCCGAAACGTGCGTTTCCCCATTGCCTTGAATGGGCGCGGAGAGAGGGGGGCGCTTTTTGGCTCGTGGCGCGGGCACCGTTGCGCCAAAGCGTCAAGTGTCACCCCTCCCCGTGCTCGGGGCGGCCCCTTGGAGCTAACTGGCTGGGTCTGGAGGGGCTGCGAGGCCGCCCAGGAGAACGGGTCCAAACCGCGTTCCGATCGGACGAGAATTGAGGGCGGGACACAGTTCCGCGGTTCACTTTCCGCCCGGGCAAAGGGCCTATTACTTGCGGCGGGAGGGCTTAAGAGTGGGCCCCCGTGAGTCGGGTGGAGAGCCGGGTGTGGAGAGGAGTAGCGGAGGTTCCCAGTCAGAGTGGGAGTGGAGGTTCCTGGGCAGAGTGGGACTGGAAGTGCCCAGGCTGAGTGGAGTGAATGTGCCCAGGCTGAGTGGAGTGGAGGTGCCCAGGCTGAATGGAGTTGGGGTTCCCTGGCAGAGTGGAACTGGAAGTGCCAACGGTGAGTGGAGTGAATGTGCCCAGGCTGAGTGGAGTGGAGGTGCCCAGGCTGAGTGGAGTTGGGGTTCGCTGGCAGAGTGGGACTGGAAGTGCCAACGCTGAGTGGAGTGAATGTGCCCAGGCTGAGTGGAGTGGAGCTGCCCAGGCCGAGTGGAGTGCAGGTTCCCAGGCAGAGTGGGACTGGAAGTGCCCAGGCTGAGTGGAGTGAATGTGCCCAGGCTGAGTGGAGTGGAGGTGCCCATGCTGAGTGGAGTTGGGGGTCCCTGGCAGAGTGGGACTGGAAGTGCCAAGGCTGAGTGGAGTGAATGTGCCCAGGCTGAGTGGAGTGGAGGTGCCCAGGCTGAGTGGAGTTGGGGTTCCCAGGCAGAGAGGGACTGGAAGTGCCCTGGCTGAGTGGAGTGAATGTGCCCAGGCTGCGTGGAGTGGAGGTTCCCAGGCAGAGTGGGATTGGAAGTGCCCAGGCTGAGTGGAGTGAATGTACCCAGGCTGAGTGGAGTGGAGGTGCCCAGGCTGAGTGGAGTGCAGGTTCCCAGGCAGAGTGGGATTGGAAGTGCCCAGGCGGAGTGGAGTGAATGTGCCCTGGCTGAGTGGAGTGAATGTGCCCAGGCTGACTGGAGAGAATGTGCCCAGGCTGAGTGGATTGGAGGTGCCCAGGCTGAGTGGAGTGCAGGTTCCCAGGCAGAGTGGGACTGGAAGTGCCCAGGCTGAGTGGAGTGAATGTGCCCAGGCTGAGTGGAGTGGAGGTGCCCAGGCTGAGTGGAGTTGGGGTTCCCTGGCAGAGTGGGACTGGAAGTGCCAAGGCTGAGTGGAGTGAATGTGCCCAGGCTGAGTGGAGTGGAGGTGCCCAGGCCGAGTGGAGTGCAGGTTCCCAGGCAGAGTGGGACTGGAAGTGCCCAGGCGGAGTGGAGTGAATGTGCCCAGCCGCCGGTGCCCGAAACGTGCGTTTCCCCATTGCCTTGAATGGGCGCGGAGAGAGGGGGGCGCTTTTTGGCTCGTGGCGCGGGCACCGTTGCGCCAAAGCGTCAAGTGTCACCCCTCCCCGTGCTCGGGGCGGCCCCTTGGAGCTAACTGGCTGGGTCTGGAGGGGCTGCGAGGCCGCCCAGGAGAACGGGTCCAAACCGCGTTCCGATCGGACGAGAATTGAGGGCGGGACACAGTTCCGCGGTTCACTTTCCGCCCGGGCAAAGGGCCTATAACTTGCGGCGGGAGGGCTTAAGAGTGGGCCCCCACGAGTCGGGTGGAGAGCCGGGTGTGGAGAGGAGTAGCGGAGGTTCCCAGTCAGAGTGGGAGTGGAGGTTCCTGGGCAGAGTGGGACTGGAAGTGCCCAGGCTGAGTGGAGTGAATGTGCCCTGGCTGAGTGGAGTGAATGTGCCCAGGCTGAGTGGAGTGAATGTGCCCAGGCTGAGTGGAGTGAATGTGCCCAGGCTGACTGGAGAGAATGTGCCCAGGCTGAGTGGATTGGAGGTGCCCAGGCTGAGTGGAGTGCAGGTTCCCAGGCAGAGTGGGACTGGAAGTGCCCAGGCTGAGTGGAGTGAATGTGCCCAGGCTGAGTGGAGTGAATGATCCCAGGCTGAATGGGAGTCAATGTGCCTAGACAGAGTGGAGTGAATGTGCCCAGGCTGAGTGGAGTGGAGGTGCCCAGGCTGAGTGGAGTTGGGGTTCCCAGGCAGAGAGGGACTGGAAGTGCCCTGGCTGAGTGGAGTGAATGTGCCCAGGCTGCGTGGAGTGGAGGTTCCCAGGCTGAGTGGAGTGCAGGCTCCCAGCAGAGTGGGACTGGAAGTGCCCAGGCTGAGTGGAGTGAATGTGCCCAGGCTGAGTGGAGTGAATGTGCCCAGGCAGAGTGGAGTGAATGTGCCCTGGCTGAGTGGAGTGGAGGTGCCCAGGCTGATTGGAGTGCAGGTTCCCAGGCAGAATGGGACTGGAAGTGCCCAGGCTGAGTGGAGTGAATGTGCCCAGGCTGAATGGAGTGGAGGTGCCCAGGCTGAGTGGAGTGCAGGTTCCCAGGCAGAGTGGGATTGGAAGTGCCCAGGCTGAGTGGAGTGAATGTGCCCAGGCTGAGTGGAGTGGAGGTGCCCAGGCTGAATGGAGTTGGGGTTCCCAGGCAGAGTGGGACTGGAGGTGCCCAGGCTGAGTGGAGTGCAGGTTCCCAGGCAGAGTGGGATTGGAAGTGCCCAGGCTGAGTGGAGTGAATGTACCCAGGCTGAGTGGAGTGGAGGTGCCCAGGCTGAGTGGAGTGCAGGTTCCCAGGCAGAGTGGGATTGGAAGTGCCCAGGCTGAGTGGAGTGAATGTGCCCAGGCTGAGTGGAGTGGAGGTGTCCAGGCTGAGTGGAGTTGGGGTTCCCTGGCAGAGTGGGACTGGAAGTGCCAAGGCTGAGTGGAGTGAATGTGCCCAGGCTGAATGGAGTGGAGGTGCCCAGGCTGAGTGGAGGTGCCCAGGCTGAGTGGAGTGCAGGTTCCCAGACAGAGTGGGATTAGAAGTGCCCAGGCTGAGTGGAGTGAATGTGCCCAGGCTGAGTGGAGTGGAGGTGCCCAGGCTGAATGGAGTTGGGGTTCCCAGGCAGAGTGGGACTGGAAGTGCCCAGGCTGAGTGGAGTGCAGGTTCCCAGGCAGAGTGGGATTGGAAGTGCCCAGGCTGAGTGGAGTGAATGTGCCCAGGCTGACTGGAGTGGAGGTGCCCAGGCAAGGTGGAGTGCAGGTTCCCAGGCAGAGTGGGACTGGAAGTGCCCAGGCGGAGTGGATTGAATGTGCCCAGGCTGAATGGGAGTCAATGTGCCTAGACAGAGTGGAGTGAATGTGCCCAGCCGCCGGAGCCCGAAACGTGCGTTTCCCCATTGCCTTGAATGGGCGCGGAGAGAGGGGGGCGCTTTTTGGCTCGTGGCGCGGGCACCGTTGCGCCAAAGCGTCAAGTGTCACCCCTCCCCGTGCTCGGGGCGGCCCCTTGGAGCTAACTGGCTGGGTCTGGAGGGGCTGCGAGGCCGCCCAGGAGAACGGGTCCAAACCGCGTTCCGATCGGACGAGAATTGAGGGCGGGACACAGTTCCGCGGTTCACTTTCCGCCCGGGCAAAGGGCCTATAACTTGCGGCGGGAGGGCTTAAGAGTGGGCCCCCGCGAGTCGGGTGGAGAGCCGGGTGTGGAGAGGAGTAGCGGAGGTTCCCAGTCAGAGTGGGAGTGGAGGTTCCTGGGCAGAGTGGGACTGGAAGTGCCCAGGCTGAGTGGGACTGGAAGTGCCCAGGCTGAGTGGAGTGAATGTGCCCTGGCTGAGTGGAGTGAATGTGCCCAGGCTGAGTGGAGTGAATGTGCCCAGGCTGAGTGGAGTGAATGTGCCCAGGCTGACTGGAGAGAATGTGCGCAGGCTGAGTGGATTGGAGGTGCCCAGGCTGAGTGGAGTGGAGGTTCCCAGGCAGAGTGGGACTGGAAGTGCCCAGGCTGAGTGGAGTGAATGTGCCCAGGCTGAGTGGAGTGCAGGTCCCCTGGCAGAGTGGGACTGGAAGTGCCCAGGCTGAGTGGAGTGAATGTGCCCAGGCTGAGTGGAGTGAATGATCCCACGCTGAATGGGAGTCAATGTGCCTAGACAGAGTGGAGTGAATGTGCCCAGGCTGAGTGGAGTGGAGGTGCCCAGGCTGAGTGGAGTTGGGGTTCCCAGGCAGAGAGGGACTGGAAGTGCCCTGCCTGAGTGGAGTGAATGTGCCCAGGCTGAGTGGAGTGGAGGTGCCCAGGCTGAATGGAGTTGGGGTTCCCAGGCAGAGTGGGACTGGAAGTGCCCAGGCTGAGTGGAGTGCAGGTTCCCAGGCAGAGTGGGATTGGAAGTGCCCAGGCTGAGTGGAGTGAATGTGCCCAGGCTGACTGGAGTGGAGGTGCCCAGGCCGAGTGGAGTGCAGGTTCCCAGGCAGAGTGGGACTGGAAGTGCCCAGGCGGAGTGGAGTGAATGTGCCCAGGCTGATTGGGAGTCAATGTGCCTAGACAGAGTGGAGTGAATGTGCCCAGCCGCCGGAGCCCGAAACGTGCGTTTCCCCATTGCCTTGAATGGGCGCGGAGAGAGGGGGGCGCTTTTTGGCTCGTGGCGCGGGCACCGTTGCGCCAAAGCGTCCAGTGTCACCCCTCCCCGTGCTCGGGGCGGCCCCTTGGAGCTAACTGGCTGGGTCTGGAGGGGCTGCGAGGCCGCCCAGGAGAACGGGTCCAAACCGCGTTCCGATCGGACGAGAATTGAGGGCGGGACACAGTTCCACGGTTCACTTTCCGCCCGGGCAAAGGGCCTATTACTTGCGGCGGGAGGGCTTAAGAGTGGGCCCCCGTGAGTCGGGTGGAGAGCCGGGTGTGGAGAGGAGTAGCGGAGGTTCCCAGTCAGAGTGGGAGTGGAGGTTCCTGGGCAGAGTGGGACTGGAAGTGCCCAGGCTGAGTGGAGTGAATGTGCCCTGGCTGAGTGGAGTGAATGTGCCCAGGCTGAGTGGAGTGAATGTGCCCAGGCTGAGTGGAGTGAATGTGCCCAGGCTGACTGGAGAGAATGTGCCCAGGCTGAGTGGATTGGAGGTGCCCAGGCTGAGTGGAGTGCAGGTTCCCAGGCAGAGTGGGACTGGAAGTGCCCTGGCTGAGTGGAGTGAATGTGCCCAGGCTGAGTGGAGTGAATGATCCCAGGCTGAATGGGAGTCAATGTGCCTAGACAGAGTGGAGTGAATGTGCCCAGGCTGAGTGGAGTGGAGGTGCCCAGGCTGAGTGGAGTTGGGGTTCCCAGGCAGAGAGGGACTGGAAGTGCCCTGGCTGAGTGGAGTGAATGTGCCCAGGCTGCGTGGAGTGGAGGTTCCCAGGCTGAGTGGAGTGCAGGCTCCCAGCAGAGTGGGACTGGAAGTGCCCAGGCTGAGTGGAGTGAATGTGCCCAGGCTGAGTGGAGTGAATGTGCCCAGGCAGAGTGGAGTGAATGTGCCCTGGCTGAGTGGAGTGGAGGTGCCCAGGCTGATTGGAGTGCAGGTTCCCAGGCAGAATGGGACTGGAAGTGCCCAGGCTGAGTGGAGTGAATGTGCCCAGGCTGAATGGAGTGGAGGTGCCCAGGCTGAGTGGAGTGCAGGTTCCCAGGCAGAGTGGGATTGGAAGTGCCCAGGCTGAGTGGAGTGAATGTGCCCAGGCTGAGTGGAGTGGAGGTGCCCAGGCTGAATGGAGTTGGGGTTCCCAGGCAGAGTGGGACTGGAGGTGCCCAGGCTGAGTGGAGTGCAGGTTCCCAGGCAGAGTGGGATTGGAAGTGCCCAGGCTGAGTGGAGTGAATGTACCCAGGCTGAGTGGAGTGGAGGTGCCCAGGCTGAGTGGAGTGCAGGTTCCCAGGCAGAGTGGGATTGGAAGTGCCCAGGCTGAGTGGAGTGAATGTGCCCAGGCTGAGTGGAGTGGAGGTGTCCAGGCTGAGTGGAGTTGGGGTTCCCTGGCAGAGTGGGACTGGAAGTGCCAAGGCTGAGTGGAGTGAATGTGCCCAGGCTGAATGGAGTGGAGGTGCCCAGGCTGAGTGGAGGTGCCCAGGCTGAGTGGAGTGCAGGTTCCCAGACAGAGTGGGATTAGAAGTGCCCAGGCTGAGTGGAGTGAATGTGCCCAGGCTGAGTGGAGTGGAGGTGCCCAGGCTGAATGGAGTTGGGGTTCCCAGGCAGAGTGGGACTGGAAGTGCCCAGGCTGAGTGGAGTGCAGGTTCCCAGGCAGAGTGGGATTGGAAGTGCCCAGGCTGAGTGGAGTGAATGTGCCCAGGCTGACTGGAGTGGAGGTGCCCAGGCAAGGTGGAGTGCAGGTTCCCAGGCAGAGTGGGACTGGAAGTGCCCAGGCGGAGTGGATTGAATGTGCCCAGGCTGAATGGGAGTCAATGTGCCTAGACAGAGTGGAGTGAATGTGCCCAGCCGCCGGAGCCCGAAACGTGCGTTTCCCCATTGCCTTGAATGGGCGCGGAGAGAGGGGGGCGCTTTTTGGCTCGTGGCGCGGGCACCGTTGCGCCAAAGCGTCAAGTGTCACCCCTCCCCGTGCTCGGGGCGGCCCCTTGGAGCTAACTGGCTGGGTCTGGAGGGGCTGCGAGGCCGCCCAGGAGAACGGGTCCAAACCGCGTTCCGATCGGACGAGAATTGAGGGCGGGACACAGTTCCGCGGTTCACTTTCCGCCCGGGCAAAGGGCCTATAACTTGCGGCGGGAGGGCTTAAGAGTGGGCCCCCGCGAGTCGGGTGGAGAGCCGGGTGTGGAGAGGAGTAGCGGAGGTTCCCAGTCAGAGTGGGAGTGGAGGTTCCTGGGCAGAGTGGGACTGGAAGTGCCCAGGCTGAGTGGGACTGGAAGTGCCCAGGCTGAGTGGAGTGAATGTGCCCTGGCTGAGTGGAGTGAATGTGCCCAGGCTGAGTGGAGTGAATGTGCCCAGGCTGAGTGGAGTGAATGTGCCCAGGCTGACTGGAGAGAATGTGCGCAGGCTGAGTGGATTGGAGGTGCCCAGGCTGAGTGGAGTGGAGGTTCCCAGGCAGAGTGGGACTGGAAGTGCCCAGGCTGAGTGGAGTGAATGTGCCCAGGCTGAGTGGAGTGCAGGTCCCCTGGCAGAGTGGGACTGGAAGTGCCCAGGCTGAGTGGAGTGAATGTGCCCAGGCTGAGTGGAGTGAATGATCCCACGCTGAATGGGAGTCAATGTGCCTAGACAGAGTGGAGTGAATGTGCCCAGGCTGAGTGGAGTGGAGGTGCCCAGGCTGAGTGGAGTTGGGGTTCCCAGGCAGAGAGGGACTGGAAGTGCCCTGCCTGAGTGGAGTGAATGTGCCCAGGCTGAGTGGAGTGGAGGTGCCCAGGCTGAATGGAGTTGGGGTTCCCAGGCAGAGTGGGACTGGAAGTGCCCAGGCTGAGTGGAGTGCAGGTTCCCAGGCAGAGTGGGATTGGAAGTGCCCAGGCTGAGTGGAGTGAATGTGCCCAGGCTGACTGGAGTGGAGGTGCCCAGGCCGAGTGGAGTGCAGGTTCCCAGGCAGAGTGGGACTGGAAGTGCCCAGGCGGAGTGGAGTGAATGTGCCCAGGCTGATTGGGAGTCAATGTGCCTAGACAGAGTGGAGTGAATGTGCCCAGCCGCCGGAGCCCGAAACGTGCGTTTCCCCATTGCCTTGAATGGGCGCGGAGAGAGGGGGGCGCTTTTTGGCTCGTGGCGCGGGCACCGTTGCGCCAAAGCGTCCAGTGTCACCCCTCCCCGTGCTCGGGGCGGCCCCTTGGAGCTAACTGGCTGGGTCTGGAGGGGCTGCGAGGCCGCCCAGGAGAACGGGTCCAAACCGCGTTCCGATCGGACGAGAATTGAGGGCGGGACACAGTTCCACGGTTCACTTTCCGCCCGGGCAAAGGGCCTATTACTTGCGGCGGGAGGGCTTAAGAGTGGGCCCCCGTGAGTCGGGTGGAGAGCCGGGTGTGGAGAGGAGTAGCGGAGGTTCCCAGTCAGAGTGGGAGTGGAGGTTCCTGGGCAGAGTGGGACTGGAAGTGCCCAGGCTGAGTGGAGTGAATGTGCCCTGGCTGAGTGGAGTGAATGTGGCCAGGCTGAGTGGAGTGGAGGTGCCCAGGCTGAGTGGAGTGAATGTGCCCAGGCTGACTGGAGAGAATGTGCCCAGGCTGAGTGGATATGAGGTGCCCAGGCTGAGTGGAGTGCAGGTTCCCAGGCAGAGTGGGACTGGAAGTGCCCAGGCTGAGTGGAGTGAATGTGCCCAGGCTGAGTGGAGTGGAGGTGCCCAGGCTGAGTGGAGTTGGGGTTCCCTGGCAGAGTGGGACTGGAAGTGCCAAGGCTGAGTGGAGTGAATGTGCCCAGGCTGAGTGGAGTGGAGGTGCCCAGGCCGAGTGGAGTGCAGGTTCCCAGGCAGAGTGGGACTGGAAGTGCCCAGGCGGAGTGGAGTGAATGTGCCCAGGCTGAATGGGAGTCAATGTGCCTAGACAGAGTGGAGTGAATGTGCCCGGCCGCCGGAGCCCGAAACGTGCGTTTCCCCATTGCCTTCAATGGGCGCGGAGAGAGGGGGGCGCTTTTTGGCTCGTGGCGCGGGCACCGTTGCGCCAAAGCTTCAAGTGTCACACCTCCCCGTGCTCGGGGCGGCCCCTTGGAGCTAACTGGCTGGGTCTGGAGGGGCTGCGAGGCCGCCCAGGAGAACGGGTCCAAACCGCGTTCCGATCGGACGAGGATTGAGGGCGGGACACAGTTCCGCGGTTCACTTTCCGCCCGGGCAAAGGGCCTATAACTTGCGGCGGGAGGGCTTAAGAGTGGGCCCCCGTGAGTCGGGTGGAGAGCCGGGTGTGGAGAGGAGTAGCGGAGGTTCCCAGTCAGAGTGGGAGTGGAGGTTCCTGGGCAGAGTGGGACTGGAAGTGCCCAGGCTGAGTGGAGTGAATGTGCCCTGGCTGAGTGGAGTGAATGTGCCCAGGCTGAGTGGAGTGAATGTGCCCAGGCTGAGTGGAGTGAATGTGCCCAGGCTGACTGGAGAGAATGTGCCCAGGCTGAGTGGATTGGAGGTGCCCAGGCTGAGTGGAGTGCAGGTTCCCAGGCAGAGTGGGACTGGAAGTGCCCAGGCTGAGTGGAGTGAATGTGCCCAGGCTGAGTGGAGTGAATGATCCCAGGCTGAATGGGAGTCAATGTGCCTAGACAGAGTGGAGTGAATGTGCCCAGGCTGAGTGGAGTGGAGGTGCCCAGGCTGAGTGGAGTTGGGGTTCCCAGGCAGAGAGGGACTGGAAGTGCCCTGGCTGAGTGGAGTGAATGTGCCCAGGCTGCGTGGAGTGGAGGTTCCCAGGCTGAGTGGAGTGCAGGCTCCCAGCAGAGTGGGACTGGAAGTGCCGAGGCTGAGTGGAGTGAATGTGCCCAGGCTGAGTGGAGTGAATGTGCCCAGGCAGAGTGGAGTGAATGTGCCCTGGCTGAGTGGAGTGGAGGTGCCCAGGCTGATTGGAGTGCAGGTTCCCAGGCAGAGTGGGACTGGAAGTGCCCAGGCTGAGTGGAGTGAATGTGCCCAGGCTGAATGGAGTGGAGGTGCCCAGGCTGAGTGGAGTGCAGGTTCCCAGGCAGAGTAGGATTGGAAGTGCCCAGGCTGAGTGGAGTGAATGTGCCCAGGCTGAGTGGAGTGGAGGTGCCCAGGCTGAATGGAGTTGGGGTTCCCAGGCAGAGTGGGACTGGAAGTGCCCAGGCTGAGTGGAGTGCAGGTTCCCAGGCAGAGTGGGATTGGAAGTGCCCAGGCTGAGTGGAGTGAATGTACCCAGGCTGAGTGGAGTGGAGGTGCCCAGGCTGAGTGGAGTGCAGGTTCCCAGGCAGAGTGGGATTGGAAGTGCCCAGGCTGAGTGGAGTGAATGTGCCCAGGCTGAGTGGAGTGGAGGTGTCCAGGCTGAGTGGAGTTGGGGTTCCCTGGCAGAGTGGGACTGGAAGTGCCAAGGCTGAGTGGAGTGAATGTGCCCAGGCTGAATGGAGTGGAGGTGCCCAGGCTGAGTGGAGGTGCCCAGGCTGAGTGGAGTGCAGGTTCCCAGGCAGAGTGGGATTGGAAGTGCCCAGGCTGAGTGGAGTGAATGTGCCCAGGCTGAGTGGAGTGGAGGTGCCCAGGCTGAATGGAGTTGGGGTTCCCAGGCAGAGTGGGACTGGAAGTGCCCAGGCTGAGTGGAGTGCAGGTTCCCAGGCAGAGTGGGATTGGAAGTGCCCAGGCTGAGTGGAGTGAATGTGCCCAGGCTGACTGGAGTGGAGGTGCCCAGGCAGAGTGGAGTGCAGGTTCCCAGGCAGAGTGGGACTGGAAGTGCCCAGGCGGAGTGGAGTGAATGTGCCCAGGCTGAATGGGAGTCAATGTGCCTAGACAGAGTGGAGTGAATGTGCCCAGCCGCCGGAGCCCGAAACGTGCGTTTCCCCATTGCCTTGAATGGGCGCGGAGAGAGGGGGGCGCTTTTTGGCTCGTGGCGCGGGCACCGTTGCGCCAAAGCATCAAGTGTCACCCCTCCCCGTGCTCGGGGCGGCCCCTTGGAGCTAACTGGCTGGGTCTGGAGGGGCTGCGAGGCCGCCCAGGAGAACGGGTCCAAACCGCGTTCCGATCGGACGAGAATTGAGGGCGGGACACAGTTCCGCGGTTCACTTTCCGCCCGGGCAAAGGGCCTATTACTTGCGGCGGGAGGGCTTAAGAGTGGGCCCCCGTGAGTCGGGTGGAGAGCCGGGTGTGGAGAGGAGTTGCGGAGGTTCCCAGTCAGAGTGGGAGTGGAGGTTCCTGGGCAGAGTGGGACTGGAAGTGCCCAGGCTGAGTGGAGTGAATGTGCCCTGGCTGAGTGGAGTGAATGTGGCCAGGCTGAGTGGAGTGGAGGTGCCCAGGCTGAGTGGAGTGAATGTGCCCAGGCTGACTGGAGAGAATGTGCCCAGGCTGTGTGGATTGGAGGTGCCCAGGCTGAGTGGAGTGCAGGTTCCCAGGCAGAGTGGGACTGGAAGTGCCCAGGCTGAGTGGAGTGAATGTGCCCAGGCTGAGTGGAGTGGAGGTGCCCAGGCTGAGTGGAGTTGGGGTTCCCTGGCAGAGTGGGACTGGAAGTGCCAAGGCTGAGTGGAGTGGAGGTGCCCAGGCCGAGTGGAGTGCAGGTTCCCAGGCAGAGTGGGACTGGAAGTGCCCAGGCTGAGTGGAGTGAATGTGCCCAGGCTGCGTGGAGTGGAGGTTCCCAGGCTGAGTGGAGTGCAGGCTCCCAGCAGAGTGGGACTGGAAGTGCCCAGGCTGAGTGGAGTGAATGTGCCCAGGCTGAGTGGAGTGAATGTGCCCAGGCAGAGTGGAGTGAATGTGCCCAGGCTGAGTGGAGTGGAGGTGCCCAGGCTGATTGGAGTGCAGGTTCCCAGGCAGAGTGGGACTGGAAGTGCCCAGGCTGAGTGGAGTGAATGTGCCCAGGCTGAGTGGAGTGAATGATCCCAGGCTGAATGGGAGTCAATGTGCCTAGACAGAGTGGAGTGAATGTGCCCAGGCTGAGTGGAGTGGAGGTGCCCAGGCTGAGTGGAGTTGGGGTTCCCAGGCAGAGAGGGACTGGAAGTGCCCTGGCTGAGTGGAGTGAATGTGCCCAGGCTGCGTGGAGTGGAGGTTCCCAGGCTGAGTGGAGTGCAGGCTCCCAGCAGAGTGGGACTGGAAGTGCCCAGGCTGAGTGGAGTGAATGTGCCCAGGCTGCGTGGAGTGGAGGTTCCCAGGCTGAGTGGAGTGCAGGCTCCCAGCAGAGTGGGACTGGAAGTGCCCAGGCTGAGTGGAGTGAATGTGCCCAGGCTGAGTGGAGTGAATGTGCCCAGGCAGAGTGGAGTGAATGTGCCCACGCTGAGTGGAGTGGAGGTGCCCAGGCTGATTGGAGTGCAGGTTCCCAGGCAGAGTGGGACTGGAAGTGCCCAGGCTGAGTGGAGTGAATGTGCCCAGGCTGAGTGGAGTGAATGATCCCAGGCTGAATGGGAGTCAATGTGCCTAGACAGAGTGGAGTGAATGTGGCCAGGCTGAGTGGAGTGGAGGTGCCCAGGGTGAGTGGAGTTGGGGTTCCCAGGCAGAGAGGGACTGGAAGTGCCCTGGCTGAGTGGAGTGAATGTGCCCAGGCTGCGTGGAGTGGAGGTTCCCAGGCTGAGTGGAGTGCAGGCTCCCAGCAGAGTGGGACTGGAAGTGCCCAGGCTGAGTGGAGTGAATGTGCCCAGGCTGAATGGAGTGGAGGTGCCCAGGCTGAGTGGAGTGCAGGTTCCCAGGCAGAGTGGGATTGGAAGTGCCCAGGCTGAGTGGAGTGAATGTGCCCAGGCTGAGTGGAGTGGAGGTGCCCAGGCTGAGTGGAGTGCTGGTTCCCAGGCAGAGTGGAACTGGAAGTGCCAAAGGTGAGTGGAGTGAATGTGCCCAGGCTGAGTGGAGTGGAGGTGCCCAGGCTGAGTGGAGTTGGGGTTCCCTGGCAGAGTGGGACTGGAAGTGCCAACGCTGAGTGGAGTGAATGTGCCCAGGCTGAGTGGAGTGGAGCTGCCCAGGCCGAGTGGAGTGCAGGTTCCGAGGCAGAGTGGGACTGGAAGTGCCCAGGCTGAGTGGAGTGAATGTGCCCAGGCTGAGTGGAGTGGAGGTGCCCAGGCTGAGTGGAGTTGGGGGTCCCTGGCAGAGTGGGACTGGAAGTGCCAAGGCTGAGTGGAGTGAATGTGCCCAGGCTGAGTGGAGTGGAGGTGCCCAGGCTGAGTGGAGTTGGGGTTCGCAGGCAGAGAGGGACTGGAAGTGCCCTGGCTGAGTGGAGTGAATGTGCCCAGGCTGCGTGGAGTGGAGGTTCCCAGGCTGAGTGGAGTGCAGGTTCCCAGCAGAATGGGATTGGAAGTACCCAGGCTGAGTGGAGTGGAGGTGCCCAGGCTGAGTGGAGTGCTGGTTCCCAGGCAGAGTGGGATTGGAAGTTCCCAGGCTGAGTGGAGTGAATGTCCCCAGGCTGAGTGGATTGCATGTGCCCAGGCTGAGTGGAGTGCAGGTTCCCAGGCAGAGTGGGATTGGAAGTGCCAAGGCTGAGTGGAGTGAATGTGCCCAGGCTGAGTGGAGTGGAGGTGCCCAGGCTGAGTGGAGTTGGGGTTCCCTGGCAGAGTGGGATTGGAAGTGCCCAGGCTGAGTGGAGTGAATGTGCCCAGGCTGAGTGGAGTGGAGGTGCCCAGGCTGAGTGGAGTTGGGGTTCCCTGGCAGAGTGGGACTGGAAGTGCCAAGGCTGAGTGGAGTGAAGGTACCCAGGCTGAGTGGAGTGGAGGTGCCCAGGCTGAGTGGAGTGCAGGTTCCCAGCAGAGTGGGACTGGAAGTGCCCAGGCTGAGTGGAGTGAATGTGCCCAGGCTGAATGGAGTGGAGGTGCCCAGGCTGAGTGGAGGTGCCCAGGCTGAGTGGAGTGCAGGTTCCCAGGCAGAGTGGGATTGGAAGTGCCCAGGCTGAGTGGAGTGAATGTACCCAGGCTGAGTGGAGTGGAGGGGCCCAGGCTGAGTCGAGTGCAGGTTCCCAGGCAGAGTGGGATTGGAAGTGCCCAGGCTGAGTGGAGTGAATGTGCCCAGGCTGAGTGGAGTGGAGGTGCCCAGGCTGAGTAGAGTTGGGGTTCCCTGACAGAGTGGGACTGGAAGTGCCAACGGTGAGTGGAGTGAATGTGCCCAGGCTGAGTGGAGTGGAGGTGCCCAGGCTGAGTGGAGTTGGGGTTCCCTGGCAGAGTGGGACTGGAAGTGCCAACGCTGAGTGGAGTGAATGTGCCCAGGCTGAGTGGAGTGGAGGTGCCCAGGCTGAGTGGAGTGCAGGTTCCCAGGCAGAGTGGGATTGGAAGTGCCCAGGCTGAGTGGAGTAATGTACCCAGGCTGAGTGGAGTGCAGGTGCCCAGGCTGAGTGGAGTGCAGGTTCCCAGGCAGAGTGGGACTGGAAGTGCCCAGGCGGAGTGGAGTGAATGTGCCCAGGCTGAATGGGATTCAATGTGCCTAGACAGAGTGGAGTGAATATGCCCGGCCGCCGGAGCCCGAAACGTGCGTTTCCCCATTGCCTTGAATGGGCGCGGAGAGAGGGGGGCGCTTTTTGGCTCGTGGCGCGGGCACCGTTGCGCCAAAGCGTCAAGTGTCACACCTCCCCGTGCTCGGGGCGGCCCCTTGGAGCTAACTAACGGGTTTTGGAGGGGCTGCGAGGCCGCCCAGGAGTACGGGTCCAAACCGCGTTCCGATCGGACGAGAATTGAGGGCGGGACACAGTTCCGCGGTTCACTTTCCGCCCGGGCAAAGGGCCTATAACTTGCGGCGGGAGGGCTTAAGAGTGGGCCCCCGCGAGTCGGGTGGAGAGCCGGGTGTGGAGAGGAGTAGCGGAGGTTCCCAGTCAGAGTGGGAGTGGAGGTTCCTGGGCAGAGTGGGACTGGAAGTGCCCAGGCTGAGTGGAGTAAATGTGCCCTGGCTGAGTGGAGTGAATGTGCCCAGGCTGAGTGGAGTGGAGGTGCCCAGGCCGAGTGGAGTGCAGGTTCCCAGGCAGAGTGGGACTGAAGGGGCCAGGCTGAGTGGAGTGAATGTGCCCAGGCTGAGTGGAGTGGAGGTGCCCAGGCTGAGTGGAGTGAATGTTCCCAGGCTGAATGGGAGTCAATGTGCCTAGTCAGAGTGGAGTGAATGTGCCCAGGCTGAGTGGAGTGGAGGTGCCCAGGCTGAGTGGAGTTGGGGTTCCCAGGCAGAGAGGGACTGGAAGTGCCCTGGCTGAGTGGAGTGAATGTGCCCAGGCTGCGTGGAGTGGAGGTTCCCAGGCTGAGTGGAGTGCAGGTTCCAGGCAGAGTGGGATTGGAAGTACCCAGGCTGAGTGGAGTGGAGGTGCCCAGGCTGAGTGGAGTGCAGGTTCCCCGGCAGAGTGGGATTGGAAGTGCCCAGGCTGAGTGGAGTGAATGTGCCCAGGCTGAGTGGAGTGGAGGTGCCCAGGCTGAGTGGAGTTGGTGTTCCCTGGCAGAGTGGGACTGGAAGTGCCAAGGCTGAGTGGAGTGAATGTACCCAGGCTGAGTGGAGTGGAGGTGCCCAGGCTGAGTGGAGTGCTGGTTCCCAGGGAGAGTGGGATTGGAAGTTCCCAGGCTGAGTGGAGTGAATGTCCCCAGGCTGAGTGGAGTGAATGTGCCCAGGCAGAGTGGAGTGAATGTGCCGAGGCTGAGTGGAGTGGAGGTGCCCAGGCTGAGTGGAGTGCAGGTTCCCAGGCAGAGTGGGATTGGAAGTGCCCAGGCTGAGTGCAGTGAATGTGCCCAGGCTGAGTGGAGTGGAGGTGCCAGGCTGAGTGGAGTTGGGGTACCCTGACAGAGTGGGACTGGAAGTGCCAAGGCTGAGTGGAGTGAATGTACCCAGGCTGAGTGGAGTGCTGGTTCCCAGGCAGAGTGGGATTGGAAGTGCCCAGGCTGAGTGGAGTAATGTACCCAGGCTGAGTGGAGTGCAGGTGCCCAGGCTGAGAGGAGTGCAGGTTCCCAGGCAGAGTGGGATTGGAAGTGCCCAGGCTGAGTGGAGTGAATGTCCCCAGGCTGAGTGGATTGCATGTGCCCAGGCTGAGTGGAGTGCAGGTTCCCAGGCAGAGTGGGACTGGAAGTGCCCAGGCGGAGTGGAGTGAATGTGCCCAGGCTGAATGGGAGTCAATGTGCCTAGACAGAGTGGAGTGAATGTGCCCAGCCGCCGGAGCCCGAAACGTGCGTTTCCCCATTGCCTTCAATGGGCGCGGAGAGAGGGGGGCGCTTTTTGGCTCGTGGCGCGGGCACCGTTGCGCCAAAGCGTCAAGTGTCACACCTCCCCGTGCTCGGGGCGGCCCCTTGGAGCTAACTGGCTGGGTCTGGAGGGGCTGCGAGGCCGCCCAGGAGAACGGGTCCAAACCGCGTTCCGATCGGACGAGAATTGAGGGCGGGACACAGTTCCGCGGTTCACTTTCCGCCCGGGCAAAGGGCCTATAACTTGCGGCGGGAGGGCTTAAGAGTGGGCCCCCGCGAGTCGGGTGGAGAGCCGGGTGTGGAGAGGAGTAGCGGAGGTTCCCAGTCAGAGTGGGAGTGGAGGTTCCTGGGCAGAGTGGGAGTGAATGTGCCCTGGCTGAGTGGAGTGAATGTGCCCAGGCTGAGTGGAGTGGAGGTGCCCAGGCTGAGTAGAGTGCAGGCACCCAGGCAGAGTGGGATTGGAAGTGCCCAGGCTGAGTGGAGAGAATGTGCCCAGGCTGAGTGGAGTGGAGGTGCCCAGGCCGAGTGGAGTGAAGGTTCCCAGGCAGAGTGGGACTGGAAGTGCCCAGGCTGAGTGGAGTGAATGTGCCCAGGCTGAGTGGAGTGGAGGTGCCCAGGCTGAGTGGAGTTGGGGTTCCCTGGCAGAGTGGGACTGGAAGTGCCAAGGCTGAGTGGAGTGAATGTGCCCAGGCTGAGTGGAGTGCAGGTTCCCAGGCAGAGTGGGACTGAAAGTGCCCAGGCTGAGTGGAGTGAATGTGCCCAGGCAGAGTGGAGTGAATGTGCCCAGGCTGAGTGGAGTGAATGTGCCCAGGCTGAGTGGAGAGAATGTGCCCAGGCTGAGTGGATTGGAGGTGCCCAGGCTGAGTGGAGTGCAGGTTCCCAGGCAGAGTGGGACTGGAAGTGCCCAGGCTGAGTGGAGTGAATGTGCCCAGGCTGAGTGGAGTGAATGTTCCCAGGCTGAATGGGAGTCAATGTGCCTAGACAGAGTGGAGTGAATGTGCCCAGGCTGAGTGGAGTGGAGGTGCCCAGGCTGAGTGGAGTTGGGGTTCCCAGGCAGAGAGGGACTGGAAGTGCCCTGGCTGAGTGGAGTGAATGTGCCCAGGCTGAGTGGAGTGAATGTGCCCAGGCAGAGTGGAGTGAATGTGCCCAGGCAGAATGGAGTGGAGGTGTTCAGGCTGAGAGGAGTGCAGGTTCCCAGGCAGAGTGGGACTGGAAGTGCCCAGGCTGAGTGGAGTGAATGTGCCCAGGCTGAATGGAGTGGAGGTGCCCAGGCTGAGTGGAGTGCAGGTTCCCAGGCAGAGTGGGATTGGAAGTGCCCAGGCTGAGTGGAGTGAATGTACCCAGGCTGAGTGGAGTGGAGGTGCCCAGGCTGAGTGGAGTGCAGGTTCCCAGGCAGAGTGGGATTGGAAGTGCCCAGGCTGAGTGGAGTGAATGTGCCCAGGCTGAGTGGAGTGGAGGTGCCCAGGCTGAGTGGAGTTGGGGTTCCCAGGCAGAGAGGGACTGGAAGTGCCCTGGCTGAGTGGAGTGAATGTGCCCAGGCTGCGTGGAGTGGAGGTTCCCAGGCTGAGTGGAGTGCAGGTTCCCAGCAGAGTGGGATTGGAAGTACCCAGGCTGAGTGGAGTGGAGGTGCCCAGGCTGAGTGGAGTGCAGGTTCCCAGGCAGAGTGGGATTGGAAGTGCCCAGGCTGAGTGGAGTGAATGTGCCCAGGCTAAGTGGAGTGGAGGTGCCCAGGCTGAGTGGAGTTGGGGTTCCCTGGCAGAGTGGGACTGGAAGTGCCAAGGCTGAGTGGAGTGAATGTACCCAGGCTGAGTGGAGTGGAGGTGCCCAGGCTGAGTGGAGTGCTGGTTCCCAGGCAGAGTGGGATTGGAAGTTCCCAGGCTGAGTGGAGTGAATGTCCCCAGGCTGAGTGGATTGCATGTGCCCAGGCTGAGTGGAGTGCAGGTTCCCTGGCAGAGTGGGATTGGAAGTGCCCAGGCTGAGTGGAGTGAATGTGCCCAGGCTGACTGGAGTGGAGGTGCCCTGGCCGAGTGGAGTGCAGGTTCCCAGGCAGAGTGGGACTGGAACTGCCCAGGCGGAGTGGAGTGAATGTGCCCAGGCTGAATGGGAGTCAATGTGCCTAGACAGAGTGGAGTGAATGTGCCCGGCCGCCGGAGCCCGAAACGTGCGTTTCCCCATTGCCTTCAATGGGCGCGGAGAGAGGGGGGCGCTTTTTGGCTCGTGGCGCGGGCACCGTTGCGCCAAAGCGTCAAGTGTCAAACCTCCCCGTGCTCGGGGCGGCCCCTTGGAGCTAACTGGCTGGGTCTGGAGGGGCTGCGAGGCCGCCCAGGAGAACGGGTCCAAACCGCGTTCCGATCGGACGAGAATTGAGGGCGGGACACAGTTCCGCGGTTCACTTTCCGCCCGGGCAAAGGGCCTATAACTTGCGGCGGGAGGGCTTAAGAGTGGGCCCCCGCGAGTCGGGTGGAGAGCCGGGTGTGGAGAGGAGTAGCGGAGGTTCCCAGTCAGAGTGGGAGTGGAGGTTCCTGGGCAGAGTGGGACTGGAAGTGCCCAGGCTGAGTGGAGTGAATGTGCCCTGGCTGAGTGGAGTGAATGTGCCCAGGCTGAGTGGAGTGGAGGTGCCCAGGCTGAGTAGAGTGCAGGCACCCAGGCGGAGTGGGATTAGAAGTGCCCAGGCTGAGTGGAGTGAATGTGCCCAGGCTGAGTGGAGTGCAGGTGCCCAGGCTGAGAGGAGTGCAGGTTCCCAGGCAGAGTGGGATTGGAAGTCCCCAGGCTGAGTGGAGTGAATGTGCCCAGGCTGAGTGGAGTGGAGGTGCCCAGGCCGAGTGGAGTGCAGGTTCCCAGGCAGAGTGGGACTGGAAGTGCCCAGGCGGAGTGGAGTGAATGTGCCCAGGCTGAGTGGAGTGGAGGTGCCCAGGCCGAGTGGAGTGCAGGTTCCCAGGCAGAGTGGGACTGGAAGTGCCCAGGCTGAGTGGAGTGAATGTGCCCAGGCTGAGTGGAGTGGAGGTGACCAGGCTGAGTGGAGTGCAGGTTCCCTGGCAGAGTGGGATTGGAAGTGCCCAGGCTGAGTGGAGTGAATGTGCCCAGGCTGACTGCAGTGGAGGTGCCCAGGCCGAGTGGAGTGCAGGTTCCCAGGCAGAGTGTGACTGGAAGTGCCCAGGCGGAGTGGAGTGAATGTGCCCAGGCTGAGTGGAGTGGAGGTGCCCAGGCTGAGTGGAGTTGGGGTTCCCAGGCAGAGAGGGACTGGAAGTGCCCTGGCTGAGTGGAGTGAATGTGCCCAGGCTGAGTGGAGTGAATGTGCCCAGGCAGAGTGGAGTGAATGTGCCCAGGCAGAGTGGAGTGGAGGTGCCCAGGCTGAGTGGAGTGCAGGTTCCCAGGCAGAGTGGGACTGGAAGTGCCCAGGCTGAGTGGAGTGAATGTGCCCAGGCTGAATGGAGTGGAGGTGCCCAGGCTGAGTGGAGTGCAGGTTCCCAGGCAGAGTGGGATTGGAAGTGCCCAGGCTGAGTGGAGTGAATGTACCCAGGCTGAGTGGAGTGGAGGTGCCCAGGCTGAGTGGAGTGCAGGTTCCCAGGCAGAGTGGGATTGGAAGTGCCCAGGCTGAGTGGAGTGAATGTGCCCAGGCTGAGTGGAGTGGAGGTGCCCAGGCTGAGTGGAGTTGGGGTTCCCTGGCAGAGTGGGACTGGAAGTGCCAAGGCTGAGTGGAGTGAATGTGCCCAGGCTGAGTGGAGTGGAGGTGCCCAGGCCGAGTGGAGTGCAGGTTCCCAGGCAGAGTGGGACTGAAAGTGCCCAGGCTGAGTGGAGTGAATGTGCCCCAGGCTGATTGGAGTGGAGGTGCCCAGGCTGAATGGAGTTGGGGTTCCCTGGCAGAGTGGGACTGGAAGTGCCAACGGTGAGTGGAGTGAATGTGCCCAGGCTGAGTGGAGTGGAGGTGCCCAGGCTGAGTGGAGTTGGGGTTCCCTGGCAGAGTGGGACTGGAAGTGCCAACGCTGAGTGGAGTGAATGTGCCCAGGCTGAGTGGAGTGGAGGTGCCCAGGCTGAGTGGAGTGCTGGTTCCCAGGCAGAGTGGGATTGGAAGTGCCCAGGCTGAGTGGAGTAATGTACCCAGGCTGAGTGGAGTGCAGGTGCCCAGGCTGAGAGGAGTGCAGGTTCCCAGGCAGAGTGGGATTGGAAGTCCCCAGGCTGAGTGGAGTGAATGTGCCCAGGCTGAGTGGAGTTGAGGTGCCCAGGCCGAGTGGAGTGCAGGTTCCCAGGCAGAGTGGGACTGGAAGTGCCCAGGCGGAGTGGAGTGAATGTGCCCAGGCTGAGTGGAGTGGAGGTGCCCAGGCCGAGTGGAGTGCAGGTTCCCAGGCAGAGTGGGACTGGAAGTGCCCAGGCTGAGTGGAGTGAATGTGCCCAGGCTGAGTGGAGTGGAGGTGCCCAGGCTGAGTGGAGTTGGGGTTCCCTGGCAGAGTGGGACTGGAAGTGCCAAGGCTGAGTGGAGTGAATGTGCCCAGGCTGAGTGGAGTGCAGGTTCCCAGGCAGAGTGGGACTGAAAGTGCCCAGGCTGAGTGGAGTGAATGTGCCCAGGCTGAGTGGAGTGAATGTGCCCAGGCTGAGTGGAGTGAATGTGCCCAGGCTGAGTGGAGAGAATGTGCCCAGGCTGAGTGGATTGGAGGTGCCCAGGCTGAGTGGAGTGCAGGTTCCCAGGCAGAGTGGGACTGGAAGTGCCCAGGCTGAGTGGAGTGAATGTGCCCAGGCTGAGTGGAGTGAATGTTCCCAGGCTGAATGGGAGTCAATGTGCCTAGACAGAGAGGAGTGAATGTGCCCAGGCTGAGTGGAGTGGAGGTGCCCAGGCTGAGTGGAGTTGGGGTTCCCAGGCAGAGAGGGACTGGAAGTGCCCTGGCTGAGTGGAGTGAATGTGCCCAGGCTGAGTGGAGTGAATGTGCCCAGGCAGAGTGGAGTGGAGGTGCCCAGGCTGAGTGGAGTGCAGGTTCCCAGGCAGAGTGGGACTGGAAGTGCCCAGGATGAGTGGAGTGAATGTGCCCAGGCTGAATGGAGTGGAGGTGCCCAGGCTGAGTGGAGTGCAGGTTCCCAGGCAGAGTGGGATTGGAAGTGCCCAGGCTGAGTGGAGTGAATGTACCCAGGCTGAGTGGAGTGGAGGTGCCCAGGCTGAGTGGAGTGCAGGTTCCCAGGCAGAGTGGGATTGGAAGTGCCCAGGCTGAGTGGAGTGAATGTGCCCAGGCTGAGTGGAGTGGAGGTGCCCAGGCTGAGTGGAGTTGGGGTTCCCAGGCAGAGAGGGACTGGAAGTGCCCTGGCTGAGTGGAGTGAATGTGCCCAGGCTGCGTGGAGTGGAGGTTCCCAGGCCTAGTGGAGTGCAGGTTCCCAGCAGAGTGGGATTGGAAGTACCCAGGCTGAGTGGAGTGGAGGTGCCCAGGCTGAGTGGAGTGCAGGTTCCCAGGCAGAGTAGGATTGGAAGTGCCCAGGCTGAGTGGAGTGAATTTGCCCAGGCTGAGTGGAGTGGAGGTGCCCAGGCTGAGTGGAGTTGGGGTTCCCTGGCAGAGTGGGACTGGAAGTGCCAAGGCTGAGTGGAGTGAATGTACCCAGGCTGAGTGGAGTGGAGGTGCCCAGGCTGAGTGGAGTGCAGGTTCCCAGGCAGAGTGGGACTGGAAGTGCCCAGGCTGAGTGGAGTGAATGTGCCCAGGCTGAATGGAGTGGAGGTGCCCAGGCTGAGTGGAGTGCAGGTTCCCAGGCAGAGTGGGATTGGAAGTGCCCAGGCTGAGTGGAGTGAATGTGCCCAGGCAGAGTGGAGTGAATGTGCCGAGGCTGAGTGGAGTGGAGGTGCCCAGGCTGAGTGGAGTGCAGGTTCCCAGGCAGAGTGGGATTGGAAGTGCCCAGGCTGAGTGGAGTGAATGTGCCCAGGCTGAGTGGAGTGGAGGTGCCCAGGCCGAGTGGAGTGCAGGTTCCCAGGCAGAGTGGGACTGGAAGTGCCCAGGCGGAGTGGAGTGAATGTGCCCACGCTGAATGGGAGTCAATGTGCCTAGACAGAGTGGAGTGAATTTGCCCGGCCGCCGGAGCCCGAAACGTGCGTTTCCCCATTGCTTGTAAGGGGGCGGAGAGAGTGGGGCGCTTTTTGGCTCGTGGCGCGGGCACCGTTGCGCCAAAGCGTCAAGTGTCACACCTCCCCATGCTCGGGGCGGCCCCTTGGAGCTAACTGGCTGGGTCTGGAGGGGCTGCGAGACCGCCCAGGAGAACGGGTCCAAACCGCGTTCCGATCGGACGAGAATTGAGGGCGGGACACAGTTCCGCGGTTCACGTTCCGCCCGGGCAAAGGGCCTATAACTTGCGGCGGGAGGGCTTAAGAGTGGGCCCCCGCGAGTCGGGTGGAGAGCCGGGTGTGGAGAGGAGTAGCGGAGGTTCCCAGTCAGAGTGGGAGTGGAGGTTCCTGGGCAGAGTGGGACTGGAAGTGCTTAGGCTGAGTGGAGTGAATGTGCCCTGGCTGAGTGGAGTGAATGTGGCCAGGCTGAGTGGAGTGAATGTGCCCAGGCTGAGTGGAGTGAATGTGCCCAGGCTGAGTGGAGAGAATGTGCCCAGGCTGAGTGGATTGGAGGTGCCCAGGCTGAGTGGAGTGCAGGTTCCCAGGCAGAGTGGGACTGGAAGTGCCCAGGCTGAGTGGAGTGAATGTGCCCAGGCTGAGTGGAGTGAATGTTCCCAGGCTGAATGGGAGTCAATGTGCCTAGACAGAGTGGAGTGAATGTGCCCAGGCTGAGTGGAGTGGAGGTGCCCAGGCTGAGTGGAGTTGGGGTTCCCAGGCAGAGAGGGACAGGACGTGCCCTGGCTGAGTGGAGTGAATGTGCCCAGGCTGCGTGGAGTGGATGTTCCCAGGCTGAGTGGAGTGCAGGTTCCCAGCAGAGTGGGACTGGAAGTGCCCAGGCTGAGTGGAGTGGAGGTGCCCAGGCCGAGAAAAGTGCAGGTTCCCAGGCAGAGTGGGACTGGAAGTGCCCAGGCGGAGTGGAGTGAATGTGCCCAGGCTGAATGGGAGTCAATGTGCCTAGACAGAGTGGAGTGAATGTGCCCAGCCGCCGGAGCCCGAAACGTGCGTTTCCCCATTGCCTTCAATGGGCGCGGAGAGAGGGGGGCGCTTTTTGGCTCGTGGCGCGGGCACCGTTGCGCCAAAGCGTCAAGTGTCACACCTCCCCGTGCTCGGGGCGGCCCCTTGGAGCTAACTGGCTGGGTCTGGAGGGGCTGCGAGGCCGCCCAGGAGAACGGGTCCAAACCGCGTTCCGATCGGACGAGAATTGAGGGCGGGACACAGTTCCGCGGTTCACTTTCCGCCCGGGCAAAGGGCCTATAACTTGCGGCGGGAGGGCTTAAGAGTGGGCCCCCGCGAGTCGGGTGGAGAGCCGGGTGTGGAGAGGAGTAGCGGAGGTTCCCAGTCAGAGTGGGAGTGGAGGTTCCTGGGCAGAGTGGGAGTGAATGTGCCCTGGCTGAGTGGAGTGAATGTGCCCAGGCTGAGTGGAGTGGAGGTGCCCAGGCTGAGTAGAGTGCAGGCACCCAGGCAGAGTGGGATTGGAAGTGCCCAGGCTGAGTGGAGTGAATGTGCCCAGGCTGAGTGGAGTGGAGGTGCCCAGGCTGAGTGGAGTGCAGGTTCCCAGGCAGAGTGGGATTGGAAGTGCCCAGGCTGAGTGGAGTGAATGTGCCCAGGCTGAGTGGAGTGGAGGTGCCCAGGCTGAGTGGAGTTGGGGTTCCCTGGCAGAGTGGGACTGGAAGTGCCAAGGCTGAGTGGAGTGAATGTGCCCAGGCTGAGTGGAGTGCAGGTTCCCAGGCAGAGTGGGACTGAAAGTGCCCAGGCTGAGTGGAGTGAATGTGCCCAGGCAGAGTGGAGTGAATGTGCCCAGGCTGAGTGGAGTGAATGTGCCCAGGCAGAGTGGAGTGAATGTGCCGAGGCTGAGTGGAGTGGAGGTGCCCAGGCTGAGTGGAGTGAATGTGCCCAGGCTGAGTGGAGAGAATGTGCCCAGGCTGAGTGGATTGGAGGTGCCCAGGCTGAGTGGAGTGCAGGTTCCCACGCAGAGTGGGACTGGAAGTGCCCAGGCTGAGTGGAGTGAATGTGCCCAGGCTGAGTGGAGTGGAGGTGCCCAGGCTGAGTGGAGTTGGGGTTCCCAGGCAGAGAAGGACTGGAAGTGCCCTGGCTGAGTGGAGTGAATGTGCCCAGGCTGCGTGGAGTGGAGGTTCCCAGGCTGAGTGGAGTGCAGGTTCCCAGCAGAGTGGGACTGGAAGTGCCCAGGCTGAGTGGAGTGAATGTGCCCAGGCTGAGTGGAGTGAATGTGCCCTGGCTGAGTGGAGTGAATGTGGCCAGGCTGAGTGGAGTGGAGGTTCCTGGGCAGAGTGGGACTGGAAGTGCCCAGGCTGAGTGGAGTGAATGTGCCCTGGCTGAGTGGAGTGAATGTGGCGAGGCTGAGTGGAGTGGAGGTGCCCAAGCTGAGTGGAGTGCAGGCACCCAGGCAGAGTGGGATTGGAAGTGCCCAGGCTGAGTGGAGTGAATGTGCCCAGGCTGAGTGGAGTGGAGGTGCCCAGGCAGAGTGGGATTGGAAGTGTCCAGGCTGAGTGGAGTGAATGTGCCCAGGCTGAGTGGAGTGGAGGTGCCCAGGCTGAGTGGAGTTGGGGTTCCCTGGCAGAGTGGGACTGGAAGTGCCAAGGCTGAGTGGAGTGAATGTGCCCAGGCTGAGTGGAGTGGAGGTGCCCAGGCCGAGTGGAGTGCAGGTTCCCAGGCAGAGTGGGACTGGAAGTGCCCAGGCGGAGTGGAGTGAATGTGCCCAGGCTGAATGGAGTGGAGGTGCCCAGGCTGAGTGGAGTGCAGGTTCCCTGGCAGAGTGGGATTGGAAGTGCCCAGGCTGAGTGCAGTGAATGTGCCCAGGCTGAGTGGAGTGGAGGTGCCAGGCTGAGTGGAGTTGGGGTACCCTGGCAGAGTGGGACTGGAAGTGCCAAGGCTGAGTGGAGTGAATGTACCCAGGCTGAGTGGAGTGGAGGTGCCCAGGCTGAGTGGAGTGCAGGTTCCCAGCAGAGTGGGACTGGAAGTGCCCAGGCTGAGTGGAGTGAATGTGCCCAGGCTGAGTGGAGTGAATGTACCAAGGCTGAGTGCAGTGGAGGTGCCCAGGCTGAGTGGAGTGAATGTGCCCAGGCTGAGTGGAGTGGAGGTGCCCAGGCTGAGTGGAGTGCAGGTTCCCAGGCAGAGTGGGACTGGAAGTGCCCAGGCTGAGTGGAGTGAATGTGCCCAGGCTGAATGGAGTGGAGGTGCCCAGGCTGAGTGGAGTGCAGGTTCCCAGGCAGAGTGGGATTGGAAGTGCCCAGGCTGAGTGGAGTGAATGTGCCCAGGCTGAGTGGAGTGGAGGTGCCCAGGCTGAATGGAGTTGGGGTTCCCTGGCAGAGTGGAACTGGAAGTGCCAACGATGAGTGGAGTGAATGTGCCCAGGCTGAGTGGAGTGGAGGTGCCCAGACTGAGTGGAGTTGGGGTTCCCTGGCAGAGTGGGACTGGAAGTGCCAACGCTGAGTGGAGTGGAGGTGCCCAGGCCGAGTGGAGTGCAGGTTCCCAGGCAGAGTGGGACTGGAAGTGCCCAGGCGGAGTGGAGTGAATGTGCCCAGGCTGAGTGGAGTGAATGTACCAAGGCTGAGTGCAGTGGAGGTGCCCAGGCTGAGTGGAGTGAATGTGCCCAGGCTGAGTGGAGTGGAGGTGCCCAGGCTGAGTGGAGTGCAGGTTCCCAGGCAGAGTGGGACTGGAAGTGCCCAGGCTGAGTGGAGTGAATGTGCCCAGGCTGAATGGAGTGGAGGTGCCCAGGCTGAGTGGAGTGCAGGTTCCCAGGCAGAGTGGGATTGGAAGTGCCCAGGCTGAGTGGAGTGAATGTGCCCAGGCTGAGTGGAGTGGAGGTGCCCAGGCTGAATGGAGTTGGGGTTCCCTGGCAGAGTGGAACTGGAAGTGCCAACGATGAGTGGAGTGAATGTGCCCAGGCTGAGTGGAGTGGAGGTGCCCAGACTGAGTGGAGTTGGGGTTCCCTGGCAGAGTGGGACTGGAAGTGCCAACGCTGAGTGGAGTGGAGGTGCCCAGGCCGAGTGGAGTGCAGGTTCCCAGGCAGAGTGGGACTGGAAGTGCCCAGGCGGAGTGGAGTGAATGTGCCCAGGCTGAATGGAGTGGAGGTGCCAAGGCTGAGTGGAGTGCAGGTTCCCAGGCAGAGTGGGATTGGAAGTGCCCAGGCTGAGTGCAGTGAATGTGCCCAGGCTGAGTGGAGTGGAGGTGCCAGGCTGAGTGGAGTTGGGGTACCCTGGCAGAGTGGGACTGGAAGTGCCAAGGCTGAGTGGAGTGAATGTACCCAGGCTGAGTGGAGTGGAGATGCCCAGGCTGAGTGGAGTGCAGGTTCCCAGCAGAGTGGGACTGGAAGTGCCCAGGCTGAGTGGAGTGAATGTGCCCAGGCTGAGTGGAGTGAATGTGCCCAGGCAGAGTGGGATTGGAAGTGCCAAGACTGAGTGGAGTGAATGTGCCCAGGCTGAGTGGAGTGGAGGTGCCCAGGCTGAGTGGAGTTGGGGTTCCCTGGCAGAGTGGGACTGGAAGTGCCAAGGCTGAGTGGAGTGAATGTGCCCAGGCTGAGTGGAGTGGAGGTGCCCAGGCCGAGTGGAGTGCAGGTTCCCAGGCAGAGTGGGACTGGAAGTGCCCAGGCGGAGTGGAGTGAATGTGCCCAGGCTGAATGGAGTGGAGGTGCCCAGGCTGAGTGGAGTGCAGGTTCCCTGGCAGAGTGGGATTGGAAGTGCCCAGGCTGAGTGCAGTGAATGTGCCCAGGCTGAGTGGAGTGGAGGTGCCAGGCTGAGTGGAGTTGGGGTACCCTGGCAGAGTGGGACTGGAAGTGCCAAGGCTGAGTGGAGTGAATGTACCCAGGCTGAGTGGAGTGGAGGTGCCGAGGCTGAGTGGAGTGAATGTACCCAGGCTGAGTGGAGTGGAGGTGCCCAAGCTGAGTGGAGTGGAGGTGCCCAGGCTGAGTGGAGTTGGGGTTCCCAGGCAGAGAGGGACAGGAAGTGCCCTGGCTGAGTGGAGTGAATGTGCCCAGGCTGCGTGGAGTGGATGTTCCCAGGCTGAGTGGAGTGCAGGTTCCCAGCAGAGTGGGACTGGAAGTGCCCAGGCTGAGTAAAGTGCAGGTTCCCAGGCAGAGTGGGACTGGAAGTGCCCAGGCGGAGTGGAGTGAATGTGCCCAGGCTGAATGGGAGTCAATGTGCCTAGACAGAGTGGAGTGAATGTGCCCGGCCGCCGGAGCCCGAAACGTGCGTTTCCCCATTGCCTTGAATGGGCGCGGAGAGAGGGGGGCGCTTTTTGGCTCGTGGCGCGGGCACCGTTGCGCCAAAGCGTCAAGTGTCAAACCTCCCCGTGCTCGGGGCGGCCCCTTGGAGCTAACTGGCTGGGTCTGGAGGGGCTGCGAAGCCGCCCAGGAGAACGGGTCCAAACCGCGTTCCGATCGGACGAGAATTGAGGGCGGGACACAGTTCCGCGGTTCACTTTCCGCCCGGGCAAAGGGCCTATAACTTGCGGCGGGAGGGCTTAAGAGTGGGCCCCCGCGAGTCGGGTGGAGAGCCGGGTGTGGAGAGGAGTAGCGGAGGTTCCCAGTCAGAGTGGGAGTGGAGGTTCCTGGGCAGAGTGGGACTGGAAGTGCCCAGGCTGAGTGGAGTGAATGTGCCCTGGCTGAGTGCAGTGAATGTGCCCAGGCTGAGTGGAGTGAATGTGCCCAGGCTGAGTGGAGTGAATGTGCCCAGGCTGAGTGGAGAGAATGTGCCCAGGCTGAGTGGATTGGAGGTGCCCAGGCTGAGTGGAGTGCAGGTTCCCAGGCAGAGTGGGACTGGAAGTGCCCAGGCTGAGTGGAGTGAATGTGCCCAGGCTGAGTGGAGTGAATGTTCCCAGGCTGAATGGGAGTCAATGTGCCTAGACAGAGTGAAGTGAATGTGCCCAGGCTGAGTGGAGTGGAGGTGCCCAGGCTGAGTGGATTTGGGGTTCCCAGGCAGAGAGGGACTGGAAGTGCCCTGGCTGAGTGGAGTGAATGTGCCCAGGCTGCGTGGAGTGGAGGTTCCCAGGCCACTGGAGTGCAGGTTCCCAGCAGAGTGGGACTGGAAGTGCCCAGGCTGAGTGGAGTGAATGTGCCCAGGCAGAGAGGGACAGGAAGTGCCCTGGCTGAGTGGAGTGAATGTGCCCAGGCTGCGTGGAGTGGAGGTGCCCAGGCTGAGTGGAGTGCAGGTTCCCAGGCAGAGTGGGACTGGAAGTGCCCAGGCTGAGTGGAGTGAATGTGCCCAGGCTGAGTGGAGTGAATGTTCCCAGGCTGAATGGGAGTCAATGTGCCTAGACAGAGTGAAGTGAATGTGCCCAGGCTGAGTGGAGTGGAGGTGCCCAGGCTGAGTGGATTTGGGGTTCCCAGGCAGAGAGGGACTGGAAGTGCCCTGGCTGAGTGGAGTGAATGTGCCCAGGCTGCGTGGAGTGGAGGTTCCCAGGCTGAGTGGAGTGCAGGTTCCCAGCAGAGTGGGACTGGAAGTGCCCAGGCTGAGTGGAGTGAATGTGCCCAGGCTGAGTGGAGTGAATGTGCCCAGGCAGAGTGGAGTGAATGTGCCCAGGCTGAGTGGAGTGGAGGTGCCCAGGCTGAGTGGAGTTGGGGTTCCCTGGCAGAGTGGGACTGGAAGTGCCAAGGCTGAGTGGAGTGAATGTGCCCAGGCTGAGTGGAGTGGAGGTGCCCAGGCCGAGTGGAGTGCAGGTTCCCAGGCAGAGTGGGACTGGAAGTGCCCAGGCAGAGTGGAGTGAATGTGCCCAGGCTGAATGGAGTGGAGGTGCCCATGCTGAGTGGAGTGCAGGTTCCCTGGCAGAGTGGGATTGGAAGTGCCCAGGCTGAGTGCAGTGAATGTGCCCAGGCTGAGTGGAGGGGAGGTGCCCAGGCTGAGTGGAGTTGGGGTTCCCTGGCAGAGTGGGACTGGAAGTGCCAAGGCTGAGTGGAGTGAATGTACCCAGGCTGAGTGGAGTGGAGGTGCCCAGGCTGAGTGGAGTGCAGGTTCCCAGCAGAGTGGGACTGGAAGTGCCCAGGCTGAGTGGAGTGAATGTGCCCAGGCTGAGTGGAGTGAATGTGCCCAGCCAGAGTGGAGTGAATGTGCCCAGGCTGAGTGGAGTGGAGGTGCCCAGGCTGAGTGGAGTGCAGGTTCCCAGGCAGAGTGGGATTGGAAGTGCCCAGGCTGAGTGGAGTGAATGTGCCCAGGCTGAGTGGAGTGGAGGTGCCCAGGCCGAGTGGAGTGCAGGTTCCCAGGCAGAGTGGGACTGGAAGTGCCGAGGCGGAGTGGAGTGAATGTGCCCAGGCTGAATGGGAGTCAATGTGACAAGACAGAGTGGAGTGAATGTGCCCGGCCGCCGGAGCCCGAAACGTGCGTTTCCCCATTGCCTTGAATGGGCGCGGAGAGAGGGGGGCGCTTTTTGGCTCGTGGCGCGGGCACCGTTGCGCCAAAGCGTCAAGTGTCAAACCTCCCCGTGCTCGGGGCGGCCCCTTGGAGCTAACTGGCTGGGTCTGGAGGGGCTGCGAAGCCGCCCAGGAGAACGGGTCCAAACCGCGTTCCGATCGGACGAGAATTGAGGGCGGGACACAGTTCCGCGGTTCACTTTCCGCCCGGGCAAAGGGCCTATAACTTGCGGCGGGAGGGCTTAAGAGTGGGCCCCCGCGAGTCGGGTGGAGAGCCGGGTGTGGAGAGGAGTAGCGGAGGTTCCCAGTCAGAGTGGGAGTGGAGGTTCCTGGGCAGAGTGGGACTGGAAGTGCCCAGGCTGAGTGGAGTGAATGTGCCCTGGCTGAGTGGAGTGAATGTGCCCAGGCTGAGTGGAGTGAATGTGCCCAGGCTGAGTGGAGTGAATGTGCCCAGGCTGAGTGGAGAGAATGTGCCCAGGCTGAGTGGATTGGAGGTGCCCAGGCTGAGTGGAGTGCAGGTTCCCAGGCAGAGTGGGACTGGAAGTGCCCAGGCTGAGTGGAGTGAATGTGCCCAGGCTGAGTGGAGTGAATGTTCCCAGGCTGAATGGGAGTCAATGTGCCTAGACAGAGTGGAGTGAATGTGCCCAGGCTGAGTGGAGTGGAGGTGCCCAGGCTGAGTTGATTTGGGGTTCCCAGGCAGAGAGGGACTGGAAGTGCCCTGGCTGAGTGGAGTGAATGTGCCCAGGCTGCGTGGAGTGGAGGTTCCCAAGCTGAGTGGAGTGCAGGTTCCCAGCAGAGTGGGACTGGAAGTGCCCAGGCTGAGTGGAGTGAATGTGCCCAGGCTGAGTGGAGTGAATGTGCCCAGGCAGAGTGGAGTGAATGTGCCCAGGCTGAGTGGAGTGGAGGTGCCCAGGCTGAGTGGAGTGCAGGTTCCCAGGCAGAGTGGGACTGGAAGTGCCCAGGCTGAGTGGAGTGAATGTGCCCAGGCTGAATGGAGTGGAGGTGCCCAGGCAGAGTGGGATTGGAAGTGCCCAGGCAGAGTGGGATTGGAAGTGCCCAGGCTGAGTGGAGTGAATGTACCCAGGCTGAGTGGAGTGGAGGTGCCCAGGCTGAGTGGAGTGCAGGTTCCCAGGCAGAGTGGGATTGGAAGTGCCCAGGCTGAGTGGAGTGAATGTGCCCAGGCTGAGTGGAGTGGAGGTGCCCAGGCTGAGTGGAGTTGGGGTTCCCTGGCAGAGTGGGACTGGAAGTGCCAAGGCTGAGTGGAGTGAATGTACCCAGGCTGAGAGGAGTGGAGGTGCCCAGGCTGAGTGGAGTGCTGGTTCCCAGGCAGAGTGGGATTGGAAGTTCCCAGGCTGAGTGGAGTGAATGTCCCCAGGCTGAGTGGATTTCATGTCCCCAGGCTGAGTGGAGTGCAGGTTACCTGGCAGTGTGGGATTGGAAGTGCCCAGGCTGAGTGGAGTGAATGTGCCCAGGCTGAGTGGAGTGGAGGTGCCCAGGCCGAGTGGAGTGCAGGTTCCCAGGCAGAGTGGGACTGGAAGTGCCCAGGCGGAGTGGAGTGAATGTGCCCAGGCTGAATGGGAGTCAATGTGCCTAGACAGAGTGGAGTGAATGTGCCCGGCCGCCGGAGCCCGAAACGTGCGTTTCCCCATTGCCTTGAATGGGCGCGGAGAGAGGGGGGCGCTTTTTGGCTCGTGGCGCGGGCACCGTTGCGCCAAAGCGTCAAGTGTCACACCTCCCCGTGCTCGGGGCGGCCCCTTGGAGCTAACTGGCTGGGTCTGGAGGGGCTGCGAGACCGCCCAGGAGAACGGGTCCAAACCGCGTTCCGATCGGACGAGAATTGAGGGCGGGACACCGTTCCGCGGTTCACTTTCCGCCCGGGCAAAGGGCCTATAACTTGCGGCGGGAGGGCTTAAGAGTGGGCCCCCGCGAGTCGGGTGGAGAGCCGGGTGTGGAGAGGAGTAGCGGAGGTTCCCAGTCAGAGTGGGAGTGGAGGTTCCTGGGCAGAGTGGGACTGGAAGTGCCCAGGCTGAGTGGAGTGAATGTGCCCTGGCTAAGTGGAGTGAATGTGGCCAGGCTGAGTGGAGTGGAGGTGCCCAGGCTGAGTGGAGTGCAGGCACCCAGGCAGAGTGGGATTGGAAGTGCCCAGGCTGAGTGGAGTGAATGTGCCCAGGCTGAGTGGAGTGGAGGTGCCCAGGCAGAGTGGGATTGGAAGTGTCCAGGCTGAGTGGAGATAATGTGCCCAGGCTGAGTGGAGTGGAGGTGCCCAGGCTGAGTGGAGTTGGGGTTCCCTGGCAGAGTGGGACAGGAAGTGCCAAGGCTGAGTGGAGTGAATGTGCCCAGGCTGAGTGGAGTGCTGGTTCCCAGGCAGAGTGGGATTGGAAGTTCCCAGGCTGAGTGGAGTGAATGTCCCCAGGCTGAGTGGATTTCATGTCCCCAGGCTGAGTGGAGTGCAGGTTACCTGGCAGTGTGGGATTGGAAGTGCCCAGGCTGAGTGGAGTGAATGTGCCCAGGCTGAGTGGAGTGGAGGTGCCCAGGCCGAGTGGAGTGCAGGTTCCCAGGCAGAGTGGGACTGGAAGTGCCCAGGCGGAGTGGAGTGAATGTGCGCAGGCTGAATGGGAGTCAATGTGCCTAGACAGAGTGGAGTGAATGTGCCCGGCCGCCGGAGCCCGAAACGTGCGTTTCCCCATTGCCTTGAATGGGCGCGGAGAGAGGGGGGCGCTTTTTGGCTCGTGGCGCGGGCACCGTTGCGCCAAAGCGTCAAGTGTCACACCTCCCCGTGCTCGGGGCGGCCCCTTGGAGCTAACTGGCTGGGTCTGGAGGGGCTGCGAGACCGCCCAGGAGAACGGGTCCAAACCGCGTTCCGATCGGACGAGAATTGAGGGCGGGACACCGTTCCGCGGTTCACTTTCCGCCCGGGCAAAGGGCCTATAACTTGCGGCGGGAGGGCTTAAGAGTGGGCCCCCGCGAGTCGGGTGGAGAGCCGGGTGTGGAGAGGAGTAGCGGAGGTTCCCAGTCAGAGTGGGAGTGGAGGTTCCTGGGCAGAGTGGGACTGGAAGTGCCCAGGCTGAGTGGAGTGAATGTGCCCTGGCTGAGTGGAGTGAATGTGGCCAGGCTGAGTGGAGTGGAGGTGCCCAGGCTGAGTGGAGTGCAGGCACCCAGGCAGAGTGGGATTGGAAGTGCCCAGGCTGAGTGGAGTGAATGTGCCCAGGCTGAGTGGAGTGGAGGTGCCCAGGCAGAGTGGGATTGGAAGTGTCCAGGCTGAGTGGAGATAATGTGCCCAGGCTGAGTGGAGTGGAGGTGCCCAGGCTGAGTGGAGTTGGGGTTCCCTGGCAGAGTGGGACAGGAAGTGCCAAGGCTGAGTGGAGTGAATGTGCCCAGGCTGAGTGGAGTGGAGGTGCCCAGGCCGAGTGGAGTGCAGGTTCCCAGGCAGAGTGGGACTGGAAGTGCCCAGGCGGAGTGGAGTGAATGTGCCCAGGCTGAATGGAGTGGAGGTGCCCAGGCTGAGTGGAGTGCAGGTTCCCTGGCAGAGTGGGATTGGAAGTGCCCAGGCTGAGTGCAGTGAATGTGCCCAGGCTGAGTGGAGTGGAAGTGTCAGGCTGAGTGGAGTTGGGGTACCCTGGCAGAGTGGGACTGGAAGTGCCAAGGCTGAGTGGAGTGAATGTACCCAGGCTGAGTGGAGTGGAGGTGCCCAGGCTGAATGGAGTGCAGGTTCCCAGCAGAGTGGGACTGGAAGTGCCCAGGCTGAGTGGAGTGAATGTGCCCAGGCTGAGTGGAGTGAATGTGCCCAGGCAGAGTGGAGTGAATGTGCCGAGGCTGAGTGGAGTGGAGGTGCCCAGGCTGAGTGGAGTGCAGGTTCCCAGGCAGAGTGGGATTGGAAGTGCCCAGGCTGAGTGGAGTGAATGTGCCCAGGCTGAGTGGAGTGGAGGTGCCCAGGCCGAGTGGAGTGCAGGTTCCCAGGCAGAGTGGGACTGGAAGTGCCCAGGCGGAGTGGAGTGAATGTGCCCACGCTGAATGGGAGTCAATGTGCCTAGACAGAGTGGAGTGAATTTGCCCGGCCGCCGGAGCCCGAAACGTGCGTTTCCCCATTGCTTGTAAGGGGGCGGAGAGAGGGGGGCGCTTTTTGGCTCGTGGCGCGGGCACCGTTGCGCCAAAGCGTCAAGTGTCACACCTCCCCGTGCTCGGGGCGGCCCCTTGGAGCTAACTGGCTGGGTCTGGAGGGGCTGCGAGACCGCCCAGGAGAACGGGTCCAAACCGCGTTCCGATCGGACGAGAATTGAGGGCGGGACACAGTTCCGCGGTTCACGTTCCGCCCGGGCAAAGGGCCTATAACTTGCGGCGGGAGGGCTTAAGAGTGGGCCCCCGCGAGTCGGGTGGAGAGCCGGGTGTGGAGAGGAGTAGCGGAGGTTCCCAGTCAGAGTGGGAGTGGAGGTTCCTGGGCAGAGTGGGACTGGAAGTGCTTAGGCTGAGTGGAGTGAATGTGCCCTGGCTGAGTGGAGTGAATGTGGCCAGGCTGAGTGGAGTGAATGTGCCCAGGCTGAGTGGAGTGAATGTGCCCAGGCTGAGTGGAGAGAATGTGCCCAGGCTGAGTGGATTGGAGGTGCCCAGGCTGAGTGGAGTGCAGGTTCCCAGGCAGAGTGGGACTGGAAGTGCCCAGGCTGAGTGGAGTGAATGTGCCCAGGCTGAGTGGAGTGAATGTTCCCAGGCTGAATGGGAGTCAATGTGCCTAGACAGAGTGGAGTGAATGTGCCCAGGCTGAGTGGAGTGGAGGTGCCCAGGCTGAGTGGAGTTGGGGTTCCCAGGCAGAGAGGGACAGGAAGTGCCCTGGCTGAGTGGAGTGAATGTGCCCAGGATGCGTGGAGTGGATGTTCCCAGGCTGAGTGGAGTGCAGGTTCCCAGCAGAGTGGGACTGGAAGTGCCCAGGCTGAGTGGAGTGGAGGTGCCCAGGCCGAGTAAAGTGCAGGTTCCCAGGCAGAGTGGGACTGGAAGTGCCCAGGCGGAGTGGAGTGAATGTGCCCAGGCTGAATGGGAGTCAATGTGCCTAGACAGAGTGGAGTGAATGTGCCCGGCCGCCGGAGCCCGAAACGTGCGTTTCCCCATTGCCTTGAATGGGCGCGGAGAGAGGGGGGCGCTTTTTGGTTCGTGGCGCGGGCACCGTTGCGCCAAAGCGTCAAGTGTCACACCTCTCCGTGCTCGGGGCGGCCCCTTGGAGCTAACTGGCTGGGTCTGGAGGGGCTGCGAGGCCGCCCAGGAGAACGGGTCCAAACCGCGTTCCGATCGGACGAGAATTGAGGGCGGGACACAGTTCCGCGGTTCACTTTCCGCCCGGGCAAAGGGCCTATAACTTGCGGCGGGAGGGCTTAAGAGTGGGCCCCCGCGAGTCGGGTGGAGAGCCGGGTGTGGAGAGGAGTAGCGGAGGTTCCCAGTCAGAGTGGGAGTGGAGGTTCCTGGGCAGAGTGGGACTGGAAGTGCCCAGGCTGAGTGGAGTGAATGTGCCCTGGCTGAGTGGAGTGAATGTGGCCAGGCTGAGTGGAGTGGAGGTGCCCAGGCTGAGTGGAGTGCAGGCACCCAGGCAGAGTGGGATTGGAAGTGCCCAGGCTGAGTGGAGTGAATGTGCCCAGGCTGAGTGGAGTGGAGGTGCCCAGGCAGAGTGGGATTGGAAGTGCCCAGGCTGAGTGGAGTGAATGTGCCCAGGCTGAGTGGAGTGGAGGTGCCCAGGCTGAGTGGAGTTGGGGTTCCCTGGCAGAGTGGGACTGGAAGTGCCAAGGCTGAGTGGAGTGAATGTGCCCAGGCTGAGTGGAGTGGAGGTGCCCAGGCCGAGTGGAGTGCAGGTTCCCAGGCAGAGTGGGACTGGAAGTGCCCAGGCTGAGTGGAGTGAATGTGCCCAGGCTGAGTGGAGTGGAGGTGCCCAGGCTGAGTGGAGTGAATGTGCCCAGGCTGAGTGGAGAGAATGTGCCCAGGCTGAGTGGATTGGAGGTGCCAAGGCTGAGTGGAGTGCAGGTTCCCAGGCAGAGTGGGACTGGAAGTGCCCAGGCTGAGTGGAGTGAATGTGCCCAGGCTGAGTGGAGTGAATGTTCCCAGGCTGAATGGGAGTCAATGTGCCTAGACAGAGTGGAGTGAATGTGCCCAGGCTGAGTGGAGTGGAGGTGCCCAGGCTGAGTGGAGTTGGGGTTCCCAGGCAGAGAGGGACTGGAAGTGCCCTGGCTGAGTGGAGTGAATGTGCCCAGGCTGCGTGGAGTGGAGGTTCCCAGGCTGAGTGGAGTGCAGGATCCCAGCAGAGTGGGACTGGAAGTGCCCAGGCTGAGTGGAGTGAATGTGCCCAGGCTGAGTGGAGTGAATGTGCCCAGGCTGAGTGGAGTGAATGTGCCCAGGCTGAGTGGAGTGGAGGTGCCCAGGCTGAGTGGAGTGCAGGTTCCCAGGCAGAGTGGGACTGGAAGTGCCCAGGCTGAGTGGAGTGAATGTGGCCAGGCTGAATGGAGTGGAGGTGCCCAGGCTGAGTGGAGTGCAGGTTCCCAGGCAGAGTGGGATTGGAAGTGCCCAGGCTGAGTGGAGTGAATGTGCCCAGGCTGACTAGAGAGAATGTGCCCAGGCTGAGTGGATTGGAGGTGCCCAGGCTGAGTGGAGTGCAGGTTCCCAGGCAGAGTGGGACTGGAAGTGCCCAGGCTGAGTGGAGTGAATGTGCCCAGGCTGAGTGGAGTGGAGGTGCCCAGGCTGAGTGGAGTTGGGGTTCCCTGGCAGAGTGGGACTGGAAGTGCCAAGGCTGAGTGGAGTGAATGTGCCCAGGCTGAGTGGAGTGGAGGTGCCCAGGCCGAGTGGAGTGCAGGTTCCCAGGCAGAGTGGGACTGGAAGTGCCCAGGCGGAGTGGAGTGAATGTGCCCAGGCTGAATGGGAGTCAATGTGCCTAGACAGAGTGGAGTGAATGTGCCCGGCCGCCGGAGCCCGAAACGTGCGTTTCCCCATTGCCTTGAATGGGCGCGGAGAGAGGGGGGCGCTTTTTGGCTCGTGGCGCGGGCACCGTTGCGCCAAAGCGTCAAGTGTCACACATCCCCGTGCTCAGGGCGGCCCCTTGGAGCTAACTGGCTGGGTCTGGAGGGGCTGCGAGGCCGCCCAGGAGAACGGGTCCAAACCGCGTTCCGATCGGACAAGAATTGAGGGCGGGACACAGTTCCGCGGTTCACGTTCCGCCCGGGCAAAGGGCCTATAACTTGCGGCGGGAGGGCTTAAGAGTGGGCCCCCGCGAGTCGGGTGGAGAGCCGGGTGTGGAGAGGAGTAGCGGAGGTTCCCAGTCAGAGTGGGAGTGGAGGTTCCTGGGGAGAGTGGGACTGGAAGTGCCCAGGCTGAGTGGAGTGAATGTGCCCTGGCTGAGTGGAGTGAATGTGCCCAGGCTGAGTGGAGTGAATGTGCCCAGGCTGAGTGGAGTGAATGTGCCCAGGCTGAGTGGAGAGAATGTGCCCAGGCTGAGTGGATTGGAGGTGCCCAGGCTGAGTGGAGTGCAGGTTCCCAGGCAGAGTGGGACTGGAAGTGCCCAGTCTGAGTGGAGTGAATGTGCCCAGGCTGAGTGGAGTGAGTGATCCCAGGCTGAATGGGAGTCAATGTGCCTAGACAGAGTGGAGTGAATGTGCCCAGGCTGAGTGGAGTGGAGGTGCCCAGGCTGAGTGGAGTTGGGGTTCCCAGGCAGAGAGGGACTGGAAGTGCCCTGGCTGAGTGGAGTGAATGTGCCCAGGCTGCGTGGATTGCATGTGCCCAGGCTGAGTGGAGTGCAGGTTCCCTGGCAGAGTGGGATTGGAAGTGCCCAGGCTGAGTGGAGTGAATGTGCCCAGGCTGAGTGGAGTGGACGTGCCCAGGCAGAGTGGGATTGGAAGTGCCCAGGCTGAGTGGAGTGAATGTGCCCAGGCTGAGTGGAGTGGAGCTGCCCAGGCTGAGTGGAGTTGGGGTTCCCTGGCAGAGTGGGACTGGAAGTGCCAAGGCTGAGTGGAGTGAATGTGCCCAGGCTGAGTGGAGTGGAGGTGCCCAGGCCGAGTGGAGTGCAGGTTCCCAGGCAGAGTGGGACTGGAAGTGCCCAGGCGAAGTGGAGTGAATGTGCCCAGGCTGAATGGAGTGGAGGTGCCCAGGCTGAGTGGAGTGCAGGTTCCCTGGCAGAGTGGGATTGGAAGTGCCCAGGCTGAGTGCAGTGAATGTGCCCAGGCTGAGTGGAGTGGAGGTGCCAGGCTGAGTGGAGTTGGGGTACCCTGGCAGAGTGGGACTGGAAGTGCCAAGGCTGAGTGGAGTGAATGTACCCAGGCTGAGTGGAGTGGAGGTGCCCAGGCTGAGTGGAGTGAATGTACCCAGGCTGAGTGGAGTGGAGGTGCCCAAGCTGAGTGGAGTGAATGTGCCCAGGCTGAGTGGAGTGAATGTGCCCAGGCTGAGTGGAGTGGAGGTGCCCAGGCTGAGTGGAGTGAATGTACCCAGGCTGAGTGGAGTGGAGGTGCCCAAGCTGAGTGGAGTGAATGTGCCCAGGCTGAGTGGAGTGAATGTGCCCAGGCAGAGTGGAGTGAATGTGCCGAGGCTGAGTGGAGTGGAGGTGCCCAGGCTGAGTGGAGTGCAGGTTCCCAGGCTGAGTGGGATTGGAAGTGCCCAGGCTGAGTGGAGTGAATGTGCCCAGGCCGAGTGGAGTGCAGGTTCCCTGGCCGAGTGGAGTGCAGGTTCCCAGGCAGAGTGGGACTGGAAGTGCCCAGGCTGAGTGGAGTGAATGTGCCCAGGCTGAGTGGAGTGGAGGTGCCCAGGCCGAGTGGAGTGCAGGTTCCCAGGCAGAGTGGGACTGGAAGTGCCCAGGCGGAGTGGAGTGAATGTGCCTAGGCTGAATGGGAGTCAATGTGCCTAGACAGAGTGGAGTGAATGTGCCCGGCCGCCGGAGCCCGAAACGTGCGTTTCCCCATTGCCTTGAATGGGTGCGGAGAGAGGGGGGCACTTTTTGGCTCGTGGCGCGGGCACCGTTGCGCCAAAGCGTCAAGTGTCACCCCTCCCCGTGCTCGAGGCGGGCCCTTGGAGCTAACTGGCTGGGTCTGGAGGGCCTCCGAGGCCGCCCAGGAGAACGGGTCCAAACCGCGTTCCAATCGGACGAGAATTGAGGGCGGGACACAGTTCCGCGGTTCACTTTCCGCCCGGGTAAAGGGCCTATAAATTGCGGCGGGAGGGCTTAAGAGTGGGCCCCCGCGAGTCGGGTGGAGAGCCGGGTGTGGAGAGGAGTAGCGGAGGTTCCCAGTCAGAGTGGGAGTGGAGGTTCCTGGGCAGAGTGGGACTGGAAGTGCCCAGGCTGAGTGGAGTGAATGTGCCCTGGCTGAGTGGAGTGAATGTGGCCAGGCTGAGTGGAGTGGAGGTGCCCAGGCTGAGTGGAGTGCAGGCACCCAGGCAGAGTGGGATTGGAAGTGCCCAAGCTGAGTGGAGTGAATTTGCCCAGGCTGAGTGGAGTGGAGGTGCCCAGGCAGAGTGGGATTGGAAGTGCCCAGGCTGAGTGGAGTTGGGGTTCCCAGGCAGAGAGGGACTGGAAGTGCCCTGGCTGAGTGGAGTGAATGTGCCCAGGCTGCGTGGAGTGGAGGTTCCCAGGCTGAGTGGAGTGCAGGTTCCCAGCAGAGTGGGACTGGAAGTGCCCAGGCGGAGTGGAGTGAATGTATCCAGGCTGAGTGGACTGGAGGTGCCCAGGCTGAGTGGAGTGCTGGTTCCCAGGCAGAGTGGGATTGGAAGTTCCCAGGCTGAGTGGAGTGAATGTGCCCAGGCAGAGTGGAGTGAATGTGCCGAGGCTGAGTGGAGTGGAGGTGCCCAGGCTGAGTGGAGTGCAGGTTCCCAGGCAGAGTGGGATTGGAAGTGCCCAGGCTGAGTGGAGTGAATGTGCCCAGGCCGAGTGGAGTGCAGGTTCCCAGGCAGAGTGGGACTGGAAGTGCCCAGGCGGAGTGGAGTGAATGTGCCCAGGCTGAATGGGAGTCAATGTGCCTAGACAGAGTGGAGTGAATGTGCCCGGCCGCCGGAGCCCGAAACGTGCGTTTCCCCATTGCCTTGAATGGGCGCGGAGAGAGGGGGGCGCTTTTTGGCTCGAGGCGCGGGCACCGTTGCGCCAAAGCGTCAAGTGTCACACCTCCCCGTGCTCGGGGCGGCCCCTTGGAGCTAACTGGCTGGGTCTGGAGGGGCTGCGAGACCGCCTAGGAGAACGGGTCCAAACCGCGTTCCGATCGGACGAGAATTGAGGGCGGGACACAGTTCCGCGGTTCACTTTCCGCCCGGGCAAAGGGCCTATAACTTGCGGCGGGAGGGCTTAAGAGTGGGCCCCCGCGAGTCGGGTGGAGAGCCGGGTGTGGAGAGGAGTAGCGGAGGTTCCCAGTCAGAGTGGGAGTGGAGGTTCCTGGGCAGAGTGGGACTGGAAGTGCCCAGGCTGAGTAGAGTGAATGTGCCCTGGCTGAGTGGAGTGAATGTGGCCAGGCTGAGTGGAGTGGAGGTGCCCAGGCTGAGTGGAGTGCAAGCACCCAGGCAGAGTGGGATTGGAAGTGCCCAGGCTGAGTGGAGTGAATGTGCCCAGGCTGAGTGGAGTGGAGGTGCCCAGGCAGAGTGGGATTGGAAGTGCCCAGGCTGAGTGGAGTGAATGTGCCCAGGCTGAGTGGAGTGGAGGTGCCCAGGCTGAGTGGAGTTGGGGTTCCCAGTCAGAGTGGGAGTGGAGGTTCCTGGGCAGAGTGGGACTGGAAGTGCCCAGGCTGAGTGGAGTGAATGTGCCCTGGCTGAGTGGAGTGAATGTGGCCAGGCTGAGTGGAGTGGAGGTGCCCAGGCTGAGTGGAGTGCAGGCACCCAGGCAGAGTGGGATTGGAAGTGCCCAGGCTGAGTGGAGTGAATGTGCCCAGGCTGAGTGGAGTGGAGGTGCCCAGGCAGAGTGGGATTGGAAGTGCCCAGGCTGAGTGGAGTTGGGGTTCCCAGGCAGAGAGGGACTGGAAGTGCCCTGGCTGAGTGGAGTGAATGTGCCCAGGCTGCGTGGAGTGGAGGTTCCCAGGCTGAGTGGAGTGCAGGTTCTCAGCAGAGTGGGACTGGAAGTGCCCAGGCGGAGTGGAGTGAATGTATCCAGGCTGAGTGGAGTGGAGGTGCCCAGGCTGAGTGGAGTGTTGGTTCCCAGGCAGAGTGGGATTGGAAGTTCCCAGGCTGAGTGGAGTGAATGTGCCCAGGCAGAGTGGAGTGAATGTGCCGAGGCTGAGTGGAGTGGAGGTGCCCAGGCTGAGTGGAGTGCAGTTTCCCAGGCAGAGTGGGATTGGAAGTGCCCAGGCTGAGTGGAGTGAATGTGCCCAGGCCGAGTGGAGTGCAGGTTCCCAGGCAGAGTGGGACTGGAAGTGCCCAGGCGGAGTGGAGTGAATGTGCCCAGGCTGAATGGGAGTCAATGTGCCTAGACAGAGTGGAGTGAATGTGCCCGGCCGCCGGAGCCCGAAACGTGCGTTTCCCCATTGCCTTGAATGGACGCGGAGAGAGGGGGGCGCTTTTTGGCTCGTGGCGCGGGCACCGTTGCGCCAAAGCGTCAAGTGTCACACCTCCCCGTGCTCGGGGCGGCCCCTTGGAGCTAACTGGCTGGGTCTGGAGGGGCTGCGAGACCGCCCAGGAGAACGGGTCCAAACCGCGTTCCGATCGGACGAGAATTGAGGGCGGGACACAGTTCCGCGGTTCACTTTCCGCCCGGGCAAAGGGCCTATAACTTGCGGCGGGAGGGCTTAAGAGTGGGCCCCCGCGAGTCGGGTGGAGAGCCGGGTGTGGAGAGGAGTAGCGGAGGTTCCCAGTCAGAGTGGGAGTGGAGGTTCCTGGGCAGAGTGGGACTGGAAGTGCCCAGGCTGAGTAGAGTGAATGTGCCCTGGCTGAGTGGAGTGAATGTGGCCAGGCTGAGTGGAGTGGAGGTGCCCAGGCTGAGTGGAGTGCAAGCACCCAGGCAGAGTGGGATTGGAAGTGCCCAGGCTGAGTGGAGTGAATGTGCCCAGGCTGAGTGGAGTGGAGGTGCCCAGGCAGAGTGGGATTGGAAGTGCCCAGGCTGAGTGGAGTGAATGTGCCCAGGCTGAGTGGAGTGGAGGTGCCCAGGCTGAGTGGAGTTGGGGTTCCCTGGCAGAGTGGGACTGGAAGTGCCAAGGCTGAGTGGAGTGAATGTGCCCAGGCTGAGTGGAGTGGAGGTGCCCAGGCCGAGTGGAGTGCAGGTTCCCAGGCAGAGTGGGACTGGAAGTGCCCAGGCGGAGTGGAGTGAATGTGCCCAGGCTGAGTGGAGTGGAGGTGCCCAGGCTGAGTGGAGTGCAGGTTCCCTGGCAGAGTGGGATTGGAAGTGCCCAGGCTGAGTGCAGTGAATGTGCCCAGGCTGAGTGGAGTGGAGGTGCCAGGCTGAGTGGAGTTGGGGTACCCTGGCAGAGTGGGACTGGAAGTGCCCAGGCTGAGTGGAGTGAATGTACCCAGGCTGAGTGGAGTGGAGGTGCCCAGGCTGAGTGGAGTGCAGGTTCCCAGCAGAGTGGGACTGGAAGTGCCCAGGCTGAGTGGAGTGAATGTGCCCAGGCTGAGTGGAGTGAATGTGCCCAGGCAGAGTGGAGTGAATGTGCCCAGGTTGAGTGGAGTGGAGGTGCCCAGGCTGAGTGGAGTGCAGGTTCCCAGGCAGAGTGGGATTGGAAGTGCCCAGGCTGAGTGGAGTGAATGTGCCCAGGCTGAGTGGAGTGGAGGTGCCCAGGCCGAGTGGAGTGCAGGTTCCCAGGCAGAGTGGGACTGGAAGTGCCCAGGCGGAGTGGAGTGAATGTGCCCAGGCTGAATGGGAGTCAATGTGCCTAGACAGAGTGGAGTGAATGTACCCAGGCTGAGTGGAGTGGAGGTGCCCAGGCTGAGTGGAGTGCAGGTTCCCAGGCAGAGTGGGATTGGAAGTGCCCAGGCTGAGTGGAGTGAATGTGCCCAGGCTTAGTGGAGTGGAGGTGCCCAGGCTGAGTGGAGTTGGGGTTCCCTGGCAGAGTGGGACTGGAAGTGCCAAGGCTGAGTGGAGTGAATGTACCCAGGCTGAGTGGAGTGGAGGTGCCCAGGCAGAGTGGGATTGGAAGTGCCCAGGCTGAGTGGAGTGAATGTGCCCAGGCTGAGTGGAGTGGAGGTGCCCAGGCTGAGTGGAGTTGGGGTTCCCTGGCAGAGTGGGACTGGAAGTGCCAAGGCTGAGTGGAGTGAATGTGCCCAGGCTGAGTGGAGTGGAGGTGCCCAGGCCGAGTGGAGTGCAGGTTCCCAGGCAGAGTGGGACTGGAAGTGCCCAGGCGGAGTGGAGTGAATGTGCCCAGGCTGAGTGGAGTGGAGGTGCCCAGGCTGAGTGGAGTGCAGGTTCCCTGGCAGAGTGGGATTGGAAGTGCCCAGGCTGAGTGCAGTGAATGTGCCCAGGCTGAGTGGAGTGGAGGTGCCAGGCTGAGTGGAGTTGGGGTACCCTGGCAGAGTGGGACTGGAAGTGCCCAGGCTGAGTGGAGTGAATGTACCCAGGCTGAGTGGAGTGGAGGTGCCCAGGCTGAGTGGAGTGCAGGTTCCCAGCAGAGTGGGACTGGAAGTGCCCAGGCTGAGTGGAGTGAATGTGCCCAGGCTGAGTGGAGTGAATGTGCCCAGGCAGAGTGGAGTGAATGTGCCCAGGTTGAGTGGAGTGGAGGTGCCCAGGCTGAGTGGAGTGCAGGTTCCCAGGCAGAGTGGGATTGGAAGTGCCCAGGCTGAGTGGAGTGAATGTGCCCAGGCTGAGTGGAGTGGAGGTGCCCAGGCCGAGTGGAGTGCAGGTTCCCAGGCAGAGTGGGACTGGAAGTGCCCAGGCGGAGTGGAGTGAATGTGCCCAGGCTGAATGGGAGTCAATGTGCCTAGACAGAGTGGAGTGAATGTACCCAGGCTGAGTGGAGTGGAGGTGCCCAGGCTGAGTGGAGTGCAGGTTCCCAGGCAGAGTGGGATTGGAAGTGCCCAGGCTGAGTGGAGTGAATGTGCCCAGGCTGAGTGGAGTGGAGGTGCCCAGGCTGAGTGGAGTTGGGGTTCCCTGGCAGAGTGGGACTGGAAGTGCCAAGGCTGAGTGGAGTGAATGTACCCAGGCTGAGTGGAGTAGAGGTGCCCAGGCTGAGTGGAGTGCTGGTTCCCAGGCAGAGTGGAGTGAATGTGGCCAGGCTGAGTGGAGTGGAGGTGCCCAGGCTGAGTGGAGTGCAGGCACCCAGGCAGAGTGGGATTGGAAGTGCCCAGGCTGAGTGGAGTGAATGTGCCCAGGCTGAGTGGAGTTGGGGTTCCCAGGCAGAGTGGGATTGGAAGTGCCCAGGCAGAGTGGGATTGGAAGTGCCCAGGCTGAGTGGAGTGAATGTACCCAAGCTGAGTGGAGTGGAGGTGCCCAGGCTGAGTGGAGTGCAGGTTCCCAGGAAGAGTGGGACTGGAAGTGCCCAGGCGGAGTGGAGTGAATGTGCCCAGGCTGAATGGGAGTCAATGTGCCTAGACAGAGTGGAGTGAATGTGCCCAGGCTGAGTGGAGTGGAGGTGCCCAGGCTGAGTGGAGTTGGGGTTCCCAGGCAGAGAGGGACTGGAAGTGCCCTGGCTGAGTGGAGTGAATGTGCCCAGGCTGCGTGGAGTGGAGGTTCCCAGGCTGAGTGGAGTGCAGGTTCCCATCAGAGTGGGACTGGAAGTGCCCAGGCTGAGTGGAGTGAATGTGCCCAGGCTGAGTGGAGTGAATGTGCCCAGGCAGAGTGGAATGAATGTGCCCAGGCTGAGTGGAGTGGAGGTGCCCAGGCTGAGTGGAGTGCAGGTTCCCAGGCAGAGTGGGACTGGAAGTGCCCAGGCTGAGTTGAGTGAATGTGCCCAGGCTGAATGGAGTGGAGGTGCCCAGGCTGAGTGGAGTGCAGGTTCCCAGGCAGAGTGGGATTGGAAGTGCCCAGGCTGAGTGGAGTGAATGTGCCTAGGCTGAGTGGAGTGGAGGTGCCCAGGCTGAATGGAGTTGGGGTTCCCTGGCAGAGTGGGACTGGAAGTGTCAACGGTGAGTGGAGTGAATGTGCCCAGGCTGAGTGGAGTGGAGGTGCCCAGGCTGAGTGGAGTTGGGGTTCCCTGGCAGAGTCGGACTGGAAATGCCAACGCTGAGTGGAGTGAATGTGCCCAGGCTGAGTGGAGGGGAGGTGCCGAGGCTGAGTGGAGTGCTGGTTCCCAGGCAGAGTGGGATTGGAAGTGCCCAGGCTGAGTGGAGTGAATGTGCCCAGGCTGAGTGGAGTGAATGTTCCCAGGCTGAATGGGAGTCAATGTGCCTAGACAGAGTGGAGTGAATGTGCCCAGGCTGAGTGGAGTGGAGGTGCCCAGGCTGAGTGGAGTTGGGGTTCCCAGGCAGAGAGGGACTGGAAGTGCCCTGGCTGAGTGGAGTGAATGTGCCCAGGCTGCGTTGAGTGGAGGTTCCCAGGCTGAGTGGAGTGCAGGTTCCCAGCAGAGTGGGATTGGAAGTACCCAGGCTGAGTGGAGTGGAGGTGCCCAGGCTGAGTGGAGTGCAGGTTCCCAGGCAGAGTGGGATTGGAAGTGCCCAGGCTGAGTGGAGTGAATGTGCCCAGGCTGAGTGGAGTGGAGGTGCCCAGGCTGAGTGGAGTTGGGGTTCCCTGGCAGAGTGGGACTGGAAGTGCCAAGGCTGAGTGGAGTGAATGTACCCAGGCTGAGTGGAGTGGAGGTGCCCAGGCTGAGTGGAGTGCTGGTTCCCAGGCAGAGTGGGATTGGAAGTTCCCAGGCTGAGTGGAGTGAATGTGCCCAGGCTGACTGGAGTGGAGGTGCCCAGGCCGAGTGGAGTGCAGGTTCCCAGGCAGAGTGGGACTGGAAGTGCCCAGGCGGAGTGGAGTGAATGTGCCCAGGCTGAATGGGAGTCAATGTGCCTAGACAGAGTGGAGTGAATGTGCCCGGCCGCCGGAGCCCGAAACGTGCGTTTCCCCATTGCCTTGAATGGGCGCGGAGAGAGGGGGGCGCTTTTTGGCTCGTGGCGCGGGCACCGTTGCGCCAAAGCGTCAAGTGTCACACCTCACCGTGCTCGGGGCGGCCCCTTGGAGCTAACTGGCTGGGTCTGGAGTGGCTGTGAGGCCGCCCAGGAGAACGGGTCCAAACCGCGTTCCGATCGGACGAGAATTGAGGGCGGGACACAGTTCCGCGGTTCACTTTCCGCCCGGGCAAAGGGCCTATAACTTGCGGCGGGAGGGCTTAAGAGTGGGCCCCCGCGAGTCGGGTGGAGAGCCGGGTGTGGAGAGGAGTAGCGGAGGTTCCCAGTCAGAGTGGGAGTGGAGGTTCCTGGGCAGAGTGGGACTGGAAGTGCCCAGGCTGAGTGGAGTGAATGTGCCCTGGCTGAGTGGAGTGAATGTGCCCAGGCTGAGTGGAGTGGAGGTGCCCAGGCTGAGTAGAGTGCAGGCACCCAGGCAGAGTGGGATTGGAAGTGCCCAGGCTGAGTGGAGTGAATGTGCCCAGGCTGAGTGGAGTGGAGGTGCCCAGGCCGAGTGGAGTGCAGGTTCCCAGGCAGAGTGGGACTGGAAGTGCCCAGGCTGAGTGGAGTGAATGTGCCCAGGCTGAGTGGAGTGGAGGTGCCCAAGCTGAGTGGAGTTGGGGTTCCCTGGCAGAGTGGGACTGGAAGTGCCAAGGCTGAGTGGAGTGAATGTGCCCAGGCTGAGTGGAGTGGAGGTGCCCAGGTAGAGTGGGACTGAAAGTGCCCAGGCAGAGTGGAGTGAATGTGCCCAGGCTGAATGGAGTGGAGGTGCCCAGGCTGAGTGGAGTGCAGGTTCCCTGGCAGAGTGGGATTGGAAGTGCCCAGGCTGAGTGGAGTGAATGTGCCCAGGCTGAGTGGAGTGGAGGTGCCCAGGCTGAGTGGAGTTGGGGTTCCCTGGCAGAGTGGGACTGGAAGTGCCAAGGCTGAGTGGAGTGAAGGTACCCAGGCTGAGTGGAGTGGAGGTGCCCTGGCTGAGTGGAGTGCAGGTTCCCAGCAGAGTGGGACTGGAAGTGCCCAGGCTGAGTGGAGTGAATGTGCCCAGGCTGAGTGGAGTGGAGGTGCCCAGGCTGAGTGGAGTTGGGGTTCCCTGGCAGAGTGGGACTGGAAGTGCCAAGGCTGAGTGGAGTGAATGTACCCAGGCTGAGTGGAGTGGAGGTGCCCAGGCTGAGTGGAGTGCTGGTTCCCAAGCAGAGTGGGATTGGAAGTTCCCAGGCTGAGTGGAGTGAATGTCCCCAGGCTGAGTGGATTGCATGTGCCCAGGCTGAGTGGAGTGCAGGTTCCCTGGCAGAGTGGGATTGGAAGTGCCCAGGCTGAGTGGAGTGAATGTGCCCAGCCTGAGTGAAGTGGAGGTGCCCAGGCCGAGTGGAGTGCAGGTTCCCAGGCAGAGTGGGACTGGAAGTGCCCAGGCGGAGTGGAGTGAATGTGCCCAGGATGAATGGGAGTCAATGTGCCTAGACAGAGTGGAGTGAATGTGCCCGGCACGCCGGAGCCCGAAACGTGCGTTTCCCCATTGCCTTGAATTGGCGCGGAGAGAGGGGGGCGCTTTTTGGCTCGTGGCGCGGGCACCGTTGCGCCAAAGCGTCAAGTGTCACCCCTCCCCGTGCTCGGGGCGGCCCCTTGGAGCTAACTGGCTGGGTCTGGAGGGCCTGCGAGGCCGCCCAGGAGAACGGGTCCAAACCGCGTTCCAATCGGACGAGAATTGAGGGCGGGACACAGTTCCGCGGTTCACTTTCCGCCCGGGCAAAGGGCCTATAAATTGCGGCGGGAGGGCTTAAGAGTGGGCCCCCGCGAGTCGGGTGGAGAGCCGGGTGTGGAGAGGAGTAGCGGAGGTTCCCAGTCAGAGTGGGAGTGGAGGTTCCTGGGCAGAGTGGGACTGGAAGTGCCCAGGCTGAGTGGAGTGAATGTGCCCTGGGTGAGTGGAGTGAATGTGGCCAGGCTGAGTGGAGTGGAGGTGCCCAGGCTGAGTGGAGTGCAGGCACCCAGGCAGAGTGGGATTGGAAGTGCCCAGGCTGAGTGGAGTGAATGTGCCCAGGCTGAGTGGAGTGGAGGTGCCCAGGCTGAGTGGAGTTGGGGTTCCCTGGCAGAGTGGGACTGGAAGTGCCAAGGCTGAGTGGAGTGAATGTGCCCAGGCTGAGTGGAGTGGAGGTGCCCAGGCCGAGTGGAGTGCAGGTTCCCAGGCAGAGTGGGACTGGAAGTGCCCAGGCGGAGTGGAGTGAATGTATCCAGGCTGAGTGGAGTGGAGGTGCCCAGGCTGAGTGGAGTGCTGGTTCCCAGGCAGAGTGGGATTGGAAGTTCCCAGGCTGAGTGGAGTGAATGTGCCCTGGCTGAGTGGAGTGAATGTGGCCAGGCTGAGTGGAGTGGAGGTGCCCAGGCTGAGTGGAGTGCAAGCACCCAGGCAGAGTGGGATTGGAAGTGCCCAGGCTGAGTGGAGTGAATGTGCCCAGGCTGAGTGGAGTGGAGGTGCCCAGGCAGAGTGGGATTGGAAGTGCCCAGGCTGAGTGGAGTGAATGTGCCCAGGCTGAGTGGAGTGGAGGTGCCCAGGCTGAGTGGAGTTGGGGTTCCCTGGCAGAGTGGGACTGGAAGTGCCAAGGCTGAGTGGAGTGAATGTGCCCAGGCTGAGTGGAGTGGAGGTGCCCAGGCCGAGTGGAGTGCAGGTTCCCAGGCAGAGTGGGACTGGAAGTGCCCAGGCGGAGTGGAGTGAATGTGCCCAGGCTGAGTGGAGTGGAGGTGCCCAGGCTGAGTGGAGTGCAGGTTCCCTGGCAGAGTGGGATTGGAAGTGCCCAGGCTGAG